>NW_026067951.1:8838220-8947033 GCF_014885135.2 Alexandromys fortis
TATATATAGAGAGAGAGAGAGAGAGAGAGAGAGAGACTGTGTGTGGTATATGTACATGTGAGTATGGCTGTTGGTATGTGACTATGTGTGTGCACACATGTGAAAGCCATATCTTCTTTAGGTTTTTCCACCTTAGTTTTGGACACAGGATCTCTTACTGACCTGGAGCTTGCTGATATGGTTAGACTGATTATCCAGTAAGCCCCAAGATGTTCTTGTCTCCACCTCCTCAGTACTGGGATTACATGTTCACATTGCTATACCAGATGTTTTGTGTGGGTACCAAGAATGAAACTCAGATCCTCATGCTTGTCTGGCAAGCATTTTACCGACTGAGCCATCTCTCCAGTCCCTTTATCTTTTCTGAGAAAAATCTCTCTGTATAGTCCAAACTCTTGAAGCTCTGGCTTCAGCCTCTGGAAGGATGGGATTACAGGTGAACATCACCGTGCCCAGCTACTGTGGTTCCTACCGAGTGTCAGTGATTTCTCTTTATCATTCAAATTTGGCATAATCTATAATTCTCTAAAAATTTCAGTCTGTTAGACCAAATAAGCCAAACTTTCTTGAAGCTCTAGTTGCTTGCAGTTCTGGAGAGTTAGCTTCCTGGGGTAGTATGGTCAAGGGTTCTGTCAGTCATGAGAGGAGCTCTGAAGAAAGACCCTTGGGAAAAAAAAAAAAGAAAGACCCTTGGTGAACTATGAAATGGTTTTTCTTCATTGAGTCTATTCTTTCTCACAATGCTGAAGATTTTATGACACCATGCTTAGTGCTCTCTGGAAGGTGAATGGACTTCCTGACTTCCAGTAGACACCTCATCAGGTGGGGAAACCCACAGGGTTGCGACTGTGCTGATGATAAAGCAATAAACAATGTGTTTGGAGCTTTAAAAGCAGAATACTAGGCCAGCTGGTGGTGGTCCACGCCCAGCACTCGGGAGGAAGAGGCAAATGGATCTCTTTGAGTTCAGGCCAGCCTGGTCTACAAGAGTGAGTTCCAGGACATACTCCAAAGCCACAGAGAAACCCTGCCTTGAAAAACAAAACAAAACAAACAAAAAAAAAAAAAAAGCAGAATACTAATGCATAGACCACATTCTTCCAGAGATGAAGGGTAGTGCTAAGTGTATAAGCACCTAGAGTTAGATTAGCACAGTGAGTGAAGAAACAGGCCCAATGGGGCCCTTTGGGGGAGTGCTGAGACCAGGAAAGCTGAGGTCAAATCTGCAATTGCCTGAAGCCAACTTCATGAGGGAGATAGGCAGCTGCTCCAGCTTGGATGAAGATGGGGTTTGGAGAGAGCAGATTAGGAACAAATGAAGGGTTCGTGTGATCCTAAGACTTCTTTAAGTGTTCCAAGGCCAGCATCTTGGGCCCTGCAGGACCTGGCCAGGATAAATTTCAGCTATGTCTGTCCTGTTTGCCTATGAGATACCTAGGTCATGATTCTGCTTCCCTAGAAGAGGGACAGTCCTGCCAGTATCCCCTCACTCACGCAGCCTAGAAACCATTTTCCTGGCAATGACTCAGTGATCTGCTGAATTTGCTGGGTCTTAAGACTGCAGGGAGTGCATGGGGGAGAACAGGGCATTACTGTAAATGAGAACATCGGCCAGGGCATTGAGAGACCTTATTGGGTCTGTTTGACTCCATAATAATGTAATAACAAACAGAACCATGACTGATGGCCTAGGGATTCTTGTGAGGCAGGTCTTAAGTCCAGACCCTTCTTCCTCATTCCAAACTCTTTTTCTGATGCTTCAAGTTATCTCTGGCTTCGTTGTGGCTTTTCTGCTTTGTCTAAGTCACCTGTATTTCCATTCATTGCTTCTTTTGGGACTTGTAAACGTAGAACATTCTATCATCTTGGATCTTTATCATTCATACCTAGAGGGTCAAGGGAATATCAAGGTCTAGACTTTTTTTTTTTTTTTTTTTTTTGGGTGCTATCCTAAATGCCAGAGTTGAGAAATAGAATCTTCCTTTTCTTGTTTAACAGTCCTTTATTCTCATTCTCTCTGTGTCTCGTTTCTTTTTCTTCCTTCTTTCTCCAACATAAGAGGAAAAGAATGGAAACAGAAAACTAAAATTAGAAATACCTGACCAGTGATTCTGCTCTGGGCAATGGAAATATAAACCATACCCACATTTCTATTTTTCCCAGGATCTGAAGCACAATCTTGGCTGTTTGGGCAGTTGGCTATTCCGGGGTACATTTCAGAAATAGCTCATGTTTATTTATCGTTGGATATTTATAACGGTATTTCAGAGTTGGTTTCCAGTAACCCCATGAAGAATCATGGGCTCCGGCAATAGCGGAGGAGGCTACAGAGGGGACCTAAGCAGGCAGAGATACTGGCACTGCTAGAATCTACAACCCCCCGCCCCCCTTCCCGTTAGTGTTAGCCTGTCGAGGTTGCAGGGCTTAGGGGTGGGTACTGAAAAACAAGACTTGAGTGTTGTTTTTCTGTGAGTCTTCCTGGAAAGGATGTTAGAGCCTAAATTGGATTACTTCTCCAGTTTGATGGAGTGTGGGTGCATATGAATGCACTCACGATCGTGCACGTGCGTGCATGCACACACGCACACTCACACACTCATGCGCAGATACTTTGAGCTCAGGCAGAGATAGTGTTGACATTTCTGGAGGCACAAATGGATCATGAATTCCTGAGCAGTCACCCATAGACCTGAGCTGCCCAGGAATGCCGAGTGTTCCAGGCACTGACATCATTCCTCTTCTAGCCCCAGAGAAACCCTCTGATCCCCCGTCTTAGGGCAGTTATTTTTAGCCTGCAAACCCTCCACATTAGCATTCCCTTGGTGTACTCAGGAAGCCAGGTTTCAGGAAAGGCCTTCGACTTCACTGACTCTGCCTGAGAAAGAACCAAGAATGAGGCATAAGAGATAAAGGGAACCAGGTGGTGGTGGTGCACACCTTTAATCCTAGCACTCAGGAGACAGGCATGCAGATCTCTGAGTTTGAGGCCAGCCTTGTCTACAGAGTGAGTCCTAGGAAAGCCCGGGGTATACAGAGAAACCCTATCTTGAGAAAGCAAAGAAAAAAGCAAAAAGGGAATTTGGAACATATCTGGTTCAGCATCTTCATTGGGCAAAGATGCCGGAGAGGCTGAATGGTTTAGTCAAGGTCAAACAGCCAATTGTAGATTTGCCTTTCTAGCCTTTCTACAGTTTGCTGTTTCTTTTACTTAGTGGTTCTCGAAGAAGTTGCCCTCAGAAATCCTTTGCACTCTAGAAAATTATTTGTAAGTGTGTATGTGTTTGCATGTGGCATATGTGTGTATTTGTGTTCCTGTGTGTATGTGTGTGTAGCGGCTAAATAGCTGTTGTGTATCTTCTATTATTTTCCACTTTATTGGTTTTTTTTTTTTTGATGGTTGATAAAAGTCAGTAGACTTTATTGCTTCTGGGGTGTAGGGCTCAGGAGCTCTTGGTGGGACGGGCCCGTTTCGTCTTCACCACCACAGGCTTCTGGCTTCGTAGGATGTCACTGGCCCTGCGGATGGCCGCCATGCGCAGATCGGGGCGGTACTTGTTCTTTCGGATCATGTGCCTGATGCTGCTCAGGGTGGCCCATGCATTCTTGTTGATGGTGGTCCTTACGTAAGAAGTAGCTGGTTTGCACTGACCGGATCTGCGTTTCATGACCACCACGACCCCTTTGCCGTCGGCCGCGGGCTCCACTCCCACTGTCTTGCGGTGAATCAGCCCGTTGTAGCGGAAGGAGTTGCGGGCTTTCAGATTATTGGGTTCGGTGCTGTACGTTTGCTTATTCCTCTTGATCAGGAAACTGGAGCAGTTCCGGACGACCATCCATTGCAGATGCGCAGACATGGCGGCGCCTCCTCTTCTATGGCGGACGGAGATGGCTATTGTTTGTTTTTTTTTTTTTTTTAATTTTATTTTTTGAGCCTTGGCACATGAGCACTCTGTTCACCTGCTCTAACTGCTCCCAGTGTCCCCCTGTAAAATGCAGTCTCTTCTTTAATATTAATGTTACACGTGTGTACAGCCTACTGAGTCCATTTAGCATTGCTTGTGTATATTTGTGTCCAGGGGTGACCACTCGGGGTTGAAGACCAGACATCGTATGTAGTAGTTTTTCACTGGGGGAAGTTAATTCTCTCTCTCTCAGGAGCACTGACCACTTGCAGCTCTTCATCTAGGGCTGGGACCATGTGGAATTTCTCCTGTCCACGTTGACATGGCAACTAGTGTTGTCACTACACTCTTCTTTCCACCTTCATTCTTGAGACGGGGGTCTCTCCCAGAACCTGGCGCTCACGGGTTTGCTAAGAGTAGCTGGTCAGTGAGCTTGAGGGAGCCGTCTATTTCCGAAGCCCCAGGACTCGGAGAATAAGTACATGTTGCCATGTTCGGTTTTTGACGTTGATGCTTGGATCCATCTCAGGTCCTTATGCTTGAGCTGCAAGAACTTCACCTCCTGAGCCAAGTCCCCAGACCCTGGAAAACTGTTGAGGATCCCCAAAGAGTTGTCCTAGTTAGCATCAACTCTCAACTTCACACAATGTAGAATCTCCTAAAAAAAGCTTCGGTTGAATAGCTGCTAAATCAAGTTGGTCTGTGGGCATGTCTGTGAAGGATGGTCTCGATTGCCTTAATTGTTGCCCAGCCCACTGTGGGTGGCACCTGTCCCTAGGCAGGTGGTGGGAACTAGGTGACAGTGAACACGAATGACCTGACAAATGAGCCAGCAAGCAATGTTCCTGCATGGTTTCTGCTGTCAGGACGTTCCACAGCCTCGATGATAGGATGTGATCTGGAAATTTAAGCTAAACGTTTTCTTTTCCTGAATTGCTTTTGGCTCGAGTATTTTAGCATAGCAACGGAAAGTAAGCTAGAACTAGGTCTTGTCTCTATGCGTTGTGCCTGTCAATACATGCCATTAAAAACTAAATCTGAGAGCTTGTGAAAATATTTAAGTGAATAAAGCCCTTGCCTTGTAAAACGGGGACCTGGGTTATGTCCTTGGCACTCACATTAAAAACTGGGCATGGTGGTACATGCCTGCAATCCCAGGGGCAGCAACACAAGAGTAGGAGGGTCCTCAGGGCTCGCTGAGCAGCCCTGGATAAAATTGAGAGTGACTTCAGTATAAAGATGCTTACCCATGGCCTCCAAATTTACTTACACAAGAGTTTGTGCACTGGTGAACACACACACACACACACACACACACGCACACACACACAGCTGAGAACTTAGGCAGGCATATATAACTTTGAAGCTATCCTAAGTGACATAGCAAGACTCATTTTAAAATAAGTGAGTTAATAAATGTGACTGAGAGCCATAGCATGCATTTATTAATACAGGGAAAGTATTATAGTAGAATATCTTATGATATTGTGTAATTTAAATACAAAATAGTGGAAAAGCAGCATTACTCTATTTTGTTTATTTTTTAATTGAAAATAAATATTTTTTTCATAAAATGTAATTTTTTCTGATTATGGTTTCCTGTCCTTTGTTTTCTCCCTGACTTTCCCAACCTCTGCACCCATCCAATTCCATGCCTTCTTTCTCTCTCTTTTTAGAAAACAAACAGAAAAAGCATGAGAAACATATATTCACACACACACACAAACAAACACACACACACAACCCATAAAAACACAAAATCAGAAACCATAATATACAAGCAAAAGACCAGTAAGGTAAAAAATGCCAAAACAAAGCAATATAAGATATAAAATCTCCAAAAATACCATTGAGTTTGTTTTGTGTTGGTCATCTGCTGGTAATGGGAACTGCCCTAAAGTGTGGTTTTTATGCCCAGTGAGACTCTTTTGGAGAAAACTATTTTTTCCTTTGCAAGAACTTGTCAATTGTAGGTAGCTTGGTTAGGGATGGAAAGCTCATGTCCACTTGCCTCTCTCAGTGCTGTGCCCTCACCCACCTGGACCAGTGCAGACGCTATGCATGTTGCCACAGTCTCTATGAGTTATATGTGCTTCAGTCCCGGTGTGTCTGGAAGACATTGTTTGCTCAGTGTCATCCATCCCCTCTGGCTCTTATAATCTTTCTTCTTTCTATTCTGTATAGCAGCTCCCTAGGTCCTGAGGGCTGGATTTGATGAAGGCATCTGTTTTGGACTGAGTGTTCCAAAGTATTTCACTGTCTACATTTTGTCCAGTTGTGGGTCTCTGCATTTGTTCCAATCTACCGTAGGAGAAACTTCTCTAATGATGGTTCAGTGAGGCTATGGATATAGTAGAGTGTTGTTAGGAATCATTCTTTCTTCTTCTTCTTCTTCTTCTTCTTCTTCTTCTTCTTCTTCTTCTTCTTCTTCTTCTTCTTCTTCTTCTTCTTCTTCTTCTTCTCTCTGTCTCTCTGTCTCTGTCACTCTGTCTCTGTGTTATTGAGACAGGGTTTCTTTGTGTAGCCCTGGCTACACAGAAACTCACTCTGTAGCAAGGCTGGCATTGAACTCACAAAGATCTTCCTGCCTCTGCCTCCTGAGTGCTGGGATTAAAAGCATGGACCACCACTGCTTGGCCATTAGGAGTCATATTTATTGCTATGCTTCTTTAGCACAGCGGTTCTCAACCTTCCTGATGCTGGAACCCTTTAATACAGTTCCTTATGTTGTGATGACCCTCAACCATAACACTATTTCATTGCTACTTTATTACTGCTATTTTGCTACTGTTATGAATAGTAATGTAGATATTGGATATGCAGGCTAGCTGATATGTGACCCCCAAAGGGATCATGACCCAAAGGTTGAGAACTACTGCTTTTGCAGCATAGTATTATCTGGTTTTCCCCTTGGTCCAGGGCCTATGTAGTCGCAGTTTCTCAGCCACCTGAGCAGCGTCAGGCATGGGTTCCATCTCATGGAGTGGATGTTAAATCCAATCAGATAGTGGTTGGTTACTCCAACAATGTTTGTGCCACTATCACCTCAGCAAATCAAGCAGGCTGGCTGCCACTATAGATTGCAGGATGTGTAGTTAGGTTGGTGGTTACCTTTATATTCCAGTGGTGTGAAGACTTCTTTCCAGTAACACAAACATAATCAGCGAAAAGAGTGGAATTATTTCATATTTTGCAAATCTTTTTAACATCTGGGTTAATGGAGGGCAGCAGAGATTTCATATCTTCTTTCTCATTCAATCAGTTACAAAATCTCAGGTCACAGAGTTTCTGGAAACTCCACTGTGAGAAGATGAGAGCAAAAATGCATTTAAATGTTACAGGATTATTACAAAGAGATCTGCGTGTCTCAGGGGTCCCTGCACTCTTCTTGAATATCTGTACATTTCCCACTGACAGCCCTTTTCACTCTGGATCAGACTACCATTTAATTAATACTCATTAGAAAACTACTATTTTACAACAACAACAATAACAACAACAACAACAACTACTACTACACAGGAGAGCTGACTCCACCCATTTGCCTGGGCAGCAAAGGTAACCTGGCCCTGGTGGCAAGGGCACAGCAGAGCTGACCCCAATGGTGTGAGCATGGGAAGAGTTGACTTGGGAGAGCTGTCCTGGATGGCACTCAGGAGAGCTGGCCCCACTGACACGAAAGAGCTTGTGGGCTGACCAACTCAGCTACCACCCAAGCCCAGACCCAAGAGCTTTGAGTTGGTCCACCCTAACATCTACCCCATCTATGTGCTGCTGGAGCCCAAGATGGGGCTGTTCATGAGAATCCATAGCTGTAGGATCTTGAAGGCATCAGCAGAATATTGGAGAATCTCAATGAGGGTGCAGTACCGATGGTACAGCAGAAATCAGAGGTTTTTAACTAGACTAATGATTCCTTGCAATGAACATCTGCAAGTAAAACTGTTTGGGTTACACACCGCAACATCTGATGTCAGTGTTAGTAAGGTGAACGAGTATGTGATGGAGAGGCAGGTAAGACAGAGGAGCAGAATGAGACATGTACAGGCGATTGCAGTTGACAGAGGAAACAGGTCATTGCCCAAAGGGGTTGGTGAGAATTTTTTTCTTATAAAACTTTATGCTTTATTTTCTTTTGTGGGCGAAGTTATAAGGGTGGAGGGCAGATATGGAAGGACTTGGAAAATGAAAGGGATTGGGGTGCAAATATTTAATAAGAATTATTTTTTTTTTTAAAAAAGAAAGCTACTACTAGGTGTTAAGTTGGTAATTTAAAGACAAATAGCATATGTAAACTTTCTTCCTAGTAGCAAAAGAAAGAAAGAGAACTTAGTTTTTCTAATGTAATTAAACATCCAATTTCAAGCCCACATTCTGCCAGACTGCTGGGAAACTTGATCCTGATATCCTTTCTCAGACTTTCCTTTCCTCTATCCAAAGAATGTGGTGTAATCTAAGGTCTCACAGAGGGAAAGAGCTTTTGACTGACTCTTATAGATTCGCGTGCCCTTGTGTGTTCCGTCATCCACAAAGTGGAAATGGGGTGCCCGTGGTTGTCTGAGCATCTACGGCAGGCTGGAGGTGACGGTTTCTGTCCTCTGTCCATCTGCCTCATTCAGGGTCCAGTTCTTTTTCCTGAGTGCTAGGAACGTGGGCACAGGCATTCAGACTGAGAAACCACACTTCTTTTCTATTTTTGAATGCGCGTGTGTGTGTGTGTGTGTGTGTGTGTGTGTTGCACTTGTATGAACATTGCATGGCTTTGTGGAAGCCCCTGAGTCTAAGCTTCTGACGTGGCTTTATTTAACTTACCCAGTCTCTGCTCAGACTCTCCTTCCTCTGGATGGGCAGGTAGGCTTTTCCCCCTCAGCTCTGCCAAGCCCTTCTCCTGTGACTCACCCTTAGCCCGAAGAGTTTTCAATGGTGTTAGCTAGAATGTCCTTGCTTCTCTGGAACTTGGTTCTTTCTGGGGGAAGATCTCAACCATTTTAAGGCCATTTTTTGTAGAATACACAGATCATGACAGATACCAGACACAATATATGAAGTCAGAAATGGAAATATGTTTATATATGGATGTGCGTCTCTCTCTTTCTCTCTCTCTCTCTTTCTCTCTCTGTGTATTTGAATGTATATGTCCATGGCCCTCTATAAACATACATTCCATAAGCAGAAGGTCACAGTGTGGAAAAATTTTCTCTTTCCTTTGAAGACTGTAAGACCTCTGAAGGGTAAGTCTAGAAGACATATGGTATCTGAATAATTAAGAGGGCTTTTTTTTTTTTTGTGGAAAGCTCACTGTGTCCCATTCTCTGTATACTTTCTTAAGGTGTAATAGCCAAGGCTGGCTGTGCAGTCTGGACAAAGCTGCTGCTGCACTGTGCACTATGCTGATGTTTTCTTGTGTGCAGATCAGAAGTGTGATCAGCTTCCACTGGACCCTACAGCTAGACACTGAGCTCTTGTGAGTCTGGGTAGCATAATCCTCTGGTTCCTCTGGAGCAGACATTGGAGCTGGATGGGATTTGTTGCAGAGAACAGGATTAGGACTCAGCTCCAGTCTGGGCTTCCTGTCTAAGCCACATACTCTCTGTGAGTCAAGAAGTCATGGTATATTACAACTCAGAAAAACCAAAGTCTGGCTTGTCTGCTCAGGAGCAACTCATAGGTGAATTAGAGGTGAGTCAAGAACTTTCAAAGGAGGAAATGACTTATCTGGCTACACTTCCTGGCAAGTGTGCCCATCAATCATCTGCAGAAAACAGAATAGCAAGAAAGCACTTTGCCAAGTCCCAGTTGCAAATTCCCCTTTTCTCCATGAACCTTGGAACTGTCACAGCCTATGAGCTGCCTCAAGGGGGCTCAGGCGTCCTTCCACAGTGTCAAGCCATTCTATGAGGTTCAGGAGCTTCCTGCAGGACCAAAATTGGTGTTTGATATGCTGTAAGCATCCCCTGCTCTACAGTATCACCACTTAAATCTCTTCTCCTAGAGGGTTCTGTCATGGAGACTGATACTGCAGTTGAAGGCCTGTAGCACTGGTTCAGCACCATTAAAGAGCTCCCAAGATGCCTTCACAATATGGTTTGGAACCCAAATTCAGTCCTTCTCCCAAAGACACTTGTGATCCCATCTATGGTTATCGTTGACCTTACATTTCAGGGAGACCCAGGCCTTTGTAACTCGAGTCCTTTGCTTACACAGCATCCTCTACTACTCTGATTTGATGATTTTTACTGGTTCCTCGTCATGGCTTCCACTCCTCCTGCTCTTCCTCCCGTTCTTCTTTGGATAGAGGGATAGAGAGTCTCATGCGGCCCACCCTGGCTTCCAAGTCACTATGTAGTTGAGAATGACCCTCAACTTCTGATTTTCCTGTTTCCATCCCCTGAGTGCTTGATTTACAAGTGCACACTACCACACCCAGTTTATGTGGTGCTGGGGATTGAACCTAAGCCTGCCAAACTCTACTGACCGAATCACATTACCAGCCCCATAACTTTATGGTCAAATAATTCTGATTCTACACTTCATAAAGGTGCCAAGAGTTCCCTGGAGTTAGAGACTGATGGGAATTCAGATAACACCTGACCTGACAGGAGAAGAAACTGATATTCAATCTGGATTCTACAACCAAGAGCATGGGAAAAAAAAATCAGGGAAAACCAGGATAAAATCCTGCTTGAATGGTCCAATGTGTTGTATACACGTCTGTGTGACTAGCTACGACAATATGCCTTCTCCAGAAGCCAATAACCTTACCACAATAGGGCCTGCAGAAATGAAAGCTAGCTGAAGCACATCTTTAAAACAACAGTTTATGAATATGTTCAAGGACCTTAAAGAGGATATGAATAAGTGTCTTAATGAGGATCGAAAACACCGACATTAAGTGAAACAAATTAAAATGAAATAATTTCAAAACATGAACGTAGAAATAGAGTAACTAAAGAAAACCCAAACTAAAATAAAACTGAAAATGAAGAACTTAGGATGTCAAACAAAAATCTCAAAGACAAGCCTCACCAATGGATTCCAAGGCACGGAAGAGAGAATTTCAGGTCCTGAAGACAAGGAAGAAGAAATGGATAGCTCAGTAGAAGAGAATGTTAAATCAAATAAATAAATAAAAAGGCACAACACATCAGTGAAATCTGGGACACCATGAGAAGATCAAGCATATGAAAAATAGAGATAAAGGAAGGAGAGGAAACCCAGGTCAAAGGTAACAGAAAATAGTTTTTGGCAAAAAGCCCACACACTATAACAATAAAATAACGAGAATCAATAAATATGACTCATTGGCAACTTCAGTGTTAATGATGTCAATTCCCCAATAAAAGACACAGTAACAGATTGGATTAGAAAACAGGATCCATCTTTCATCTGCAAGCAAGGCAGATATAAACTCAGGGTGTATAGATGGAAAGTGGAATTCCAAGTAAATGGACCCAAGAAGCAAGCAGGTATATCCATTTCAACAGCTAACAAAATAGATTTCAAAGTGAAACTAATCAAAAGAGATAGTGAAAGACACTGTATATTTATTAAAGAAAAAAAATCCACTAAGAGACTATTGCAATTCTAAACATTTATACGCCAATCACCACTAAAGCTAAACTCACTGACTGACCTTCACACACTGATAGTGAGTGACTTCACTACCCCACTCTCACCAATAGATAGGTCATCTCCACAAAAACTAAACAGAGAAATACTGAGTCTAAAGAATATCATATATCAAATGAACCTAGCAGACATCTACAGATCATGCTACCCAAACGTTAAAAAATATACTTTCTTTTCAGTAACTCATGGAACTTTCTACAAAATTGACCAAAATTATACACACAAAGTAAGTCTCAACACATGTAAGAAAATTGAAAACAAACACCCCAAACCCCGTGGATTAAAACTGGTTATCAGCAACAACAGAAGCAGAATAAAGTATACAAACTCAGAAACCAAGCAACTCACTAATAAGTGAAAAAAATGTGTCAAGACAAAATCCAAAAGGACATTAAAAACATTTTAGAATTGAATGAAAATAAATATATAACATACCAAACCTATGGTACACAATGAAGGCGGTTCTAAGAGGCAAGTTCATAGAATGAAGTGCCGACAACATAAAAAAGAAAAACCTGGGAAGAATAAGTGGCCAGAAACAATCAAGCTCAGGGCTGAAATCAATGGAATAGAAACAAATACAAAAAATCAATGAAATGAAGACTTTGTTCTTTGAGAAAATCAAAGTCAAATCAGTTAAAAGGTGGAGAGAAAAATGAAAATTAATAAAAGTTAAAGATAAAAAGGAAACATTACAACAGACATTGAGGGCATTTAGAGAATCATAAGGACATACTCTAAATTTTCTATCCACCAAACTGTAAAACCTAAAAAATGGAGGCATTCTTGATATATACAATCTCCAAAGTTATGATATCTAATAGGCAGGCCTGTAACCCCCATTAAAAAAGAAGAAGCCATTTTTTTTGTCTCCAAACTGGGGGTGGATGGAAGAGCCCAGGGACAGAAGAATTCAGTGCAGAATTCTGTTTGAATTCTGTTTGACCTTCAAATAAGAATTAAATCTAATACCCTTCAAATTATTTTGCAAAATAGAGGCAGAAGAAACATATCCTGTTCTTTCTATGAAGCCACTATTATTCTGACACCAAATCATACAAAAACCCATCTGAAAAATATAAAATTATAGACCAATATCCCTTATGAACATAGATGCAAAAATTCTTAACGAAATATTTGGAAACAAAATCCAAGAGTACACATCAAAAACATTATCTACCATGATCAAACAGACTGAAAGACAAAAACCACATGGTCATCACACTAGATACAGAAAATGCCTTTGACAAAAATCCAACATTTGAAAGTCCTAGAGAGACCAGGGACACAAGGGACATTCCTCAACAAAATAAAGGAAATTTAAGGCAAGCTCACAGTTAACATCAATTTAAAAGGAAAGAGACTCAAGGCCTTTCCACTAAGATCAGCAATGAGATAAGGATGCCCCCTCTCTCCATATTTATTCAATACAGTAATTGAAGTCTTAGCTAGGGCAATAAACAACAACAAAACTAAAGTGGACAAAGGGTAGACAAATAGGAAAGGAAGAAGTCAAAGTATCTTTATTTATAGATGATATGATTCTTACACAAAAAAGATTCTACAAACTCCACCAAGGGAACACCTGTAGCCAATAAACACTTTCATCAAGGTAATAAGATACAAATTTAGCACATTAAAAATTAGCAGCCATGTGCTGGAGAGATGGCTCAGAGGTTAAGAGCACTGACTGCTCTTCCAGAGGCCCTGAGTTCAATTCCCAGCAACCACATGGTGGCTCACAGCCATCTGTAATGAGATCTGGTGCCCTCTTCTGGCATTCAAGCATACATGGAAGGAATGTTGTATATATAATAAATAAATAAATCTTTAAAAAAATTAGCAGTCTTCCTACACACAAATCACAGACTGAGAAAGAAATTAGGGAAATAGTACCTTTCACAGGAGCCTCAAAAATATCTTGGAATAACTAGCTGAATAAGCGAAAGATTTGTATAATAAAAAGTTTAAGACAACAAAGAAATAAATTGACACCAGAAAACGAATCTCTCAGATTCATGAATTGGTAGGATTAATATTGTGAAAATGGCTATCCGACCAAAGGCAATATTCAATGCAATCCTCATCAAAATTTCACACAGTTCTTCACAGAAATTGAAGAAATAATCTTCAACTTCATATGGAAATCCAAAAATCTGAACTAGCTAAAGCAATCCTGCATAATAAAAGAACTGCTGGAGATATCACCATTCCTGACTTCAAGTTTTATTAAAGAGCTATAGTAATAAAAACAGAAAGATGCTATCATCAAAGCAGACCCATTGATCAAGGGCATTGAGTTGAAGACCCAGACATAAGTCCACACAACTATGGCCACCTGAGTTTTGACAAAAAAGCCAAAAAATACAACCTGTAGAAAAGACAGCATCTTAAACAAATGGTGCTGGTCAAACTGGATGGCTGTATGAAGAAGAATAAAAATAGATCCATACTTCATGACACTCACAAAACTCAACTCCAGTTAGACCAAGGATGGCAACCTAAGACCGGATACCCTGAATCTGGTAGAAGAGAAGGCGGAGAATAGTCTGGCGCTCACTGGCACAGGAAGAGGCTTTCTAAAGAGGGTGCTTACAGCACAGGCTGGAAAGCATCAATTTAGGATGGCGCACCATGAAGCTAAAAGCTTCTGTACGGCAAAGGATACCCGAGGTAAAGGGCACCAGAGGAAGATCTTTGTCAATAATGCATCTGATGGAGAATCAGAATATAAAATCTGAAAAGAACTAAAAGCAAAAACAAACAAAAAAATCCCACTGCCACCACCAACAAAAAGCTGAATATAAAAATAAGCAAATATTCCAATTAAAATTGGGGTATAGAGCTCAGAGAGTTCTCAAAAGATGAAACACAAATGGCCGAGAAACATTGAAAGAAATGTTCGACATCCTTAGTCATCAGGCAACGCAAGTCAAAACTACCCTGTGATTTCAACTTACACCAATCAGAAGGACTGAGATTAAAAATAAAAAAAAAAAATTACAACACATGCTGATGAAGACACAAGGAAAGGGGAACGCTTACTCATTGCTAGTAGGAGTGCAAACTTGTATGGCCACAATGGGAATCAGCATGGTGGTTTCTCAGGAAGCTGGGAATAGATATACTTCTAGATCCAGCTGTTCTAACCTTGGGCATACACCCAAAGACTCACATCCTGCTGCAGATATACTTGCTCATCTGAGAGATACTTGTTCATTGCTGCTCTAGTCATAACAGTAAGAAATTGGAAACAGGCTACATGTCCATCAGTTGATGAGTGGATAATGAAAATGTGTCACATTTACACAATGGAGTATTATTCAACTGTTAAGAAAATTTGAAGCAGGGCGGTGGTGGCGCATGCCTTTAATCCCAGCACTCGGGAGGCAGAGGCAGGCGGATCTCTGGGAGTTCGAGGCCAGCCTGGTCTACAAGAGCTAGTTCTGGGACGGGCACCATAGCTACAGAGAAACCCACTCTCGAAAGACAAAACAAAACAAAAAAAAATTTGAAATTATGAAATTTGCAGGTAAATGGGTGGAACTAGAAAAATTATCCTAAGTGAGGTAATGTAGATTCCAAAGGACAAATATTATATGTTCTGTCTCTTTCTCTCTTGCTTTTCTGAGATAGGATTTCTCTGCGTAGTTCTGGTTATCCTGGAGCTAGCTTTGCAAAATAGGCTGGCTTCAAACTCACAGAGACCTGCCTGCATCGTCTCCTGAGTACCCAGACTAAAGGTGTGCACCACCGCCACCCAGCTAGCATTTTTTCCCCTTAATTGGTCTTTTGCTTGTTTGTTTTGATTTTCATTTTTATGGAGTTCTTTCATGTTTCTTGTTTTTTGTTTGTTTTTGAGAGAGTGAGAGAGACAGAGACAGAGAGAGAACATAACTTGGGTGAGTAGGGAGGATCTGGGAGAAATTGTGGAAAGGAAAAAACATTATCAAAATATATTTCATGAAAAAACTTTTACTAAGTCTCTATGAGATTAAGTAATAACTATTCAATATTTCATGTGCCATCGCTAATAACAACAATGCTACTATATTCACTTCTGTAACCATGGAAATCACTCCTTACATTTGAATTCAAGGCCTCACGTGCCCAAAGCATACAAAGTTATGTTTGAATGCAGCCGAAAATCTCCATTCAGTTGGACAGTTTACTGGTTTTGTTTGGGTATTTGTGTTGGGAGGGAGCTGATTTGTGTTTCTAGCCTAAGCCCGGAGTTAGGATTTTTCTTCCTTTAGTCTCATAACGAACACAGTCTTCCACCTCCATACAGTCCATGAACTGCTTCACGGAACAAAGCTGTCATCGTTTCATGTCACACTCATCCAATGGTAACAGAAAGGGCTGTAATTGATGTGGCTGAGAGACCAACATCCAAGCAATAAAAATGAATTCCGTATGATGGTCTGCAGCAGTGCAAACGGAGCCAGCGTCTGGGCTTAATGGGAGTGGGGAAATGGTTCCCAGATGACTGGAGTGTTCACACAGACAGTCTCTGGCTTTCCAGTTGAAACCGTTTCTGATGGCAGCTCGTCTCCGACATGTGTTGTACAGACCCCGGGTTATTTACGGGATGCCCCGAGAGCAGCCAGGCTCCAGGTATAACAGCAGGGCCTGCGTGCGTGAAGGCTGAAGTCATGTAGTCATTCATTTCAAGCCTGAAAGGCATTCAGTTTAAAGAGCCCAAGAGACTCCGCAGGGATTGGTTTTCAGAGAAGAAAAACAGCCCCGAGTTCTTTTCCTGTCCAGGCAGCAGTGGGTTCACCCTGACATCACCGGCCCCCTCTTAACTCTTTGGCGCTGGTAGAGTTCCTAAGTCTTGTCACTTTCCCTCGGTGATTTTTCGCTTTTGAAGGAAGATAGCGTAAGCACGGTGATTTACAATGGGGCTTGGGCTGTAGCTCAGCTGGTTGAGTGCTTGCTCAGTCTGCACAAAGTTCTGTGTTCCAGCCCCAACACTGCAGAAAATGGAGTGTGGAGGTGTGACCTATAATCCCAGAGACAGGAGGATCAAAAGTTCAAGGTCATCTTTGGTCACAAGTTTGAGACCAGCCTGGGCTACATAAAACACCCCCTCCAGCCAGGCATGGTGGTCTCCATCTTTAGTCCCAGCACTCCGAATGCAGAATCAGGTGGATTTCTGTGTTTGAGGTTAGCTTGGTCTACATAGTGAGTTCCAGGACAGTCAGGGCTACAGAGAGAGATCGATATCCTGTCTGAACTTTTCCACCCCCTGCCCCTAAGAAAGGTCAATTCCCCCAAATAAAGTGATTTAATGTGAACTCAATGACAACTTTCAGGCATGCGTCCAAACCAGAAGGTGCAAAGATCAGTAAGAAACCACAGGGGACTCAGGAACACACATGCAGGGCTCTGAAGGAGGCCTTTGGCTCAGTCTGAGTCTGGAGACACATCCCCGTCTGTAAAGTGAAGGATGCGTGGTGGAGGGAAGGTGCCTACTCATTTGTAAGTCCCCCTAGCTCTGTAAAAGCCTGTGAACATATCTCCTGACACACTATATAATTATCTCTATTCTGTGGACTTTCATGAACAACTGCTCCTTATGTCAAGGACCAGTCCTGCGCACATGGGATATCATATGGTTTACTGCCTGCGTGAATAGACCCCTGTGAAAGCGCTGAGAGTCGTAAGAAGCAGTTTACATGTGCCCCGTGCCCCGTTATCCAGTGTGCATCACAGGTATACAGCACTGGAAAGCAAAAGCGTAAAATGATAATGTTAAGGTCTACGAGTGTCTGGAGATGAGGCTCAATGGCTTGCTCTCCATGCACAGGGTCTTAGGTTCAATTCCTAGTACTGGAAACAAAACAAAATAAAACAAAAGAAAATCCCAAACAATAACAACAGAAATTCTTAGTCCTGTTAAGGTAGATGATTATGTTGGGGGTTAGAGACAAATATGTATGAGCCTTAGCTTTCTTAATACAAAGACATCCGGGTTGATGATAAACCCAAGCCATAATGTGATTGAAACGGTCATGATTCCTATATGGTAACTCTTTCCAGTGTGTCATTCTTATTGAGCCAACATTGAACGTGCATAGCAAATGCAGAATTAAATGTAAGTATGTCTCAAACCAATGCTCTCATTCTACAGCTATAATTCAGCAACAGAGTGCTTACACATAGCAGAAAAAGTAGAATAATGACACATACATTATGTTTTCTTCTTTTTGTTTATTCGTACTTTCCAAATTTCCTACCAAAAATAGTAAGGGGTTATTTAGACAAGAAAAAATATGTTGATCTCATTTAACAACTAGATTAGGAATATTAGAACAGGGGAGTTTCTCACAGTGGCTTTCTGTGACCTCCCAGGTCAGATACCACCAGTGAGACTCAGGAGACCATCCGATGACACGGTAAACGATGGTAGGCTCTCTTTTTCCTTCTTTTTGCTATGATCTGGGCAATTTTATATAATATTCATCCATAAACAAGATGACTCTTGGCTTCTGGTACTGATATCAGTCCTCCACATGGAATTCCACGGCTCCATGCTATAGAAGGTTCAGATTTGACTGGCATGTGGTCTCAGTCACTCCTGTTTCTCCTCAGAAAGTCATGTGAAGTTGGTATAATTATCCCTTTAAATTAAGTCTCTTCCTTTTCTCCTCCCCTCTCCCTTGCTCCCTCTTTCCCTTTTTCTACTCCTCCTCCAGTTAGACATTTTCTTGCTGTGCAGCCCACCCTGGCCTGGAACTTGCTAGGTAACCCAAGCTGAACTCAAATGTGCAATCCTTCTGCCTCAGTCTCTTGATTGCTAGGATTACAGGCATGCATCACTGCACCTGGATAACAAACCATTTCTTTTATTTGTATTTTCTTTTATTGAAAATAGATTTTTTTTCTCATATACTATTTCCTGATTACAGCTTCCCTTCCCTCTATCCCCACCTCCAGTTCCTCCTCACCTTACCTGCCATCTGGATACCCTCTTTTCTGTTTCTCATTAGAAAACAAATAGGCTTCTAAGGGATAATAATAAGATAAAATAAGCTAGGACAGAAACTAACACATCTGAATAGGACAAAACAAGCAGAAGGAAAGGAGCTCAATGAAAGGCACAAGAAACAGGGATGCATAGACCCACTCATTTGCATACTCAGGGATCCTATAAAAACACTAACCATAATATATCCTCAAAGAACCCACAGGGAAACAGAGAAAACAAAATATAAGTAAAATAAAAATAAGAATAAATTAACTAAACTTAAAAAAAAAAGTTCTGGTATGACATTAGGAGACACAGAACCCCCCAAGATGCCATCGGTTCTTTTCCTGCCCAAGTTATTTCTCATAGCCTAATGCTGTGCTGTGTGTCCATTTAGCTTTGTGAGACAGAAACGAAACTCAGTTGTGTTTGAACCACACAGACAGCAACGCGCTTCAATGCCAAGAGTCTCTAAGGGTCCCGAAGAGAGTGGAGGAGCGGCTTGCCAAACGTGATGTCTAAAGAGAGATCTCTGAGCACCAGGGATATGCTGCTTCAGCAGGCAAATACGAGGAGGAAAGGCATGAAATCACGGCTGCCACGGGTCACCTGGTCATGGGCCACCTGCCTGCATGGCTTCTGGGTGGCTGAGGACAGTTGCTGCCTAGGTGGCTCCCAGAACTGGTACTGATGTTAGCTTCGCCACCGCCTCTACAGAGGCTAGGTTCCTTCATCCTTAGTGATGCAGCGAGAGAAGACAGGAGAAAAAAAAAATCATTCATAAAGTGTGGGCAGTCATATGGCTCAAGATGACTGTGGCCACCTAGTACGTTTCTCTGACGTGAGCTCCTAATGGGTGACCCTGGGGTTGGGAGGACTGATCTTCGCACTCAGGGAAGTTTGTTGGGGGCTGGTCTGGAGGTTGGAGCTAGCCTGTCTTTCGCTGTTGGCCCCAGCGGGGCTCATTCATCTTCTACAGCTGTTGGTGGTAGGGGATAGGGGCAACAGGTGAAAGCAAGCCCGGCTCATTTTTCCCAGGAAGCCTTTGGCTGTACCACCCCCACATCTGTTGGTAGAACAGACCTCCCAGCTTAAACTGAATCACTGTGGGAGGCCAGCTCTCAGAGTAAGTGGACTGGGAAAGCCATTTTCCTGAGCCCAGCCCTTGATCGTCCTGGGAACCTGTGCCTGGAAAGCTGACTTTAGATCCCTGGAAGTGTTCCTTGATATACCGGGACAGGTGTTACAGTCCCCCTGGAAGCTCACTTAGCCTGAAGTCTGGATAGCTACAGGATCGGAAGAGGGCATTTCCTCTCCAGGCATGAGGCCCCTGGTCACCCAATGGGACGTCCTCAAGCTCTGAGTGTTTCAGGTCCTGTGTATCAAACACACCTTTCAAATCTTTTAGAAAGCTCTAGATATTGGTGACCATATCTAGTCATTTTCCTTTTGAATTCCTTCTGATGTCTGAGATTGGTGCTTCATAAATATTAAGATTTGAAAAGTAAGTGTAAATTTAGTTGTATTTAAATTTCACAGGGTAGTGACAAGCCTAGATTCTGAGATTCTGAAGATAAGGGTCTCCAATATGTGTGTGAGGTTTACCTGAAGTGATAGAGAAAGAGGAAGGCTTGAACACTGGGGACCATACACCATGTGCAGGCAGAAATAAACAGGAAGAAATAAACAGGATGGGGAGACAAATTGAGCATGCCCCTGCACACCCCCACGCCCCCATGTGTATTTCTGTGTATGTGCACCTGTAGACACGTGGAGGCAAGTAGTTAAGATGTCTTCTATTGCTCTCCACCTTATTTATGAATCAGGGTCTCTCTATGGCCTGGAGATCGCCAATTCAGCGAGCCAAAGGGAATTTCCTGTCTCTTCTTCCGCATTGCTGAGGTTAAAGGCGCATGGTACCAAAGGGAACTGTGTCGTCCTAAGTGCTGGGGTTGCAGATGCACGGTCCCGTGCCTGGCATTTTACATGAGTGCCAGAGACTGAACTCAGGCCCTTATGATTGTGTTGCAAGCGCCTCACCAACTGAGTCATCTCCCCAGCTCTGCACAGACGCTCCTTTAAAGCCCGAGTGAGGAGTCTAGCCTTCCGCTGTAGTTAGGGCTTTAATCATCCATTGAAGAATGTCCTAAATGTTCCTCTCAGCATCCTAAAGGGCATATTCTGGCTCTCTGTGACCCAGAAGGCTGTCTTTTATCTCTCATCCTCTGGGTGCCCACATACTTCCCTTTGTTACTTTGTTGCTTTTCGGTGGGGAAAGAAGAAAGAGGGAGGGGGTTGTATGAGGGCAAAGAGATATAAAACAGCAAAGAGGCAGCATGGCAGAATCTGGGACTGACACACAAGGTATGTTACAGAGGGATGATGACTCCAGATCTTGAGAAATCCTGCCATTTAAGTATGATATCAGTTTAAATAAACATTCTCTCTCCTATCTAAAGGCCTAGGATTGGCTGTAATAGAGCAGCAGGCTTTGCCTTTGTGGGAATCCAGGATACTGTTAGGTTCTCCAAAGGCAGGGCACTGGGGAGTCCCATGCAGGTGAGCACCTGGGGACAGGATCCTGTCCCTGGGCAGTGAAGGTTCCCATTCCTTGGGGATATTTTCTCTGTGGATGGCAGTACTCCAGCTCTGTCCTCAGTAGGGAAGGAGGTAGATGGGACAATATGCCCCAAATCTCTACTTGTCAGTGTCTGACTTCCTGGCATTGGCTTCACTCTTCATGGAACCCCTGTAGAAGAGGCCACTTCACCAGGTTGCTGATGACATGAAGCGGGTTATTAGCCAGTTTTGGTGATCAGATTTTCTAGTTCAGGGCTCTGGAGATGACTTTTTTTTTTCATATAGTCTTTCCTCCATGTTCCTCCTTACACTATATCTATGCCAACCTCTGGAAAATTCCATTTCTTCTGTCCTCAGCCCCATCCCCAAGCCTTAGACTGCATTCACAGTCTACCCTACCCCTCAGTATATAGCTGGAATTCTTATCAGAACTTTTCAGTGATCTCCAGTTTGTCTCTCCACCTTGTGACCGCCCCAATGCCCACCACAGAGTCATTTCATTGTGTGGTCTTCCTTGCTTCTCCTGGACCCTCTGCTTCTGCCCTCAGATTTCTGGTCCCACTCTAAGGCATGCTAAAGTGAGCTCCCTCAGCACATCCTCCAGATCTTGCATGGAGTCTTCTCAGAGCCACCATGGAAGCTGTGATGTTTTTCCTGGAATCCTTGTAGTTGCTGTGCTTATAACAAGGCTCAAGACTCCTAGTTTGTTCCACGCTCATGACTCTGTGGCTTTTGCTTTCATACAGATGTCCATGCTTATGACAGGCAGATGCACCAATAAACTCCCTTCATACTGAATATTTAATTAAGTTGAAATTGCATTTGTGTGCGTGTGGTATGTGTGTGTGTGTGTGTGTGTGTGTGTGTGCACGAGCAAGGGAGCGTGGGGGTTCATGTGCCTGTGTGTTCTCATGTAGAAACCAGAACAAGATGTTGGCCATCTTCCTTTACCATAGTCAACGTTATTGCCTTGAAACGCTCCTCACTTCCATTGGGTTGGCTGTCCAGTGAGTCTGTTTGCCTTGACCTCCTCCCCCGAATGCTGGAGTTACAGGCAAGCATAGCAACTCCCAGCTTTCATGGAGGTGATGGAGATTTGAACTCAGGCTCTCACACTTGCAAATCAACAGCTCCTACTGAGTAAGCCATCTCGAGCCCCTTAAAATGACATTGAAAAACTGATTTGCATGTGTGTTTGTGCTTGTGTGGGTGTGGATGCGTACATGGTTGTGCGTGTAGAGGCCAGAAGTCAACATCTGGTTGTGGTGACATCAGGAGATACCTAAGTTTTTATTTTTAATTTATTTAAAAAGATTTTAAGAATTAACATACAAGGTATTAGATATCATTATGGCACTTTAGAGCAAAGTGTGTTTTAATGAATTCTCCTTCCCCTCATTTCCTTCTCCTTTTTGCTTCTGGTTTCTCCTTATGGACCCCCATCCCCCAACCCACTAGTTTCTTTCCCTCCTCCCTGTCTCATCTGTCTTTGTGCCTGCCCCCTTTCTTTTTTATCATTTATTTTTGTCCTCTTTTGATTTTCTTTCTAGGCTTTAGGTTTTACTCAGTCCCAAGGATACTTTCCTGGCTAGGGGCTACATATGAGGGGGCTGTTTCTGACTTTCTGAGATTGCATCATCTCATTTAATATTATACTTTCGGGATTATCCACTTTCCTGTACTTGTCATAATTTTGTCTTTCTTTACAGATGGATAGAATTCCCTTGGATGTATGCACCACGTTTTCATTATCCATTCATCTGCTGATGGGCAGTTCGTTTCCTGGCTATCACAAAGAGAGCAGCAGTAATCATGACGTGCAGGTGTCTTTGCCGTACGCTAAGGAGTCCCAGAGTGGCATAGCTAGGTCACATGGCAATTCGTCTTTTAACTTTTTGAGTTCAAAATGTGCTGAAACTGCATTTGAACTCTGGTTCACTGACCATCACTGTTTCGAATAGAGTACAATGGAGAAAATGAGTTACACACCACTTGATGGTGGGATTGACTGCTAGTTGTGGCTCGCTGGAAAGTATCACACCACACCGAGTCAGCTTAGGAAATGATTAAAATTCAAAAAAACAGGAGTATAGTTTCCATTGAACATGGCCTCTACATCATCATAAACTGAAAAACCATAAGCCGGATAAAAATGACTATCACTCAATACTGATTCTTAATCACTCTAGTTTGTAATATAATTGTTGTATATAATTGCAAACTCCATGTCAAGTTTGCACAACAAAATGTAGGAAATGAAATAGTTTCTAATTTATCTGAGCACTCATATATTTTAGAGATCTTCTTTGCAGGATTCTTTATGGTATACTTTTATCTCAATTGTCTACCATAACATTTGTAGTATTTTTACTACCACTAAAACCTGGCTTTGGCACTGGAGAGATGGCTCAGTGGTTAAGAGCACATGTTACTCTTGCAGAGAAGCTGAATTCTGTTCCCAGCATTTATATCTGGGAGCTTACAATTTCCATTAGTACTGTCTTTTAGCATTGGCGGGCACTCACACAAACACACACACACACACACAGAAACACACAAATAAAAATTTAAAAAATTATAAAAAACTTAGAATCTTTTTAGACTTGATCATTATTAACTTTATTTTACAAATAAAGGATTCACATGCTCTTATTTTAAAAATAAAAAAAAGAATAAAAAATTGTAAGTCAGCTACCACAGACTTGTGACCATCTGGATTCTATCCAAGGAGATCATCCATTTTGGTTAGTGATGACGTCACACACGTGAAGCTTCAGGCATGCAGATATAAGCGAGTCTGGATCACTTCCACAAATAGCTACTCCGGGGTTGGGACACAGGGTTGAGAAACCTTGATGGTTATGTCCTATTTGGTCACAAGAGGTTCTGGGGGCACAGTGACAACAGGAAGGCATTTGAATTTAATGGTCAAAGAGGGCTCAAGAGGGTAACCGCCTATCTCAGGCTGTGGAATTATACCCCATGAGCTGGGGACAAACAGGAGTCTCGGACACTGACTCACCTGGAGCTGCAGATAAGATCTCAGGGCACGGGGTTTGGGGAGCAGAACATACTGCAGATGGTAGACTGGAGAAGATAGAACCTTTGGACCCTGGTTTCCATAGAACACTAGGGCAAGGAACCACGGTAAATCCCCAGCAGGGTGGGGTAGTTGACACTCCACGGTATTCAGCCAATGAGAGAAAACCACCCATTAACACGATGGATGTGAACGGATAGATCCTTCTAGACAACCAATTCCTGGTTCCTCATGCTTTCCTCAGACACACCTTCATCCCACCTGGACGCTAGGGTCAGCTGCTTCCGGCAAGTCACACCTCAACTGCTTCTCTCTGTCACCAACCCTCAAGTTACTGGAGTGTCCCCAGGCTCCTTCCAGCCCAGAAAGCTCCCAGACAGAGGCTTTCTGCTCTGACTAAAGACCTCCCATGAAATTCCACTCCTTCAGTCATCGGCTTGTCTGGGCTGCTCCCAGACCTTGTATTCTTACCTCTAGCTAAGTCATTTTTATCCTGAGTCTACTGTCCTCGTCAGCTCCCTGGACCAAGAGCCTCTGATGGTCACCAAAAAGGCATGTGGGAACCTTTGTGACTGCCCAACAAACTGGCTTCAAAATAGCTTTGCTTAACTCCGCTGGGGACACTCAGTCTCCTCGTCTCCTGTTCCCCCAATACTTGGCTGCCCTGACCCAGCTGTGCCTGGGAAGAGACTGTCACTCAGGGGCTTGAACACATGCTTATTTTTAGGCAGTCCCTCGTCCTGGGTAGCTACCTCCCTGAGTGCCCCGGTTCACCTCCTAGACTGAAGGAGATGTCTGTCCTCTGGATTTCTCTTCTTCCTTCCTCCCTACACCCTTTGCGTCTGGATTTTTGAGGTAGGGTCTCTATACACCCTAGGCTAGCTTTAATTAATAGACCTCCTGCCTCAGCTTCCTAAACGCTGGTCTTCCAGATATGTGCCACTGTTCCTAGAGGCTTGCCCTCCACCTCTCTTCCTCTCTCTCAACACCCCCCTTCCTTTCTTCTAGAGCAGGGATCAAACCCAGGACCTTGTGCATGTTGAGCAAATGCTTGCCATTGAGCTCCACAGTTCTAGAAGGTTCTCACTTCCAGAGTTGTGCAAATTTCTCTTTAGTTCATGATACCTGCCCTTATTTTCCCTCATCCTGCGTGGGTGACCACTGTTGAGCGTCACATGTTAAAGAGGGAAGTACATGTTAAAGTGAAAAAGGATAAAGGCTATACAGTCAATCACTTCTCTGGTTCTCAGTTTTTGTATCTGTATAATGGGCATAATAAGCCTTTACCCTGTATTGCTTACTTCAATGGCAGAACTCCTGGGAAAAAAAAAAGCAACTTAAGGGAGAAAGGCTTTGTTTCGGCCTGTGGTTCAGGCGACTAAGGTTCATCTTGGCGGAGAAGGCATGGAAGCTGGGTAAGCTGAGTCTGGGATTGGAGGGGATGAGGAAGCAGAAGGTGTAAACCAGAAGTCCAAGTGGAAATCATCCAGGCTGACTGCTAGCAAGGCCAGAGTTTTAAAGGTTGCACAACCTGTGAAAACTGCACTTTCAGCGGGGACCAAGGGTTCAGGCACATGAAGCTGTGGGGACATTTCAGCTCCAGATCACCACATACCTGGGATGGAGCAATCCTCAAACAATGTGGGGGTGTTTCTGTCACCTTTAAAATGTTCTCCAGTTTCTAGGAAATGATTTGGATGGAGACAGTCTAACCAGAGAGAAGCAGCCTGCTAGCCTAGCTCATTGCCTCCTCCTTTCCCCGGGGCAGAGAGACCTCAGCCTCACCTGCCAGCCTCGGAGGGGCACCCAAAGCTTTTCTAGATGTGGGTTTCTGCTGTCATAACCTGCAGCGAGGATCTTGTTATAGTTAACACAGAGACCCCTGAAAGCAAAATTCCAATGTGGATGCTAAAGTCTGATTGCCCAACGGGAGTGAGGAGAAAATAGACAGTAGGCCAGGCTGGAGAAGGAGCCCCCTTGCCGTCCTGCATGGTGTGTGTGCAAGGCTTCTGCTAGCATAAAGCACGAGACAATCCCAAGAACAGCCGCGGGAGCCTCTTGGAGGTTCTCCTGGCCACCCTTCTGTCTGTCTCCAGCATGGGTGGAGGCAAGGGTCAGACGAAACTGCTGAGATAGCAACTTAGAGCCCGCCAGCCCCATGCCAGCCCTATGCCAGCCAGCTATTGTTCCCCTCCAGCTCAGCCCCTCCAGGTCAGGATGCTGACAAAGGAGGCAGGACCACTCCCTAAGCAAGCTCTGGCAGGGATCTCAGGAATGACTGGGGGCCCTACAGACAGCAGCCCGCCTTTCGTGTGCAGAGCTGGGGGCTGGAAGAAACATGTTCTGTGCCTGCTGCCAAGTTTCCTCTGAGAACAATGCGGCTGAAGATGGTGACTGGAAAACTGAAAAGGGTGTGGTGGTTACAGGTTCCGGGGGAGGTCAGGCACACTGTTGCAGGGAAGCCACCTTCCCCTGTCCCCCTCAAGAAAGCAGGCATCCCGAGACGGTGTTGACTCCTAGCAGGGTTGACTGCTGTTGAGTCCAAAGCTTTTGGGAAGACTGAAGGGAGCAGGTAGTCAAGGAGAGAGAGGCTGCCTCCTTTCCAGGTAGTGACTTGAGGTAAATGGGATTTTGAGTATTACTATTGAGAAGAGCTAGCAATACCAATGCTAGCAACACCAAAATTAACAATGCATTTTGTTAATTACTTTCAGTATCCATCATAAAATGTCCCATGGAAAAGGTAACTCTGCCTTCTAGAAGATTCTATTCTGTCTGTAAAATACCAATGAGCACAGTAGAGTAAAAGGCAGTGCTGTGGGTTCAGACCGTACACTGTAGTATTGTTATCTCCTTCCGGATGTGACTACTTAGGGCTATGCACTTGTGCCTCAGTTTCCCCTTCTGAAAATATAGAGAAAGATCTTAACACCATGTGTTTATGGAGTTGTTGTGAAGCTTAAATGAGGCGTCGGTCGCAAGCCATTAGGACAGCATCTAATGTCCTGTGCTTTGGAGTTTGCAAGATGAAGTCTTTAAGTAGAATTGAAGATGTCAGAGCAAATGGAAAGAAAGCCTATTCAGGTTTTAGGACCAGGCCTGGCAGTCTTCCAATGTGGCTTTTGACTTTTTTGTTTTGTTTTGTGTCGGTTGCTCCAAATTTGTTTTGGGCTTGTGAGAAAAGCAGGAGAGAAAGGATGTGATTCTGAAATGTAGAAAATTTTATGTGAGTGTGTCTGTGCATGTTTATGTGTGTGTGTGTGTGTGTGTGTGTGCATGCGTGTGTGTGTGTGGTGTTGCAGGAGCGCATGTGTATGCCAGTGTGGTTCTCCGTGCATGTTCAAGTTCGTGGAGGTTAGAGGACAAGCTCAGGAGTCATTTCTCAAGTCCTTCCACCTTTCGCTTGAGACGAGGGTCTTTGGTCTGGAACTTCATCACATAGGCTAGACTAACTGGCCAGTGAGCTTCCAGGGGTTTGCTTATCTCCACTTCCACTTCCCACCTCTCCATCCCTGAGATTACAGACGCACACCACTGCCCCTTCCTTTTTCTGCTCTGGGTTCTGGGGATTGAGCTGAAGTTCTCATGCTTGTCAGTGCTTTACTAATGAACAGTATCTCCCCAGCTCCCTTTTCGAAGCCTCTAAAGGCTCCAGCATCTTCTCTAGGGAGCTTATTTCCTGGACAGTGACTTTGCTCTTACAAAGAGTGATACAAGACTGTTCCCAGTTGAGAGCAGGTTCTGGGCTTCCCTGGCATTAAAACCACTGTGCTCAAGAGGAGACTGACTTTGATTGAGATCTGAGCATGTGTTGGGCTACAAACAAACTGAGGGTTTGTACCAAAGACATTTATAGAATGCTTCATCCTCACAGGGTACCAGTCCTTCTGTACCTTCCCAAACCCACTGGGAAGGAAAAGGAAGTCCAGAGTTAAGGGAGGAAGTAGAGGTGCTAAATTCTCGTGACTCCAGTAAGCTCTAGGTGTAGAACCGGTGCTGGAAGATGTGTTTTCCTAGTGGTACAGGTCCTTAGAAGACAGTCTCTGGATGCCAGCCAGTGCAGGCACAGACCTCTCATTAGTTCCCTCCAGGTCACAGGAACAACATAAAAGCACCTGTAGTCCAGGACATCCTGGGGAGGGGGCGATAGGGTGAGTGCTTGGTAGCAGGCACCTGTTATCCTGGGTTCTGGCAGCGCTAACAAGCTAGACTCACCCACCTGTCCTTAACAGGCCAATTAAAGAGGTAAGTCATGGTGAAATGTGGAGAAAAGAGATTTTTTTTCCCCTAATGTAGCACATTGGAAAGAAGAACGAAGAGGTCCAATGACCCTCAAGTCCATCTTTGGAATACTTACATGAAGTCTGGGTTTAAACAGATGATAAGAGATATGCATAGTCATAAGCCACTGGTCCTGGTCATTGAACCATCCCTGTTTGAGATTCAATCTCTTCTACAGAATGCAGGTTGTAAAAACAGAGTGAAATATTTCAGGAGATAAACTCCCCATCAGGTTGGAGCCAGATTTCAACCTTTTCCTTCTTCCAGCATGAGATCCTGGGGAAATTCCAATTCCTCCTGATCCATTATTTTAAGAGTCTCATAGCCAAAGGGAAGGATCCAATGTCTCTTTAGAGTATCAGGATGGTTACTATCCTAGCACTCAAGTAGGAAGATGGAGAGATCAAGGCCAGCCTGGGTGATATATTGAGTTCAGGCTAACCTGGACAAGAGGTCAACTCAGAATTGAGACCTGAGTGTATTGAGACTGATCAGAGTTTAGAGTCCTCTAAGTAAAATGTTTCTCCAAGTCACTAAACTAGAGACATCACCAAGAATTTACTTCTTCTTCTAACGCCTTTCCTTGTGTAACTCAGTTCTAATCAAAACTCTAAGAGGGAGGTAGCCTTATTGTTTCCATTGTATAGATGAGGCAACCTCAGAGAGGTTAAGCAACTTTTCAAAGACACATATGTAATTATTAGAGCTAGTCTCCAAACCTAGGTAGTTTGGATTTAACATTCATTTTAATGGCGTTGATGAGATTCCGAGATATATCTCTATTAATTTTAAATACAGTACTAGATCCTAGTTTAAATTGAATGGGCCAGCTTGACTTTTAGCATGTGTACACTTGGGGGAAGGTCCCAGACCCTAGGCAAAATATGAACAGTGCAAATAATAACTGACCGAGAACACAGGCGTATTCCAGCTGTGTCTGCGTTCCGAGCTGTGAGGTCCCTCCTAACTTATATTTACTTAAGACCTTTTCCACTCAGACAGGTTTCCTTAGGTTTTTATTAAACTGAATGAGTCTCAGTCCATTTTCCTACCTAGATGAGAAGGGGTTTTTGTTGTTGTTGGTTTTTTTTTTTTTTTTTTTTTTTTTTAAATATCAGTTGTGGTATCCAAAATAGAGTCACTCTCCCTCAAAGCTTTGGGCCATCCACAGATCTGAGCAGTGTGTTTTCATCCAAGCCACTGTTTAAAAACAGCAAAAGGATGTAGTGACTGAATGCGTGAGCACTGGGCCCGGGGAGACAGATGCCTTAGTAAATAAAGCACTGGCCCTGCAAGCCCTGGCCGTTCAAGTCACCAGTATCGGCAGAAAAAGTTAGGAGTGGCACACACATCTATAATCCCAGCACTTGGGAGGCAGGGAGAAGAGGACCCCCAGAGCTTGTTGGCCAGGAAGCCTAGCTGTATCAGTGAATCCCATGGTCCGGGAGAAACCCTGTCTCAAAAGATAAGGTGGAAAGCAATTGAGGAAGACACCAACATTGTCCTCCATTTACGTGTGTGTATACATAAACAGAGAGAGAGAGAGAGAGAGAGAGAGAGAGAGAGAGAGAGAGAGCCAAAAAGACTTCAGTCTTTGTTACATAATCACACACAGACACAGCACCCTGTAACTATCAATGGCCTCTTTCCAGAAAGGTTGTGTTGGGGAGTTTCCATATTGAGTCATGGCTGCCTTCAGCTTCTTAGTCCCCTTCCTCACCTCTCCTCCCAGATCCTGTTCCCTCCCCTTCTTTGGTGAGTTGTGGGGAGTGTCCTGGGGTCAGGTCCTGAAACTAGAGCTGTTTGGCCAGCATTCCAACCATTGTCCTCAGAACTGGTGGAGCAGAACAAACCTGCCTGAGATTTCTCATTACAGTGCCTGCTTTGGGAGGCCAGGAGCCAGCTGCAGTGGTTTCCAGGGCAACCAGCATTGCAGAAAAAGGTCACAAAAAAAAGCCTAGAGGCTCTTGACCCAGGCCTTTAAGAGTCAAGGAGTTGAGGGGAGGGCCAGAGATTGTTGTGAGCAAAGGTGGCTCTATTCAGGAGTGATTGTTGCAAATGTCAGCTGGGATTCCGACCTGCCACCCTCTGGGCCTGGCTGCTCCCCCAGTACAGGGCCCCTGCTGTGGACCACCAGCTTGAGCTTTCTGTGTGTGCCCATCAGCAGGGGTCCATTTGGGTCCTGCAAAGCCCTTTCTGCTTTGTGTGTTCTGTACTAACACTTGGCTGTATTTCAATAGCTCCCCCTTTTCTCCCATCCTCTGCTGGAATTCCTTTTCTTATCCTTCCTCACACGTGAGAACATCAGTGTCAAAAGGCTAAATAAAATACAGTGTAGTGAAAAGAAGGTCTGAGGGAGAGCCATCCTTACTTTAAAAAGTTAAGGCAGTGTTTTTCCTTCCTGACTGCTGGGTGACTCCTCGGGTAATTCTTGCTGCTACTGTAACTTTCCTGGCAGGGTAAAGATATTCTAAAAAAGACAATCATGCCTCTTTCTGACTGTCAAACTTTTGAAAGAGCAGTCCCCAAGGAACTGGAATTTCCCCAGGGGTCTCATGCTAAGAGAAGAAAAGGCTAAAGCCTGATACCAACCAGAGAGGGAGCTTCTCTTTCAGAAACAGGTTTGACTCCATTCTCAAATTTGTCAGACCATCTTGAGGAAGAAAGTGGAGCTGGATACTGATGGGTCTGTGACAGGAGAGACCACAACTGGACCAGAGCTGCTTCTGCATCCTTCTTACTCTTTATTTAACCTAAACCTTATATCAGGATTCCAAAGATGGACTTGAGGTTATACAGCATTGGGCCTTCTCCTTGTCTGTCTGTTCAGTTAGCCTATTGGAGACAGGTGGCCAAGTCAGTTTGTTCGGGCTGCCAAGGCCCATGATTTGACATTAACAGTTCTGGAGGATCGGAGTGGGGATGCTTTTCTTTCAGTGTTCTTTCATGTTAAAATTCATGCCCAAGCCTCATCCAGTACCCCAAGAAGCCAGCCTCCCATAGTGCCTTGCTGCCACTCTCCAAGAGGAAGTTCTTTCTACCTGTAGTCTTCAGGAACTTACTTGCCTGAGCTTAACGCACACCTTAGAGGCAATCTGTCTTGCTCCTGTGCAACCTGTGAGCTTGTTTCTAATCTCTGTCTCATTCCTACCCAATCTATAAGCTTGCTTCTGATATGTTAAAGTAGCAATATCCCCATCAGCTCTGTATTTCCCAAATGTCCTAATTAGGAGATTATTTAGAAACACGTTTTTAGACTATAGACTTTTGAAGCTCAGCTTAGGATCTGATTTGGAAACACTGCTCTAAGTGTTGAGCATGTTTGAGCAAGCTTGGGACAGCAAGCTCAAGGGGTACCTTCTTATATTGGGTTTAATTTCCTATCATTCTCTCTGGCCTCAAGAGAGGCACCCTTAACCTGTGGTGTGGACTGGTTCTCAGAGCTCTACCAACCTGCTGATGAACTTCCCCAGCCAGGGAGGCTCTGGCTGGACTCATGCTGACCCCATGGGATCTGTTTTATTTCTTCTCCAGTATGTTGAGACTCTGGTGCCCTTCCATAGCCTGCAATGCACAGGAACAACCGAACCTGAGCTTCACAAGGACTAGGTAAGAAAGCTTCTGTCCCTGGGCTACTTGCCAGACACCTCATATCTCCCAACTGCAAGGCTAGGCAAGAGGTAACACTTTTAACCCAGGCTGTCCTTTCTCTCTATAGTTGCTCTGTGAGTTCTCATCACGTGACTCTCCAGAGCTTTGCAGTGGCACGGTGCACTGGGAAGCGCCTGTGTGTTTAGAGTTCAGGGATTATGAGTGAAATCTGGTTGCCGCTTGCTACATGTGGAGTAGCATAATTCTTTTCCTGCAAAGTACGGGCTATGAATGACTTCTCAACATGCTGCGGAAATGAAGTATGGAAAACGTCCAGCTAAGGGCTGTGCAGGGAGCGAGGACCATGCGTGTCAGCTCTGTTTCTGGTCACCCCCTCCTTTGCTTCTCACTAAACCTACACTCACGGCTCACTCTTTCTGCTCCACTAAAACACTTCTCAATAAAGGTCTAGATGCAAAAATCCACTGCATTTTTATATATTAACATCAATTAGAAATAGGCGTTTTAAAAGCCAATTCCATTGGTAAAGAAAATGCTGTGTATTGCTGTGTATGTATGCGATGGAACTTTTTTTCCTGCCATAAACAGCAAAGTTATATCACTTGCAGGATGAGTGAGGCTAGAGAAGTCACGTGAAGCAAAGTCATCTATCACCGTGGAGATAAATACACATTTCTCTCATTTGTGGTTCCCAGCTTGTATATAGACACAAAAAATTGTGTGTGTTTTGTGTGTGTGTGTGTCTGTTTAGAGAGACAAAGGGAACTAACAGGAAGGTCAAGAAAAGGGAAGGTAGTGGGCACGGAGATACGCTCAACATGCAATATATGCTTGTGAAAACCAAAATTACAAACAGAAGCAGAGAAAAACAAACTAAAATGCAATTGCAATACTTATAAACGGAAGAGGACCACAATAAAAAGGGTTTGATGAGGCATTCAGGCATCAGATGTGCTTGGCACTAGGGTACACCATAGTCCAAGCTAGCCTCCAGCTCACTAGTAGACCAGGCTGGCCTTAAACTCTTCATAATCCTCCCTTGTCATCTCCTGAGTGCTGGGATTATAGAAACGAGCCACAGTGTCTCTCTAAGAATAGTGCTTCTAACAAATGGTGCTGAGAGACAACTGCATACATCAATTAGAAAAAAAGAACAACTTCGGGCTATTGTTTCTCCACACACACACACACACACACACACACAAAATTAACTCAAGGTTTATTAGCATAAACACAAATATGAAAGAAAAAGTTATAAAACTTTTAGAAGAAAATGTGGAAAATGTATTCATTATGTAGGAGAGAAAGTTCTATTTGTTAGGACACAAAAATGATACATAAAAAACCAACAACTTGGATATTACACAAACTAAAAACTGATCAAAGGGAGACCCGGAATATTCTGGGATATATATTTTCACAACGTATGTCTGACAAAGGTCTTGTAACAAGAATATATAAAGAACTACTTACAGTGAGAGAACAGAAACTTCCCAATTTTAAAATGGGAAAAACACTTAGACCTCTCCAAAAGAATATAATTAATCGGTCAATAAGTACATTAAAAAATGCCTGAACTATTGCCCATTAGGAACATCCCTTCAGCCCACCATGATGTACCGCTTCATCTACTAGGTTGGCTGAAAGTGGAACAAGAACATGATGTGGGACAAGGACTTGAGACATCTTGAGTCTTCTCCATGATTGATTGGAGGGAAGACAGTGTAGTCACTATGGAAAGTTAGTGATTGGTTACAAAGTTAGCCGCCACCTTCCCTGTGACCCAGTTATAACTAAATGACAGAGTAAGCACATTAAAGGGGAGAAAGATTTATTTGGGGGGACATTGTTTCAGAGTTTGCTTAGCCTGAATGCTTTGTTTCTGTGAGCCTCTTGGTGGAGAGACCTGGGTGGTGAAAAGCTGCCGGCCTCCTGGAGTCAGGAAACAAAGTGAAAAGAGCAGGGCTCCCAGCACATCCTTCTAGGCTGCATGGACAGTTATCTTCCTCTTCAGTGAGGCTCTGCCTCCCACTGGTTCTGCCACCTTCCAATAGTGACATGAGATGTGGACTAAGCCTTGAGGGATAGGCCTTTGTGAACAGCTAGGATCAAATCATAACATCAAATCTCAAATCTTGATCCTACTCTTTTTTTTTTCTTTTTTCAAGACAGGGTTTCTCTGTAGCTTTGGGGCCTGTCCTGGAACTAGGTCTTGTAGACCAGGCTGGCCTTGAACTCTCCTGCCTCTGCCTCCTGAGTGCTGAAGTGGTGTGTGCGACCACTGCCCGGCAATGATCTCACTATTAAATATCTATTGAGGACATGTAATATGTCTATAAGGATATACAAACAATAATGCTTATAGCAGGGCTGTTCATGAAGCAACACAGATATCCATTCTAAAGTGAATAGCTCTGTAAGATGGCTCACCAAGGAAAGGTGCTTGCTGCCAAGCTTCATGACCTGAATTCAAGTCCTGGGATCTGTATGGTGGAGGACAAGAACTGATTCCTCTAACCTCCACATATGTGCCACAAACATACACATCATGGCCTCATTCACACAAATAAGTATATAAACAAACAAAACTAATAAAAATGAAAAACAGAAAGAAGGTAGATTTTGCTCTACTTATAAATGGAAAAAGACCACACAAAAAAGGGTTTGCTGGGGCATTCAGGTATCATATGTGCTTGGCACTAGGGTGCCTGGCAGACAGAGAACCAGGGTGGTATTTCTTACCTGTGATAGCAGAAGTAGGTGGCTTCCTTTTCCCTTCCTTTGAATTCTTACCATTTGCCTTCAGTCTAGGGGCTGGGGCTCTGGAGTCTGGTATGAGAACCTACTTTTGTCCCTAACACCTCCCCTTACCCCCCAGTCTTATGGTGGTGCTAATGTAAGAAAATCTTCCCCACACCCCTTGACAGCTCAGTAAGTGGTCAGACTTGGAGGAGGATATGACAGGAGGGTGCAACTGTGACATAAAATGTCTTGATTGTACCTGTTTGTGCCTTAGCTTTGTGTTTAAATAGCAAACGAAAAAGGAAATAAACTTGAAATTTATTTGTCATCATAAAAATAAAGGAAGAAAATTAAAACATTTATTTCCAGGCAAAACCAAAAAATTACTGATGTGTGCAATAATGTGGAAAGTTTTCATAAGCATCACTCAGAGCAAAAGAATTCAGACAGTGTGTGTGTGTGTGTGTGTGTGTGTGTGTGTGTGTGTGAGATTTTATTTAAATGAGGCCCCAGTTTAGGCAGGAATAATCCACAGTCAAGGAATGTATCTATGGTTGCCTTTGGGCGAGGATTTGAGGAGTACAAAGGAACTGGAGTGATAGAAACTTTCTGTTTTGGAACAAATGAAAAGTTCATTAGATAAATGCTTTTTAAAAATCAAAACTCCTTGAACTATGTGATTAGAACTTGTCCGTTAATTTTAAAAGCTCTATGAAGGCATGGAGCCTAGTCAATGAGTTTTCCTGTCTTAGTACTGTGGATTAGCAAGTATATAAACATTTGCTGTTTAACTGGCTTCTAGCAAATGATGGTGGGAACTAGTTTTCTCACAGTTGAAGAGTGAGTTGAAAATGTATGGAGCAAAGTAGGCTGTATCTTTGTGGTACTGGGTCAGTATATCAGGAGGCAGTGTGAACTTGGGGTGCTTTATCTCTACTTTTTTATTGTTTCAATCGAGTTACATATTTTTCTCTGCTCCCCTCCTTTTTTCCCTCCCCTTATACCCTCTCCCATGATCCTCACACTCCCAATTTACTCAGGAGATCTTGTCTTTTTCTACTTCCCATGTAGATTAGATCTATGTCCTCTTTGTTGTCTAGGTTCTCTAGGATTGTGATTTGTAGGCTGATTTTTCTTTGCTTTATGTCTAAAAGCCACTTATGAGTGAGAGTACATATGATATTTGTCTTTCTGTGTCTGGGTTACCTCACTCAATATAATGTTTTCTGGATCCTTCCATTTGCCTGCAAATTTCAAGATGTCATTGTTGTTGTTGTTGTTTTTAACCTCTGAGTAGTACTCCATTGTGTAAATGTACCACATTTTCTTTATCCATTCTTCAATCTAGGGACATTTATACTGTTTCCAGGTTCTGGCTATGACAAATAATACTGCTATTAACACATATCTATGAGTTGTGTGTATGTGTAAGTGTGCATATACACTTGCGTATATGCCTGAGGGTGTTGTATTTTCCTAAGAACTAAACAATACTTGGATGTGTGTATGAGTATGTGAACCTGTCAGCGTATGCCTTTATGCTTGTGTGTGAATGTATATGAGTGTGTGGTATGTATGTCAGCACATGTCTGTGAATGTGAACATATGCAATTGTGTGAACACTTGGAACATGTCTAAATGTGTAAGTCTATCAGTGTATGCTTGAATGTGTATGCGATGTATGTGAGCATCTTGCATGTGTATTAACACATGCTTGTGAGTGTGTACATGTATGAACGTGGGCATGTCTAAGTGTGTAAGTCTATCAGTGCATTCATGGACATGTGTGACTGTGTATGAATGCTTTGTGTGGATCAGTACATGCCCGTGAGTGTGTGTGTGTGTTTATACTGCTGTAAGTGTGTCTGGGTGTGTAACATGTTCCTATTAGCATATCTCTAAATATTATGAGTACATTGACTCATAAATGTGTGTGTACACACACTTAAATATGTGTTTGAGGGTGTGCACTTTTACAGGGACCTTGTATGAGGGATACAGAGGACACCAGTTGGGTTTCTGTCTCCTGAGTTCAAAGTCCTGACAAGCAGGCTCAGGGCCTGGGCTCTGAGAAAAAGGAAGAGCAGCTCTTGGCAAAGGTCCAAGAAACCCCCACCAGGAACGTGCACGTTTCAAGTGTGCATGTTCAAGTACTGAGTTCCCCCTTTCCCCTTATCCCTCTGATTGTTCCTCCTTGTCCTCATTGAGGGGAAGTGGAAACAAATGTCTGGCAGGAGGCCAAGAGCAGAGTGAGGCGCACGTGTGTGTGTGTGTGTGTGTGTGTGTGTGTGTGTATGTGTGTGTCGAGGCTACTGTGGCCTCTTTAGAGGAGAAAGAGAGGGAGGGGTAGAAGTGACAGGGATGAAACAAAGATAAACAAAGACACACAGAGAAAAATAAAGAGATAGAAACTGCAGTAGAGGCTGAGAGAAGTGGGCAGATGAGAGACAGACAGGAAAGAGAGGTTGAAGGTCTGAGGGCTGGGCTCCGAGACAGAGGAAGGCCACAGCAGGCGGCGCGGGGATAGGGAGTGGCTGGGTTCTGCTGGGAGCTGCTCCTGTGCTCACTTCTGAGACAGAACTGATGACCACATTGGTCGCAATCCCTGGGCTTTCTGAGTGACAAAGCAGAGGAACTCCTGGGCACAGCAGGCCTTGATCTGTAGGCAAGAGACAGACAGGGAGAGTTGGTGCGACCCTTCTAGCCAGGCCAGCACCAAGCAGGCAGGTATACTCCCCTCAGAGGAGGCTCCTGGCTCAGCCACGGCTATAAAAATCTACTGCAGGTGGAGGAATGGTGGCTGGCTGGGTAGCTGCCTGGAACTCCAGCGTAGTTCCTGCGGGGGTGTGGGGGGGGCCTTCTGTGGATGCAGATTGCCGCGCACCGGGCCCCCGTGTCTGCGCTCTGTGCGCTGGCACCCAGTTACTGAGCTTCGGGCAAGGGGGCTGGAGGTTAAAATACACAGACACACAGAGACAGAGAGACAGTGACACGGGTCATCCTTGAATTTCCCAAGAATGACCCCTTTATTGTGTTCAGGGGCAGATTATATAGAGATAGCCAGGCCCCAGCCAAACCCACCAGAAACCACTCTCCTGCCATCAGGAACTCCTGAAGGTCTTGTGCTCAGAGCAGCTGTATGCACTCAAATCAGGAGATTACAAGAAATTCAGGATCTGGGTTCTCACTGCTCCCAACATCAGACTCCACCTCCCTCCTGCTCCGGGTTCACTACAGGACATGCACCAGGGCGGAGTGATGGTTTCTGTTAAATCCACAGCGCGGTTAGATTAACAAAGAAAAGCCAAGGTGGTTTCTTCTTTAAGGAATTATGCACAGAATCAATGCATGAATCATCTGCCCCGCATGTTTACACGAGAACCGAGTAAAAGCCATCTTCTAAGGATAAACTCATACCATGAGAAATTGAAAAAATTGCTTCTCTTTAGCTGTGGAATGCGGTCTATGCTCTGTCTAGCTTTCAGAGTGAGAGCAACTTTTGTGAAGTGCATTTGAGAAGAAATGTGCTTCGTTTGGGATCGTTTAGGTTGTCTTCCCTCGGTATGAGTAATCAAGAGTGATCTTTCTGCTAAGGAGACACCATTCGCAGAACACCCACTCTGTGCCGGGTGTCGGGGACACAGATGACCCAGTCCCACCCTCTTGATGTCTTGACCATTGCTGTGCTAAACAAGGTCAGGGGCCACCCAGACCAGAGCAGGGACAGGCACGCTGGGCTGCTGTCCGCTTTCCTCACACTCATTTCATATGTCTAAAGGACTTCAGAAGTGGGGAAACTGAGGCACAGGGCCCTGAAACACATATAGGTGTGTAGTTGCATCATTAGTAAATTCGATTTAAGTCAAGACACATCCCCATCATGGCCAAGTTTATGTCCATGTGGGAGGGGCCAGAGGAGGCTCTTTAAATGGATGTGATGTAAATGTGGACCAAAGAAGGAGCTTTCTGGAGGAGTGGGCATGGAGGAGAGTATCACTGGTCCTGCACACCCAAGTGGTGTTAGAAAGTTGCACAGGGCCTCCCACGTGCAAAGGAAGCTTGGGTTCGAGGAGGGAGTGTCCATGGGGGTTGGCCGTGTGTCTGTGGACTTGCCTTCCGGAGTCCAGAACTCTGCGTCCTTTGGGGCTGCAGCTCATTTATGGCTGTCCATAAAGTAGCATGTGCCTGGTGAACCAGTGACGGGGTGCATGCTCCTGTGCACTTTGGATCTTGTGGAATGTGCTCAATCATTAATGAGGTACTGGGAAGGCGGAACATTTCCAGGAGCGTGCCGGAGCGGAGGCACGGCGAGAAGGGCCAACTAGCTGATGTCATCCTGGGAAGGTCACCTGCTCCGTGACTCATGTGTTATCAGCTCCCATTTACTGTGACAAAAAGAATAAGTTAATCAACTGTGGTACAGGAGGGAAGATTCATTTTGGATCATGGCTCTCGTCCATGTTTGCTTTGGGCCTCTGGGGTAGGGGAGGACATCATAGTACGTGCCAGTGAGTGTGTGGCTTGTGCCCCTCTGTGCATGCCCATGTGGGAGCTGGGATGGGTGAATATTTCTCTGTTGCTCTTCTCCACACTGCCTTGAGGCAGTCTCTCACCAAAGCAGAAGCTTGCCATTTTGTCTAGGTTGGCTGGCTGGTGAACTCTGGGGATCATAGTGGAGAGTACTTTGTAGGGGCAAAGATGCTTGCTTATCATAGCGGGGTAGTGGGGATGGAGAGAGAGAAAGGAGGGCTTGGGTTCCAATGCTTGTGTTCAAAGGCATTCCCCCAATGACTTAACTTCCTTTCATGAGGCCCTGCCTCCAAAGGGTTTGTGGAGACTGGTGGCCAAATATTCAATACCTGGCCTTTGGAGACATTTGCGATCCTGACTATCACATTAGTTTCTCATCTGTGAGGATAGAATGGGGTTAATAGACATTCAGGGCTTGTCCCACGTGTTCTGCATGGTGTTGCAATGCTGCTGTTAGGACAAGGGTCAGAAATAGCTGGGTTTAGACTCATCTAGCTGGATGTTTCCTGGAGTAACCTCTCCGCGCGCCTCTCTTTCCTCGCATCCCCTTTGAGCCTTTATACTCAGACTGACTGGTGGTACAGAGATCTCGTGCTTTCTGGCTCTTGGAATGAGGTCTAGTGAATGGAAGGTAGCCTGCTTTCCCACAGTCTCATTCTTCCTTGTTGTTTGGTTGTGTAGCAGGTGTGGGAAGTCTGGGAATGTCTTTCCATCAGACTACTAAATGCCTTGTAAATGTGTCAGGCCCAAGGAGACCCTGTGATGTCCCCCTAGTGGAAAACAACTAAATGCTGTCCCCAGCCTCTGTGGATTGACCTCAGGTCTGGAGGATAGTGACCAATCTTCCAGGGTGTGGTGTGGGAAGTGCTAAGGGGCATAGAGTCAGGGTGCTGTTCTTAAAAGCAGAGGCACTGGCAGAGTGAGTCTAGTGATGGAATGTGAGGGGTGATGGAGGTTGGATTTGCTATGGCAAGCAATGTAATCAGCACTGGTGACTGGGTCACTAGAGGTACCAAGGCCCTCCAACAGCAGGCATGCATTTGAGCTTTTGTAAAGATCTTAGGAGAATTACATTCATAAAAAGAACCACTCAGGTCCTTCCATGCACTGTTAGAAAAACACCAATCTCTGGGGTTCCTATGTTCTATACTGATGGAAATAAATCAGTAAAGGCAGGATAGAAATCAGAAAATTTAAGCAAAGTGGTTCAAAGCCCTTATAACTCTGTGAAAGAGTCAGAATTGAATGCCATTCTCATGGTACTAATGAACTTTGCAGAACCTCTCAATATGGTTTCTGACTCATGATATGTAGAAAGAGTTGTTTTACACATTGAAACTGATGAATTTATTCATGATGAGACGGGATTAACTTTATTATTTATACAATTACAGGACATAATCAGGACTAGGAATCATTATATATATATATATATATATATAATATCACATCATATACATCAGATCCCATTTGGGTCTCCCAGGTCCTCTAGCACAAGGTAATGATAAAATTTATAAGTTATTAGTAGGAAGTGTGCTGGAGACTTCAGAATTTCATAAAATTCTCTGAGCTCAGAACTTAACACATGGAAAGTTCTCAATATTTATTTGTGTGCATGTGTGAATTTATGTGTATGTGCCCAAGTGTTCATATGTATGCGTGTGTAGAAGCACATGTGGAAACCAGAGAGCACTTTGGTAACTGTCATTCCCCAGGCTGGCGTGTTTCTCCTCCTCTTCTTCCTCTTCCTCCTCCTCCTCTTCTTCCTCCTTCTTCTCTTTCCTCCTCTCTCTCCCATTGGGAGGGGGATACAGACTTTCTTACTGTGTTAGGCTGGGTGGACTTCGAGTCCTAGGGATCTGCCCATCCCTGCTTCCCCCACATTGGAATTACACCACACCCAGCTTCTCAGTTCTGGGGACTTAACTCAGGTCCTTATGCTTATAAAGCAAGCATTTTACTGATTGAGCCCTTTGTTGTCACGTGTCAGCTCTTCTATGCATGAGCTATCAAACCCTCCAATTTTCCCATCTTTCCAGCTAGGCAGAGTTGACCTCACTGATGGATACTTCCACATGTCTACAAGTCCCTCTTTCCCTGGTGGTTCAGTTTCTACACTCATTCTAGAAAACTTCAACCAAAAGGCACAAACTGCTCAAATGGAGAGAATATTTCTCCTCATAAAGAAGGCTTCGTCTGAGTTGTAAGTCTCTGTGTTTCTTAGCTACACTTTTTTGGCACGTTGCATGGTTTCTCTAGTGTTTAATTTCTGTCAGGGTCTTGGTTCTGTGTGGTTTAAATAACTTTTATGGGGCAGACTGAATGACTCAGTGGTCTGTCATTGTGTTTGTCCTTGGCAATGCATTTAATCTCTCTGAACTTTAGATTCCTTACGCTGTAATGCAAGCAGGCACAACAACACTAATCAGCTCCAGACGCTTTGGGCATCAAAAGCCACGTGTGTAAATGCTTCCTGAGTACGTTCCAAGGAGAGACATAAGGAAGCATTTTGGGGCTTGTCCTAAGAGGGGATGAATGGAATTAGGGAAGATGTGTTCTAGCCCTGGGCGCCACTCAACAAAGAAGCGAAGAGGGACTCTTTCTAACATTAGGGCTCTGAGGAACTGCGGCTTTGAGTCTGGGAAGAGCCTAACCTGGAGAGTTGTTTGCTGGGACTTGACTCAAGAACTGACAATAACATAAACAGAAATGAGTCTGCTGACAGAACTCTGAGGAGAGCATCCCCTCAGTTCCGGTATGTGTGGAGCTAGAGCAACCAGAATGCCAGAAGACACTGAAAACCTTGACTGTGGCACACTAAGGTCCTTGCTGTTGGGCTCCCTCCCTTACTCTAATGAGTATCCAGCCCATGCCACCTGCTGGGCTGGATGTAGGTGGAGGAACCCATTCCATTGTTATAGTTGCATTTCAGAAATGAGCGGCTCAGGGGAAGGAGTTTGGAATCTTTGATATTATCAGGAATAAAGCCATCCAAACCCCTAACTGTGTAAAACAACAGATAGTATTTATCACATGGCATAGTTCTCTTGTTGGCTCTCAGCGAGTCTGCAATGCAAAGCAAAAGAAAGACCTACCAGTAGAACCCTCTCTCAGGATTTATTTTCTTCCCTTCCCAATCTCTGCCTGAACTGGCTGCTCAGACAGTAACTTTCCAACTGCAAGACTTCGCTGTCTGTTTCTGAGGAAGACGAGATCTTACTATGTAGCTCAGGCTGCTCTGTAACTCACTATGTAGCCCAAGTTGGTCTTAAGCTCTTGATTCTCCTGCCTCAGCCTCTCAAATGCTGAGATTTCAAGCCACTGTCACCATGCCTGGCTCATCTGATGCCCTCCTCTAGCCTCCACACATTGTGCATAGGCACACATGCAAGCAAAACACATATATACATGCCTAAATAGATAATGTATATATGTACAACTAAGTGAATGTATTTGTACCATGTGCATGGAGTTGCCTGCTGAGGCCAGAAGAGTGTATTAGAGCTGGAGTTACAGGCAGTTGTGGGGCACCACGTGGCAAGTCTAGTTTTTTTTCTCTGCAAGTGCTCTTTAGCCTTGAATTCTCTGCTTTTTTTTTAATTTATTTATTTATTATGTATACAATATTCTGTCTGTGTGCCTGAAGGCCAGAAGAGGGCGCCAGACCTCTTTACAGATGGTTGTGAGCCACCATGTGGTTGCTGGGAATTGAACTCAGGACCTTTGGAAGAGCAGGCAACACTCTTAACCACTGAGCCATCTCTCCAGCTCCCGAATTCTCTGCTTTTTATATGGGCACTGGGGATCCGAACTTGGGTCTTCATGCTTGGGAGGCAAGCTTTTTACCTACTGAGCCGTTTGTCTGGGTTCTGAGTGACTCTTTAGTATTTCTTTTGGCTGGGCCCTCACTGATAGGAATGTGCAGTGATGGAGACGGATGGACCTTGTGGTCACGTGAAAAGGGGAATTTAGTTCAGACCAATACTTACCACATACTTCTTGTGATGCAGGCTTCCTGCTAGGCCTGGGGCCTCTGAAAGGTAAGGGCGGTTGCTGGGCCCAGGTTGCTGCAGGTTTATCATTTAAGCTACTGAAGAGGCTGTTAGAGGAGAATCCCAAGTTTAAGGCCAGCCAGGACTATAGCCAGGACTTCACGTTTTAATGAAAACTCAGGATGAGGCCTGGAAAAAATTAAAGAATTAAAACTAAATAAACAAGTAAACAAACAAATAAAAAAGATCTTGGGGTATAGGGCAGTGATAAGGTGTTTGTCTAGCACGCGCAAGTTTCCTGGGTGCAATCCTTAGCACAGGGAGAGATAAAAAAATAAAAAGCAAGACAGGGGCCCGTCTCTCAGTGGTCCGTAAGAAGCGAGAGGATTGGTAAGATTAAGGATAGGGAATTGTTGCTCAAAGCCCTGATGTGTTCATACGCTACGCTTCTGACACAGCTCTCCAGGTCTCCGTGTGACAAGTGGGCTCTGCACCCTGCTGCGAGCAGACCCTAGAAGTCCTTCCACAGGTCGGAGCCCCTTCCACGCTGAGCCTCTACTGTATGTAAAGCACACGTTGGTGGGGAGCCAAACTCTGTCTTGTGTCCCCGTGGCCTGTCCCGGGGCACTCAGGGGTGTTGGGAGGAAGTATGCCCCAATGGCTTCAAAGTGGGTACCCACCCTTTCCTCCAAGGCCAGCCAGCTGTGTGGCGCTACCAGGTGACCTGGCACTGGGCACGCCAGGTCTGAGCTTGCTGTTGGAACAATGTGGCCTCTCTTCCCTTGGCCCTCTGTGCTCTGGGCAGGAAACAGCCCACAGCACACAGGACACAGTGCCTTTACCCCATAAAGCTTGACCTCCTATGTGCCGCGCCGCTCCTTGGAACCTTTCTTCTCATTGTGGTCCCAGACAGCATGCTGCTCTCCTTACGCTGTTTCCTCTCCAGTACCGCTCCCCCGCACCCCAGGCTCTTGGCTGAGATTCCATACTTGGCTCATCTTTAGATTTATATGTCGGCCTTTTAGAAACACCTGCTTCTGCTCACATTTTAATGGCGGTTCAGGATGAGGCCTGGAAGTCTGTATTCTGTATTTTATTGAGGGCTTCTCAGGGGATTCCTGAAACAATTCAGGCTTGAACCGAGTACTGTAGAAGACAGGCTCTGTTCTGGGATCCTGAAGGGTATCTGTTTCGTAGACCTGTACTTCTCTGATGAAAAAAAAATTCATTTTTTAAAAGATCCTGTATCCAGGGTGACCTAGGGTTTTCTCTATGTAGCCAAGGATGAGCTTGGGTTTCTGGACATTCTGCCTTGACTCCCTGAGTGCCAGGACTACAGGAGCCTGCCACCATGCCCAGTTCATGTAGTGATGGGGATCAACCCAGAATCATATACCCGGCCCTAACCTGAATTTGAATGCAGGCTGTGTGTGTGTGTGTGTGTGTGTGTGTGTGTGTGTGTAAAGCCGTTAACCATGTGTTTTCTTACTCAAGGTTGTTACCTGGGTTAATCAAGATCATAAATATAAAATGCTCAGAAAAGGACCCATGTGTCCTCAAGGCTCAAGCAATGTCAGCCACTGTTATGATTAGATTGTTGTTCTAAGAATGTGGAATTATAAGGATTTGGGACCATTTGTACTGGTGGTCAGGTTGTGGCGCTCAGTACACAGGGCTCTGTGGAGAAAAACACATTAAGTCTTGAGGTCACAAGCCAGGGACTGAGGCCACAGCCTGGGACCAAGGCCAGAGTCTGGCAGCAGCCACTCACTTGCCGAGTGACCTGAGCAAATCATTTGACCCCGTGGGGCTTCCATTTCCTCCTCTGCACAACCAAGATTAAGTCCTTTCTTGTTTACTTCATACTTGATTGCAAGAATAAAATGAAGAGGGTAAGGGTTCTCCTTATCTTGCCTTTGCTGCAGCTCAAAGTGGCCAGGAGAGGCATGCCCAGGCAGGAGTAAGGAGAGGCCTGGCACTTCCAGGAAGTTCTTGCAGGAGTCTCAGGAGGCTGACTGAGAGAGCTGAGGAAGAGTGCAACCACCATGAGCGCCATCCGCCTGCTGTTCTTTCTTCTGCTTGTTCCTTTTGACTTTTCCCTCTATTACAGTTTTTCTTCCCTTCCTCCCCAATCTCTCTCTCTCTCTCTCTCTCTCTCTCTCTCTCTCTCTCTCTCTCTCTCTCTCTCTCTCTCTCTCTCTCTCTCCCCCACCCCCACACACACACCCACCCAGGTTAGCTCAGACTGGCTTCAAACTTGTTGTGTAGCTGAGGATGACCTTGAACTCTCGATCCTTCTGTCCCCACCTCCAGAGTGTTTAGATTATGGGTCTGTGCTGGGTTTCTGTGGCGACGGGGTTCAAGCCTAGGGAGTCCTGCATTCTAGGCAAACACTCTACCAACTGAACTACAGGCACATTTTTCACACCCTGGGAGCTTTTCTGTTTAAACTTGGTTGTAGCTCATGTCAATATTTCCTTAGGAACCCCCTGAGAGTCTCAGCAGTGGTGGGATGGGCTGCATTTCGCAGGGGCCGAGGGGCTGCTTGAGGGGAGAGAGGCAGAACAAGGAAATGCGGGCTTTTCTTTACAATGTCCTTGAATCCAAAGATGATTAAGTACACCAGATCTACTCTGTGAACCGATGACAGGACTGCTCTAAGATATGGTTAAGGGGAAGGTTTTTATTGCGGAAACGCGAGACAGAACAGCTAGAGGCATCTGTGTTGGGGCGCCATCTGTTGAAATAAGAAGCGGCAGGGCTGCGTCCCCAACACCCCGGCCGCTTGGCTAGCTCATGCCCGAAATAACAACACACAAACTGTATTCATTTAAGAACTGCTTGGCCCATGAACTCTAACCCTTACAGGCTAATTCTCGCACCTGGACTAGCCCATTTCTAATGATGTGTGTAAGCACCCCAAGGTGCGCTTACCGGCAAGATTCTAGCCTCCGTCCATGATGTCTCTGCTCCAGAGCGCAGAGTTGTCTGGTCTCTCTGGGAGCAGAGCAGAGTCTGACCTCACTTCCTCTTCCGCCCAGCATTCTATTCTGTTTCCTCCTCCCATCTATCTTTTAACCTATCAGAGCCAGCAGTTTCTTTATTGCTCAGCCAATGAAATCAACAGATTGATATGACACTCCCACATCACATCTGGAAGAGTCCAGAACAGAGAGAGAAAGAACAGGGGAATAGAAGGGGATAGAGAATAGAGAAAACAGAGAGACACAGGAGCAGAGAGAGAGGGCGGGGGAGAGGAGAGACAGAACATAGCTAAAATAGCAGGGTTTTAAGGAGAATGGGTGGGCAGCCGGAGGGAGGGAAGCTCATGAGCTGAACGGAGTTTAGGGAAAGAAGAGGAGAGCTAGGACTCTGAGATGTGTAGCAGGTACCTAGGTATCTCGGAAGTCATGAAGGACACGTGTGGTAGTCACCTACTACATAACAAACAACCCCATAACTCAGGGCCATTTGCTCATGTTTTCTCAATTGGTCACATTGATACAAGTCAATTGCCATGTTATAGGCAGCCCCCCAAATGCCCCACAAAGCAAAGAACTGAGGGTAGTTTCTGAAGAACAGCCAATGAAGAGCTGGGGTCCTAGGTTCCATTGGCCAACAAGGAACTGCACACTGCTAGTAACGAATGAGCTGAGTTTAGGATCAGAGCCTCGTGGTTTAGTCTCCAGCTGGGACTATTGTCATCTTTGTCTCTTTGATGGGTAGTATTGGTTGCCGACTCGACAGGATCCAGACTGACCTAGAACATGGCTGTGAGGGACGGTCTCAATTAGGTTAGTTTCTGACCATGCCTGTGAGAGGTTTTCTAGATTAAGTTACCTGAGGTGGGAAGTGCCATCCTAAAAGTGGGTGGTACCATTCAATGGGCTTGGGTCCTGGATTGAATAAAATGAAAAAGTGAGTTGAGCACACTGTTCATCTCTCTATGCTTCATGACTGTTGATGCAATGGGACCAGCCACTTTATATTCTTGGCACTATGCATTTCCCAGATTGGTGGATTAACTGTTCCTCCAATTGTGAACTAAAGTAAACCCTTCTTCCTTTAGTTTTTTTTTTTGGGGGGGGGTCAGGTATTTTACCACAGCAAAAGCATACGTTAGTAGTACAGTCACCTGGATTTTCTTTATTAACTTTGCTACAGATACTGAGCTAGAAGACCTTGATAAGCCTGCATTGCTAGCTCATATACTCCCTGAGGCAATCAGTATTTCTGCAAAGAACTGATTGCCAACACACCTGGGGATCTAACAATCCTGTGGGGTTCTCTTCTTCTAATCAATGCTATGGACAGCATCCCAACCCTCAGGATGGACCACATTTATTCAGTTGTTGGTCAAAGTCAAGAGCATCGACTTTCAACATGATGGATTGCCATATTAACAATGGAGATGGCAACGATGCACAGATGCCTGACTTCCACTTCAGAGATCCTTGATATGGGATTCCCCTCTGTATGCTACGAATACCATTGGTTAATAAAGAGACTGCTTTGAGCCTATAGCAGAACATGGCAGAACAGAGCGAGGTGGGGGAAAACTAAACTGAATGCTGGGAGAAAGAAGATGGAGTCAAGAGAAGCCATGTAGCCCCACCAGAGACAGATACTGGAACTTTACCCGGTAAGCCACAGCCTTGTGGCAATACACAGATTAATAGAAATGGGTTAAATTAAGATGTAAGAGTTAGCCAATAAGAAGCTAGAGCTAATGGGCCAAGCAGTGATTTGATTAATACAGTTTCTGTGTGGTTATTTTGGGGCTAAGCAGCCAGAAACAAGCAGCCTCATACTACAGATTCTTACTTTAATTGCTCTGGAGTAAAGTTTGGGCCGTGAGGGTTTATCAGGCTCTCCAGAAGATTCTGTATGTGCTGACATTTGATAACTACTGATATAGACAGCAACTCTTTCCCTTGGTTTCCACCTCTACAGCTACACTACGCTGAAAATTTCAACATACAGCTAATTCTCAGTATTCACAGATTCTAGGTTTGCCATTTCACCTGCTTGCTAAAGTTTGTTGCAACCACAAAATCAGTGCATTTCCAAATTTGTTCGTAGTCGAGGGCAGAGTGGCATCAATACTGAGTCATTGGGCATGCATGTGCCCTGTTGAGATTGAACATGGCAACACTCTGCCTTCTGGTTTCAACTCCCACACTATAAACAATGTTATTCATTTTTTTTCCATTTTTACTGTTTAACAGTGACCCCAGATATGGGGCTAAAGAGCTCTGAGCCCAGGAGGTTATGATGTGTGGTGCAGAAAAAAAATACAAACCATGAGTTATATAATCTTAGTTCAGTTATGAGTTATGGTACATGCAATTCAGTGTCAACAAATCAAAAATATATTCATTAAATTAGCTCTGTATAAACAAGGCTATATATTAACTGGATGGTAAAAATGTGCCCAGATGCTCACAAGAACGTAAGCTTACATTTTCGCCCCAGGAGTAATGGCTTAGTATTTGCTAATTCAGTGTTCTTGGCAACTTTAAAGAACATAACAACTGTGAATAACAAGAATCAACTGTACTTTATTTAATACCAAGTGACAACAAAGGGGAATAAGTATAGAGAATTCAGAAAGTACCAAATTAATTTGCAGAGTCAGAGACAGATAAATGAACGTCTCTTGCTACTTTGTAGATCTTGGTTCTTAAATGGATGCTGAGAGACCACAGCTGCATCGCCTGAACCCCTATTATCCTCCTGCTGGCTGCAACTTGGGAGGTATTTTGGTGCTTCTGTTACCAAATCCAAGCAAAATTAAGATCTTCTCTGATGCTGACTTTAGTAATAATGTTCTATTTTTTCAAATAGGTATATGTCACAATATAGCATTATGTAATAATGCATAGAGCCTGATGAATCTTAATGGACGTGTTCACCCACAGATCACCATCTAGACCAAGGATTAGAGGATCTCACAACCTTTCAGGTTTGAGACACACATTATTATGCCTGGTGAGTGATCAATGACCTCACCCTTATGAGAGGTATGGCTGCCAACACCCGTAACCTTGGTATGGCTTGCTGCTTCTTTTTTTTTTTTTTCTTTTCTTTATTTTTCAGTCTTGGCAATAGAACCCAGGGCTGTGTATGTTGAATCCAAGGCCAGAATTCTACTACTAAGCTACACCTTCAAGTCCAAGAACACAGTTTTTCTTTCTTTTAGCTCTCATTAATAGGACCACATTGAGCTGGGTGTGATAGCTCGCACCTGTAATCCTTGCCCTTGGAAGCTCCAATGAGGAAAGGCTGCTGTGAGTCTGAGGTCAGAATGAGTTCCCACCCTAACTTAGGCTACGGAAGGAGCCATTTCAAAAAAGCAATATAAAACAAACACCATAGCCAAACAGGAATAAAATATATAAATTGGCATTCAATGTACATGTGTAGGAAAAGCAGAGCTATTCCTGTCTACCATGGTGAAAAGAACTATAATATCACCAATTAACTGATCATTTGAAAATCACTAGTGTGGAATCCAAGTTTTGAGCAAGGCTGTGCCTTCTTTAGTCATTGGACAAATACATTTATGGACAGTCACTCCAACAAATTTCAAGTCTGTGTCTTCTGAATACTGTTTTGGCTTGCCAATAGTATAATATCTTTAGAAATCAAATGTGCCTAGTATAAGTGCTTTCTCCAAGACAAACCAGATTTGCAAGGTGATTTTCATCTAGACGTCTTTTTCATTCTGTTTTCAGATAGCACTACTTTTGAGCCAAAGTCTCCTGCCAAAGTATTTGCTATCATGGGTGTGAGAAAAATCTTTAGAGCAGGCATTTGTTTTAAATTTTTTTAAAAAGTACTACATTGTTTTTATTATTATAAATACTATACTATAATGAACTCACAAATCAACCAGTCCTTCCTTCTACCATGTAGATCCCAGGGATGAGGTTTCTAGGCTTAGTGCAAATACCTTCTTTTCAGATGAACTGTCTTACTGTCCCTACTCCTTTTAGAAGATTTATTTACTTTTGTAGGTGTATGAATGCTTTGCCTACATGTATGTGTGTGTACTACTTGCATGCAGTGTCTATGGAGGCCAGAAGAAGATGCTGGAGCTCCCAGAACTAGAATTACAGCTGGTTGTGAATCTCCTTGTGGGTGCTGGGATTGGAACCCATAAGAGCAGCTCTTAGCCACTGAACCATCTCGTCAGGCATTTTGGGGTTTTCTTTGTTTGCTTGAGACAGTCTTACTGTGTAGCCCAGGATGGTGTTGAACTTGCAAGCCTTTTGCTATAGAGCTTAAAGTGCTAGAATTACAAGTGTGTAATACCACATTCAGTGGTGAAGTGTGTGTGATCTCTCTCTCTCTACCTACCTATATATCTGTCTGTCTGTCTCTGTTGTATTGTGTATGTGTTATAAATAGTATATAATGGTATAAAAGACAGTCTTGATCTTACATTATGGGCTGTTTGCTATGAAAGGACCCTGAGCTGCTTTCCTGTTTTATCCATTGGCAGATGCATGTTTCTAAATGCAGGTAATTCATTTCCTCCCCTTAGGGAAGGGTTCTTGCCCTACCCACAACTCAGTCATCACAGAGTTGCCGCAGCTACAAAGCAACAAATCAAAATTACACATAGAGGGGAGGGTACACTTCTCACCACTTTGACTAATAGAGGATCAGGACAAGCCCTTGCATGTGGGCCCATTGTTAAGAGGGCCATTTGGGATGTGGATAGTTGTCATGGTGATGATAAGTCAACATACGAAGGAAAGGAAAAAACCCACAAAATTTAGTTGAAATAAATATTTAGAAGGAGAAAGGACTGATAAAGGAAAAGAAACCCATGTAAGTATTTGAGAGCCTGGAGATTAGGTTTTAGACATCTGGCATTTGAAATAACTTGTTGGCCAGAAATGACTGCCAGTTATTGTGCCTTTCAAAGTGATTAAAGTGTAATGGTGCCCAAAGCTGGATGAGACACTGGTTTCCCCACATATGTATTGGGGACCTCAACAAATTTGTCAGGTTGTCTCTCTCTCTCTCTCTCTCTCTCTCTCTCTCTCTCTCTCTCTCTCTCTCTCTGTGTGTGTGTTTATTTTCAGGTTGTGACACTGTGGCTTTTCTGGAAAGATGATAAAGGATGGGACATCTAGGGCAATGGTTCTCGCTCTTCCTAGATTCTTGTGAGCAGAGGGTTTGACTTGTATTTTCCAAATCTTGAGAGCCAAGTAAGACAACCACCTTCACTCTTATATCGAAAAGAATCTTTTGGCTGGGTCTCCAGAGGACCTGAGGAGTGAGAAGCAGAGATGAGAAGCACCCAGCTGAGGTGTCAGGAAGTCAGTGGACACAGGCCACCAGGAAATCTAGGGAGTACAAAGATAGAGTGCAGTAACTCATGAGTGTGGTGCTGGGGGAAAGATGTTGACAGCTCGAAGGGCCCGTTGGCATGCAGCAGCTGGTCTCCTGTACCAGTTTAACAAGGGGATCTCTCAAATCAACACGAGAGGATGTTTGTGTTGAATGGATAGGCAAGCCAGGAGCCTACAGTTCTCACAGAAAGGCCCATCTTCATGGAGGCAAAAATCTCAGAGGTGACTAAATACCAGTGTGTGTTAAGGATGTGGTTCCTTCAAGAGCACCCTACAGTGTCTCCTCTAGTGCTACTCCTCTGGAAGCAAATGTTATACTTGGTTTAAACTCTGGAGCCCAGGTCTGAATTCAGCATCTGTCTTTATTCTCACAACCTCTCTAGCATGTTCCAGGATGCCCAGGCTTCTTGCCTGTTCCCTCCCAGGTGTCTCACCCTACTTGCCTCAGAAACAAGCTGTCTGAACAGCTGACTTCCTCTTGCATCATGTCTCCCCAGAGAAGTCATTCTGTGTCTACAGGAAGACTCCTCAAACCTCTTTAATTTGCAAACAGGAAACTGGGAAATCCAATCATTCCAAACTCCTCTTCTTCCAGACAAGAATGGGATGTATGCTTGGGATTGGTATCTGTGAGGGTGGCAGGCAGGGGACACTTCTGTCTTCATGCCTAGCACACAGCTTTTCAAATGTTCTGCCTAACCAAGGTGACTTCTTGAACTTTCTTTGCTTCTCTGATGACCAAGTCATGTTTGTCAACCTAAATAACAAATGTATCATCAAAGATACAGAATCCTGTGTAGAGTAGCAATGTAGGGGGGGAAGTATTTAAAGGCAATCGAACAGGACAGAAGGAGTGGTTCTGAAGTAATTATACTAGGATACCAGGACTTAGAATAAGACTGGGGTCAGTCAGATAGGCAGTCTCTAGACAGGTGTCCTCACAGACTATGCTTTTTGTAAAGTAGCTGTAGCCATTGCTAGGGTTTGACACAAGCAACTCCATTTGTGTTTCTCTCTCTCTCTCTGTGTAGGCATGTGTGTGTGCATACATATTATTGAGTGAGTGGGCAAGTGTGGAGTGTGTGTGTGTGTAATCATATGTGTGCAAATATGTCTGTGTGTAGAGGACAGAGTTTGGTTATGTTCCGCCATACTGTCTCCCTTAATTTTTGAGACAGGGTCTCTCACAGCACGTGGGGCTCACTGATTTCACTAGACTAGATAACCAGTAAGCTCCAATAATCCTCTTGTCTCTAGCTCCTTATAAATAGGATTCAGGTGCATGCTGCCATGCCCAGCTTTTTATGTGGATGCTGGGGATTGGAACTCAGGCCTTTGTATTTGTGAGGTAAGTTCTTTAGCAACTAAGGTATTTCCTCGGTATCTCCATTTTTGATTCTAACTACTTTCATGTGACTCAAAGGTTTTGTCAAGAGGTGCTAAAAGAAAGATGACATTAATAGGCATGACAAAATAGGCAAAGTAAAGCCCATGGCCTCAATCTTACTCAAAGAACCACAGCAACTAAGGAATGCTGAGAGTTGGAGAAATAGTCTTTCCCTGGGAAGAGCACACCATTTGACTGTCCAATACCAAATGGTCAGTACTGAAAACATGCATACAAGCAACATAATACAGATGAAGTATATATATACATATATATATATACATGTAATAATAATGAAAAAAGAGACTATGAATTTGAAAGATAATGGGGAGGGTATATGGGAGGGTTGGAGGGAGGAAAGGGGAGGGGTTGCTGAAATTATGTTATAATCTAAAACAAAACAAAGCAAAACAAAAACTCAAGAATCATTTACATATAAAGACTTTTCTAGAAACTTTCCAGTCATAATGATTCTCAAAGACAAAGACAAGTAGGAAGCTGTCATGATTCTTGCACTCATATTGGACCAGGGCCTTGTGGTGTCCATTAAATACAGCAGCTTTGCAGGGTGGGTATGATAGAAGCAAAGCCTCACGGTTTTCCGAATAGTTGTGGTTTTTCTACATTCCCTACCTCTCTTCTCCAGTGGGTTGGGGGGTACATGCAGATTCCCACTCTTCCTGAGCAGCCTTCCACACCCTCTCACTTCATCTGCTGACTGCTGTAGTAATAGGATGGGATGGGGAGCCGCGAAGTTGTGGGGCTCAAGGGAACCACGGCTCGTCAGTGCGCACGGTGGGGTTTAGAGAAGCCCATCCAGGAGAACTGCATGGACGATGTGCTTGACTACACTGAGATGCGTGCTCTAGCGGCTAGGGTGGAGTGCAGCAGGTCTAGCCACTCCACATATAGGCAAACTGGGGAGAAAAGACAGTGCTTAAACTAAAATCTTCCACATTTCAAAGTTTATACAGTTTTAGGAAATCTTAAGAGACTATATTAGATACTCTTTTATTATATTTCCTTTATATTCAGTGGGGAAACTACCACACTTGCTGGATTTTAACTAGATCCAACAATTCCTAGGATCCAGTTTTTGTCTATGGGGTTAATCAACGGTAGTATGGGGCCATGAGGGCGACTGACCTAATTTCATGTCTGTTGTTGCACTAAAACACACTGACAAAAAAACTACAGAGGGGAAAAAAGGATTTGATTTATAATTCTGGACTACAGTAGTCCATCCCTGTGGGGAGTCAAGGCAGGACCTTAAAGTAGCTAGTTACATCACATTTGGGAGAAGAGAGAATAAACGCACAATGCTTTACTGCTCAGCTTGCTGCTTTCACTCTTACACAGTTCAGGACCCCTGTCTAGGGAATAGTACCGCCCACAGTAGGCTAGATCATCTACCAACAATTAATTTACCAGTCCCCCATAGACTTGTCCACAGGCCAACCCAATGTAGACAATCTCTCAACGATACTCTCTTCCTAGGTGACTCTAGGCTGTGTCACATTGAAGATTAAAGCTAACCATTGTAATGGCCCTTATACTGTTCACTTGTATTCTATCTTTGGACAGCCTTAGACATTTATTAAAACACCCAGTAGAGAGGTGTTCTGAAGACAGTGATGGAGGAAGAGGGCAGAGGCTCTTTCCAATTACTCAGCTATTTTAAGGAAGAAGGTACCAAGCATGAGGAAAAATCATTTGTGGACAGGCATTCTCGAGCAGGAATGTGTTAAGTGTTGTCCTCTGGGTTTGAATACTTTCTGTGTGGTAGACATAGTACTAGGGAGCACAGTTCAGTTGGGGTGATCAGGGAAAGAAGCCAGCAATCACAGCACAAAATGATGAATGTTAAACGCGTTGCCATCACATCTACTACAGAGCCAGGCTTTCAAGTTTGGAAAGCACTGCAGGGGTCATAGAAACATAAGGAACTAATGACAAGCAAAGGGTGTGCCAGGGAGGATGGTGAGAGCTGGGTGTGGAGAGTGGAGGAACAGGCCACTGAGCTAGGCTAGGACATATAAGATGGCAGGCAGTCACCCAAGGTTTGCAGAAAAAAAAATGTAATCTGATTTATATTTTAGAGCAATGACTGTGGCTGCTGTGTGAGTGGAGGTGTCAAGGCTCTTAGATCAACCAGAGACTGTTATTAGTATAAGAGTTCTCTAGAGAAACAGAACTGATGGAATGTGTATACACACATGCATACATATATACTTACACACATATACATGCACATATACATAATAAAAGAGGGTTTATTGGATTGGTTGTACAATAAGGGCAGAGTAGCCCAACAATGGCTGTCTGTTTGCTAGGGAGGCCAAAAGCATGGTCATTTCTCAATTCACAAAGCTGGTTGCCTCCACAGTCCCAATCTGTCACTGAAGGCCTGGAAGACTCCCAGAGAGTTGCTTGTCTTTAGTTCATGTTGCAAGGTTGAAGAAGCTGGGTTGCAATATCATCAAAGGATGACAGCATCATTGACAGTCACAGGGTTGATACACTCACCAACAGGGATGAGAGGTGAGCAGGCAAGCAACACTGGTTTATTACTTGGACCTCTTTCTATCTGGGTTACCTCTAAAAGAGTCCACCTACTCTAGGGGAGGGTCATCTCCTTTCAGGTAATTCTTCCTGGCTATGAACTCACAGTCCTGCTCAGTGACATTCTCTTAGTTGGTTCCCAGAATCAATCAAGTCCAGCAATTAAGATTAACCATCACAGGCTGTTACATTGATCATGACCGTAGATCGCCATGGGGTGGGAGAGGAGACAGAGGGGAATGGTTAAAATTGTTCCAGTCACATCGCTGCTCAGAAGGTACCTCAGAGCACCAGTTGGAGCCTGAGCCTGCTTCGAGCTGTTCTCCTCAACTCTCTACGTATCCTCCAGCCTCTGTGGCTGCAGAAGAGAATAGCTGGGATCCTTCCATATGGACGTCATTGCAGAAGTGAAGCCATGTTTCTGAAGCTCCCCAATAAAGCAAAGACTTCTGCCTTGCTTGATGAAACCATGAAGAAGAAAAGTGGGCTCATCTACGGAAGGCGGGTGTGATGGTTAATGTTGATTACGAGTGCCAGCTTACTAGAATCTCAAATCACCTGAGAGATGGGCTTCAGGGCATGCCAACAGCAGTAGAGGACCCTCTGATTGAATTAACTGAAGTGGAAAGATGTCCCCTCCCCAGTGGGTGACACGTTCCCTAGCTGGGACGCTGAACAGCACAAGCGGAGAAAGGGAGCTGAGCAGCAGCCTTCGTTGCTCTCCACTTCCTTACTGTGGATGTCATGTGACCAGCTTCTTCTGACTCCCACCACCTTGACTTCCTGCCATAACAGACAATATCTTTAGACTGAGCTAGAAGCACTCTTTTCTTCCTAAAGTTGCTTTTTTTTGAAGGCCTTTTATCACCAGGAAAAGAAATGAAGTCAGTGGAGTTACGCTCCAGGAACTTTGTACTGCAGAACTGTAACTCTCCAGGGAGCTGAGCTTCTAATGATGGGCTAATGAGTGAGACTGAAGGAAAGGAGGAGGCACCCCCAAAACCAGCTGGCTGCCCCATGAAGACTGTGAACACTTGATCCCCAGAGTCAAACAATCTTTATCCACTCCTGAGTTTGCCTCAAGGCCAGCAGCGCCTACCAGATTTATGAACCAGAAAGTACTTGCTGCAGATTTACTATGCTTTGGCTTCAGCAGGGAGCCTGGAATTCCTTCAGAACTAAGTCGGTGGACATCCCTTTGTGGGGCTGATGCTTTCAAGGCCCAGGAGAGAATTCCTGTGATGGTGTTTCTTCAGCATCCCACCTCAACACTCTACAGCATTCTGTTATTTCTGGCATCTCTACTTGGCAAGCTTTACCTCCTGTGAGCCGCATGGCAGACCTCACTGTTGACCACAGCATCTCATTGACTCAGAGGGAGCTGGGACCATGACACTTCAGGCGGTGTCTAGATCCAGGACAGTGATTTTGACAAAGGCAATGCTGAAATCATGTCCACGGGACAGTCCTGGCTACAATGTCCTGTGGCTAACCTAGTCAACTTCAGTTCTGACTATCTGAATTTATAGAACTGGGAACACACAGCCAGTCACTGGATGCTGAAGACCATGTGGAGAAAAGAGCAATAACAGCAATAACAAAAAGCAAAACAGTGTTATGGTTGTAAGATGAGACTTTTTTGTTTTTTATTTTTGAAGTAGGGTCTCTTGTAGCTCAGTCTGTTCTTAAATTCACTCTGTAGCTTAGGTTGACCTTGAACTATCTGATCCTCCTAATTCTGCTTTGCTAGAGCTGGGATTATAGGAGTGCGCGACCACGTGCAAGCATTACATTGAAGCCTCTTGTATCCTTGGCAAGCATCCTACCAAGCAAGCCGCATTCCCAGCCCTGGTCTACATTTTTATTGGAAAATCTCACACATTCATAAAAGGAAGCAGACGATGGTAAGAATCCCCTGTAAATACCACTCTCTACCGTCACTGCCAAGCCTTATTATAGCCAACTCTATTCACATCAAAGGGCAGGGTTTCATTCTGTAACCCAAGCTGCCTGAAAATCCTTAAGAGCGCAGGTTGGCCTTGGACTCATGGTAAGTTTTCTTTCTCAGCTTCCCTAGTGTTGAAAGTGAGTCACTACACCTGACTTTTGATTCCCTTATTTTAACAAATGTATTTATTTTTAAATACATTTATGGATGCACAGACCATAGCACATGTGTGGAGGTCAGAGGACAGTTTTTAGGAGCCATTTTTCACCATGTGGGCTCAAGGGGTTTAACTGAGTTCATTAAAGTTGGTGGCAAAAGCCTTTACTCACTGGGTCGTTTCTCTGGCTCCAAGGAATCATTTTCTATGGGCATCCCTGGAAGTCACCTTTTTATTGGGATTCCCAGGATTCACCACCAGTGTAACCTCACCCTCTCTTGAATGAACACAGCTTCTTGTTCTAGAACCTACTGTGTTGGGGATATGAAGTGAGGAACACAGGAGCAAATCCACATGTCCAGATGGGGAAAGTGAGTAAAATGGTCCAACTTATCACGCCACATGTTGCTTGGGTTGTTGTTGTATAGACAATAGTAATAATATAATAGATAATAGTTCTAATGCTACATAGTAGAACTAATACTATGTATTGGGCCCTTTATGAATTTTGTTTAACTTTCACATAATAGGTGAAGGTAAAATAATTATGAGACAAGAACTATTCTTATGCCCATGTTCCAGATGAGTAAATAAAACCTTTAAGACTGGAGAGATAGCTCAGTGGTTAAGAACACTGGCTTTTCCCAGAGGACCTGCGTTCAGTTCCAAGCACCCACACCAGGAGGCTGACAACTGCTCATAACTCCAATTTCAGGGGATCAAGTGTCTGCAGGCCTCCTCTGGGCCCTGCATGCCTGTGATACAAACACCCCTTCATACCCTCACACACAGAGACAAATAAATACATTTTAAGACGGAGAAAGTCTTAAGGAAGTAATGAGTTGCCCGATGCTATCCACATGGTAGCAGGGCTAGACCCAAACCTTGAACCCCTATTGGCCCCTTACCTCGAGAAACCATAATGTGAGGTCTCGGTGCTGAGATTATGATAAAGGGTTTCTGCTATTCTCAACCAATGGCCACCGACTGAGCCCTTTGCTCCCTGAGGTTACTTTAACAAAATAGGTAAAATATTTAAACAAATAGACAGAGCTTCTTTTAAGCACTTCATAAATATTTATGCTCTTTAGAGCATCCTTTGTAATTTTGAGCAATATCAACTCTTTTCTCCGTGATCCGGCCGTCATTTCCCTCCATTACCTTTTCTTACCATCTGAGTGCTGAACTAAAGCCCAAGTGGCCAAGAGAAAGACACTCAGATCTCCTCCAGACAAGAGCCTTCAGCAATTGAATCAAAGTTTTACCAAAAAAAAAAAAAAAATGCTGAATTCTGTCTTACTTAGGAAGGAAAACACACACAGACGCATGACTGCCCCTTAAGTTTGTTTTTTTGGTTTGTGTCATTGTTCAAACATGTTTTGCACTCCCCAACCCCCGACAAAGGCTGTAGTTAAATTAGAAACTGGCTTAAATGCCGGGTTATTTATGTGTGTGTGCCTCCTGATAGTGGCTGGCTGGCTGGCTGGGGCTATTTTTTTTTTTTCCTGAGCAACCAGCGAAGGTGAGCTTTATATAGAGCAGGAGGGTATGTGTGAAATGCAAGGTGCTCAGGCTAGACTTGACTTTATTTAGACAGTCTGTTTCTTCACAGTTTCCTCCCTGGAGGACTCTTGGCTCTCTCTCTAGACACTCTGTGTGTGGTAAGAAAAAGCAGAATGTGGAGGGCTGGGGGAGGGATTAACTTCAAGATCAGGTAATAATAGATTTCTGTTATAAGAGTGATTGCCTCATTCGTATTTGAAATTCCAACATAGCACAGTTTGATTAAATATTTATACGATCCAGGTTACCCTCATCTCCCCAGACGGTAGATCTTCTTCAAGGTATCGTTCATTCGAGGAAGAATAAAAATATACCCGGACCATTTGACCAAAGACAAAAATTCAGAAATAGCAGCAATTGGTACATCAAAGGTCAATGTGTGAAAATATTTGATAGCACATTACCTTCAGTTTATATAGTAATTACCGAGGCGTTCTCTGTGGAGAGAAGTCTGCAGAGTTCATACACTTTAGAATGTTTCTAGGGCAAAATGGCACATGTACCATCTCAGTACTTGGGACAGAAAGGTAGAAGGGTCAAGAGTGGGTTCGAGGTCAGCCTGGGTTACGTGAGTCCCATCTTTTTATTTTATTTTTTAAAGTATGTTTTATGTAATGCTGAGTTGTGGCTATGAGCCCTGATCTCCTTGACAATGAACTCCTAGAAGAGAATGATAATACATATTGTCTATGATTTACCTATGTCATCATGAAAATAAGCATAATTCTTTGGCTGGAGCAGTGCCTACATCCTTCACCATCTCTCCCAGCCCCGAGATAGAGACGCCTGACAGGATGCCTTCATCATTTGTAAACTGAAAAATAAACAGACAGCTGTTGGTTCGACCCTGCTGAAAATATCACAGCCACCTCCAGAGAGGGAGATCCGTGTTTTAAACTGCATTCAGCAAATATTTTGGAGCCTTTTCCTACTTTCATATTGGTTTCTCCATCTAGGTTTGTTTGGAATTTAAAGAAGAGGACTAAGGTCTCTGAACTCGAGTCCATCAGTAACAGTATCGTTACTGTAAGAGCGCTAGAGAGAATGTGGTCTCTCTTCAAAGGAGGGACTTTCAGGTGGACCCACAGGACAGATGCATGCTTTTCCTGAATCCAGTGGAAACGTGAGGATGTGGAGGCCCTTTCCTTCCCTGATCCAGTCAGATAGAAGCCTTGCCCCTCACATCGAACCAGCTGCTTTGCCAAGTAGCTGGCCAGACTCCTATGGAGGAGGAGGCTTTATGGCTCCTTTTGGGCAGGGGCACCTGTGGGCCCTCAGTATTGTAGTACTCTGTTATCCATAAACACACTGTCCAACATTTTCCCTGCCCTGGCTACATCCTCTGCACTAGTCATGGCCGTTTAGCTTAGTGTGCTTACCCACCCTAGCCAGTGACCCCAGAGATATGTCTCTGCCTTCCCAGTACTGGGATTTCAAGTGCACCTCATGCCTGAATTTTATATGTTGGTTCTGGGGATCAAACTTAGGTTTACATGCTTGATCGGCAAGCACTTTATGGCCCAAACCATCTCCTTAGACTGACTTTGAACTTCTGCTTCTCTTGCTTCTACCTCCAGAGTGCTTGCGTTATAAGTGTAAGCTGCTGTATCTAGTTGAGCTGCCTCCTTTCCAGATATGCCTGCCCCTGGTGGCAGCATCCAGAGCTGGCTTGTGGGATCCTGTGTCACCACAATAAGCTGAAAGTTAGACACACCATTGAATTGATGCTCCCTGGGTCTTCTGGAACACCCCAGGCAGGCATTCTTCTCAGTCTTCTTCTCCAAAGGACTCAACTTCAAGGGCTTTGGATACAACCGTAAGGTCAGGATGGTCTTCCCCCATGTCAGACTATTCAATGGGATGTCTTATGATCCTCTTCCTTAGCATGGCGTAATAAGAGAGGGAATGGGGAAAAAGGAGGAGCTCTGAACATCTCTAAGAATAAAGATACTACAAACTGTCGTACCCAGTTTGATGGGCCAAATGGGCAGTGAATTGTGCCACCTAAAAGCTCAGGGAGAGAGAGGTCCCTTTAAGCCTGGAGTTCCTTCTGACATGTTAGGTTGACTTTGCTCCTGAATCACAACAAGACAGTCTCTACTTTCAGAAGAAACTGCCTTTGATCCATTGTTTGGCAGCTGGTCCACAACTCTCAGATCTGATGTGCCCACAGAAAACAGGACATGCTATGGAGATGAAATACTCAGTGGAGCTGAGTTCCAAGGGAAGTCCTGGTCATTAGAGAGAAACCGGCCCTCCGGAAGGACGCCAAGTTCCTTGTAATGCACAAAGTTGCTTTGATGTAAGGTTTTTTATTGGGTGCAGTGTGAAGGCACAAGGGTGGACTGGGGGAACCTCTGGATTCCAATGCACAGTTTCACATCTGGGTGGGCAGAGAAAGCCCAGAGGAGGCCGAGGAAATATTGCTTAATTATCAGGTGTCACAACACAGGGTTGCGAGCTATTTGTCATCAAAGATGTACCAACAGAAACCCAAAGACCAAGTGACCTAGAGTCCATGCTGTCTGAATCTTTAATGCTTGTGACCTCTCTTGCTCGCCCCATTAGCTGTCCCTCTTTGCTAGAATCATGCCGGGAGAAAGGCAGGCTGTTCATGGGTGTCGAGGTAGATGCTGCTGTGCTGTGACACGAGGGGACACTGAGAGGTAGAACATTTGCTGGAAAAGGCAGGGAGGCCCAGGCTTAAAAGATCCATTTGGAAGGTAAGGTGAGGCATGGAAGGAAGGTTCTGGGTGCTGAGTATTTCCAGTTAAGTAATAGTCTACAGTAGTGCTCAAAGAGAATAAACTTTGTGAGCCTGAAAATTCTCTCTCTCTCTCTCTCTCTCTCTCTCTCTCTCTCTCTCTCTCTCTCTCTCTCTCTCTCTCTCTCTTTGTGGTGTATACACGTGAGGGTTTACATGCTCAGAGGTCAGAGAAGGCATCATGTGTGCTGATCTATCCATACCAGCTTTATTCCCTTGAAACGGGGTCTCTCACTGAACCTGAAACTAAACTGACACCCCACAACCCCAGTGATCCTGTCTCTGTCCTGTCCCCACCTTGCTGGAGTTACAGTTGGGTCAGTGACTACACCTGGCTGTTTACATGGGAGTTTGAGCTCTGGTCCTCACTCAAATTTGTGAAATAATTGCTCTTACATGCCGAACGATCGCCCTGACAGTGCTGCTCAGAGAGCCAAGCCTGGTGGCACCTTGACTTCTCCATGGCAGTCTTCCTAAGGCTGGAAACTGTGGTTGTTTCCCGGAAGCTTCAGGGAACCCACAAACTTCTTGATCTTGATCCAAAACATGCTGTGCCTGGGTGTTGCCCAGGGTCCAGGGTCTAGTGAAAGGGCTTTTGTGAACAAAGCATTCTCTGGAGGGTGAGGAGTCTCATCACATAGGGATCTTGTGACCTGACAACCTCCTGGATTCTGTAAGTAACTTCTTGGGATTGCCCTGTATTTCCTTCAGGGCTGAAACAAAGACTCCACTTGTCTCCAAATTTGGAACAATTTACTCTACTTCCAGATCGCTTATTTGTGTGCTTTTGCGCATGCGTGTGTGCGTGCGTATGTATGTATGTATGTATGTATGTATGTATGTATGTATGTGTGTGTGTATGTATGTATGTATGTGTGTGTAATCTGTAGGAGGAGGGAGAAAGACTGTATTCTCTAAGTGTGCTGTAAGTGTGTGCACATGCCTGTGAGTGTGCAGAAACCCCTAAGGAGAGGACTCTGACTCTTAGAGCTAGGCAGTGTTTTCCTCCCTTTCCTTCTTTATGTTTGCACAGTGTCTCCACTTTGAAGACCTGCCTTGCCGTTACTTCAAAAACCCTGTCTGCTGCCCTCTGATCCACACAGTCGTTCAGGGGATGGCTCCGATCCCGCATGTGCCAGCAACTGGGGCCAACTGCAACAGTGGAAACCAAGACCGCTGGAAAAATATTTGTTTAATTAGCAGAAATGATCTGTGATCCGAATCCATGTTTAACTGCCTGGCCCACGGCCAAGGCTGATGAATTTCCCTTCAGGGCTGTGTTTGGTTTTGATTTGGGTAGTGGTGTTAGGCTCTGCGACTTGTACCCTGGAGTAGGGAGAGGCTCGGCTCCGCTCAAATATGAAATGTTTTGCTGACAGGCAGTGCCAGGCACACGGGGGGGGGGGGGGGGGAAGAAGGGTGAGCTAGTTAGTGTCAGCTCCCGACAGTGCCATGAGGATTTAGTTTTGCCATGACAGGTAATTCCTCATGAGGGTGCAGACATGTTGCATTGTGGGTGTGCAAGGGATCTTGGGAAGAATGCATCATCTGAAAGAAAAGACTTGTGAGACCTATAAATGGGGTCGTGTGACTTTTGTCTCTGCATGTGTTGAAGGAAAGGGGACCCTTTGGGTCCTTAGAGAAGGCGTCACTGATGTAACAGTGTGTCATGGGGGAAGAGTGGTTGATCCCAGGGAAACCCCTCAGACTTGACCATAAACTAACATGACCTATGAAAATGCAAAGAAGGAGCCAAGAACATTTTAGAGAGGGAGAAGACAAGCCCAGTACAGCCCTGGGTTGTTCTGCCCTGCATAGGGTTGTTCTGAGGATAGTTAGAGCTTTAGAGATAGCCCTACATACTCCCAGCCTCTGCAAACTGGCCAGTACCCCTGGAATTCCTCTCAGGACTCCTGGGCTGCACCTGGGATTACTCAGGCCATTGTGGGTAAGAGTTCCTTGGGATGCTTTGAAGGTAGAATCCCCACTTTCCCAGGGACTTCTCTTATAACAAGGCAGGATTGTCTATGGCCCTAGGAGCCGGCCCAGGTATCCTGGAGCCTTCCTGATGCTCCCTGTGTCTTCACTCTCTTCCCTCCTTCGGCAGCCTGGCCATGGGCATGCACCCTGTACACTCTGACTGTGCTTGGGAAAGCCCAAGGGGAAGCCCCTCTGAGAAGAGAGGGTGTGAGATACCAATGTCTACCTGCCCCCCTTCCTTCTCTGGGTGCTTTGTATTTCTCTTCTCCCTTCTCTTCCACCTGTGAACTGAAGCTCAATGATTTGGCTAATCCAGCTAGCCAGCTTGGTCTCTGCCTCCTGAGTCCTAAGATTGCAGATGAGCCGCCACGCCCACCTGGCTTTTATGCAGGTGCTAGGGATTCTCACTCTAGTCCCCTTGTGTTTGCTGCAAGGGCCGGCCCACTAAGCTATTTCCGCAGACCCCGGTTTGTTCTCTGAGACAGTCTCTCCTAGGCCTGGAGCTTGGTTAGGCTCAGGGCAGGCCAGCAAACCTCAGGGATGGGCCTGTCTCTGCCTCCCCAGCTCTGGCATGACAGGAGGGCTGCTCTGCCAGCTTCTTTCCATGGATTCTAGGTCCTTATGCTTGCAAGGCAAAACACTTTACTGACTGAGCCAACACTCCAAGTTTTCTAATTTTAATATTCATAGTTTCTTCCCTCAGCTCACTCAGTCTTGGGGTATTTTTGTTTTTAATCTTTTCAATTACAAGTATCAATTTTCTACCCATGCAAAGATTTCTATGAAATCCTCTTGGCTCAGTGGGGTTTTTCTTCTTCCTGGACTGTTTCACTCCTCTGGTACCTTTTCCTCTTCTGTTCTGAGAGAGGTTTGGGGAGGGGGGAAAGGAGGAAGAGAGGGAGGGAGGAAGGGGGAAGGAAAGGAGACACACAGAGAGAGAGACAGAGACAGAGACCAGAGAGAGTGAGAAATGGAGGTTAGCAATTGGAGGCAGGAAGCTGTAATCAGCAAAGGGGACCAAGAAGAAGGAGAGGAGGAGGCATGAGTGGGTGGTGGGAAGGTGGCCCACAGGGAAGGGACTCTCTGAGTCACTTGCTGCCTTGGGAATTTGACCTGGGGCCAAGTGCACATCAGGAATGTGGGTAAGAGTGGTGGTGGGCAGAGGAATCAGAGAGGAATCCTCTAGGACTGTGGAGTCCTGGAGAATGCAATGCTCAGGTGCAGTCTTATCTCTCTGGCTCCCACTTCCCTTGCTAAAGTCCCCGCAAAGAGTCACATTTCCCCCATTTATAGAGCCCCAGGCAGTTTCTTACAGGATGTATTCCCTTTGTGCTGAGGCACCATTCTTGTCTGTTTCTCATCAGGAGGAGAAACTGAGGTGACTCTTCCCAGGCCTGACAGATTTCCTCATCACCTGTGTTCTGCCCTTAGGGGGAGTCCGCTTGCAGAGGTTCTCAGTCTCCCACAAGTGAATGTCTCTCCAGCTGAATCATGAGGCAAGCTCAAACTTCTTCTACTGGACTCTGAGTGCTTAGGCTCAAAATGTAACTCCTGTCCCTACTACTCATAGGAAGTCTAGAAGTTGCTGGAAAAGCTAGGGCCTCCTGGTTTCAAGGCCGGTGTGCAGGCTTCCGGTCATATGTTTCACTGACCTTTTGATATTGTAAAATGATGTTATCATCTACAGAGTTCACTCTGGAGAATCTAGCAATCGAGTTACAAAAATTAACACCCTTCCCTCTCTCCCTTTCTCCCTTTCTCCCCTCTCCCTCTCTGTTTCTCTCTCATACACACACACACACACACACACACACACACACAGTATTTTAAACACATTTAGGACTTCAGGGTAGACTACAGTTTGAACCCACCTGGAAACCATGCTCCCGCCCCCAGTTCATAATGTGAAGCCTGAAGTCCTAACTCCCAGGACCTTGGAGCATGAGTGTATGTGACAGTCTTGGTTGTTTTGCAATGTTTGACCTAGCTGATGAACACTGCCCCAATACCTTCTCTGGATGATTGAATCCTTCCCTTCCGTCTTGCTCAACCATATGATGTTGGCTTAACACAATACAAATGTATATTTCTATAGTCTGGAGGTCGGAGGTCCCAAGTTGGGCCAAGACAGGGCCAGACTGAGAGTGTTAACTTCAGAATACAAGGGGAACTGTAGAGGCACAGTAGACATGGGTAAAGGGCTTGGCTTTGTGCCAAGGGAGAGAGCTGCTTGTGGTTTGGGCTCTTGACTTGCTCTGGAAACATGGCGATATCAACTTTCATTTTCTTATCTGGAAAATGGGGTGATACTGCCTTAAATTAAACTTAATTGGACCCAAAGACCCATGATTTTATATTTGGAGTCCCTTCATGAGGAGCTGAAACCAAACGTGGTAGCAAGGCAAGCAAAGCTTAGTATTGGATTTTCCTCTGGTAACAAGTAGCTGAGTCTCAACCAATCACAGCAGCTGAACGTCAGCCACACACAACAGGCAACTGATCCGACTAGGTTCCAATAAGGCAAAGATGGAGCTAGAACCAATTTAGTTGCTTCTGCACCTCTCTTCGGCTGTCTCCACTCCCATTTCCCATTTCCTGTCCCCATGGCCCCAGCAGAGCTTCTCCTGCTTCTGTGCTGTCTCATCCAACCGTCTGTCTTTCTTCAACTTGACCTCTTTTAAACTGATTTCTACGGTTTCTATTGTTAGCAGGCTCTACCTTGTTGGGCTGTGAAAATTAAGTAGAAATTTCAGTTTTGCAGTGGAAGGACAGTAGTGTGATATTAAGTGTTCTGTAAATGCTGGTTGTCATGACAACAGTGTCTCGATTGTCTGTTTCTTCAGTATTATGGTGACTAGGAGCCTCAAGTCAGTGCTACTGCTAGTGTGTGTGTGTGTGTGTGTGTGTGTGTGTGTGTGTGCATTTATGATGTGGTGTGGCTATGAAATTGGTGGGTCTGATGGAGGTTGGTACAGCTAACAGCTATCAATCAAAGAAAAGTCACAAAAAGCTACATCAACCATGGGCATAAAGACTACCCTTCCTGGGATGAAGAGATGGCTCAGTGGTTAGGAGCACTTGCTGCTCTTGCCAGGACCTAGGTTCAGTCCCCAGCATTCTATCTATAACTCCAGTTCCAGGTCTTCAACCTCTGTGGGCACCAGACGAGCGTATGGTACACATACATACATGTCAATAATACATTCATACATATACCAATAAATGTAAAAAAAACCCACTGTCCCTCCCTCCTCCTTACTTCCGGGTAATTGATAGGAAATTACATTAATCTGACTTCATGCCTCCACCCTAACACCCCCATTCACCCTCGGAGTTTACACCCATTATTAGTCACCCTGAATGAACTAGGAGTTGTGTACAGGCCAGATGTCACCCTAAGATAGAACTCTTTGACTCCTGGAAGGTGCCTATGTGAGTTTATATCCCTCACGTGGAGAGGCAAGAATATATGTCTGCATGAGTGTGTCTGTGTAGCAGTGCGTGTGTGTACATTCCTATGTAGACTCAGGGCAGGGAAGAAGGGACTGAGCTCCCTTTCTAGTCTCTTGGATTGAATACTACAGCGTGGAGTGGAGGCATGACCTGAGGTCACAGAGCTGATGAGCGCTTTGGTTGGAAAGGTCAATCTGCCTATGGTGACTGAATTAAAACCTCAGGCCAGGCTATTCAACTGCCTACTTGACAGATTTTGATTCTGGGGGGCAGGGAAAGGAAACATGGAGGTAGAGAGGTCTTGGAGAAGAAGGCAGAGGAAGACATAAGGGAAACGGATGTATGATCCTTTCCCTATTTGTGTGGCCTTAGGCACAATCCTCAGGTGGTCTCCATTTCCTCATCCTGAAAAGGAGGCAGGGTCTTTTCCTTCTTGGGCGAGGACTGTGCTTGAACTTAATAAATGAACGAGTGGAATAAAAGACGCTGAACAGGGCTGGAGCCTCCCTGAGACCTAGTACGGTCAGCTACAGCAAACACCACGGGAGTGCTGGGTGTGGCCCTGTCACGTGGCTCTCTTTCTTTTCCCTTCTACATTTCCCTCTTCCTCCTGCCTCTCCTCTTCCTGCACTTACAGCAGACCTAGGGGGAGTCTTTAGAAAGCTAATTTACCAAGGTAGTGCTAGCCAGACTCCTGTTTGCCGAAACCAAGGCAGTGAGCCCTTCAAAGGAATATGACAACCCTAGACAGAAAGGAATCTCTCCCTCTCACCCCACCTCCTTATCTTTGTTCTCATACAGAAGAAGACAGAAAAGTTGCCCGAGTCAGGTCCCGTTAAACTCTCAAGAGCCTCTTGTTCCAGCCTGATATAGAATGAGACAAAAACAAAAACAAGACAAGACAAAGCCCAGAAGCAGCAGAAGGGTGTGCGTTTGCTTCCCTGTTCTTAAAGCGTTTGGGTGAGGCCTGTTCCACGTGCATCTTCCTTTTCCGTCCCCAGCACAAGAGGATCTGCCAGGCACAGTCCTAACCTTATACCAGAGACTCATGAATGCCCAGCCACAGGGAATGTCTATGGTTCTTGACTCCAGTTAATTTTTAATTATTTTTAAAAGAGTGACTCATGAGGTTGGGGAGATGACTCAGTCAATAAAGAACTTGCTATGCGAGCCCAAGGCCCCTCTGTGGATCTCCAGCATGTAAGAACTCAGAGGTAGTGCCATGGCCTTGTAGTCTTTGTGCAGGGAAGATGAAGATGGAAAGGACTCTGGGGCTCCCTGGCCAGCCGGTTAGTTTCAGCCAGTGAGAGACCCCGACTCAAAAATCAAGGTGAATGGTACTTGAGTCTGTCTTCTGGCTCCTGAACACATGCACACATACACACTTGTTCTAGAGCACATACACTGATTCACAGTGCTTTATTACACGCACTTGTTCACGAGCACACACATACACTGACTCATAGTGTTTTAGTACACGCACTTGATCATGAGCACACACATACACTGATTCACAGTGCTTTAGCACACTCACTTGATCACAAGCACACACACACACACACACACACACATACACACACTGACTCATAGTGCTTTAGTTCTATGTATTAAATCTCCAAAGTACTTCAAGCTATGTGATATATGATGGCGGGAAGGTGTGTCTAAGAATCTGGCCAAAGGCCAAACAGCAAGTTACTGGCTGAGCTGGACCTAGAACTAGGTCACTGACTCCTCAGGTCAAACTGGGACTGGTTGTCACACATTGCCATCTCTGGCACTGGCTGTAGCAATAAGTCTGCTTGTGTCTTTCCTTTTGTCTCTAATGCAAAGAGATTTCTGTTAAGGTCTGTTTATCCCATGACATCATTGAGGTCATAGTGACTCTCCAGGCAGAGATCTGTAGGACTATGGAGTGTGCAGTGACACGGAGCGTGACAACCTTGTCTCAAGGGTTAACCCAGCAGTATTGATTTATTCCTCCAGAAAGAATGAGGACATGGTGCCCCTATGGACAAATTCTGTCTCTACTTCCAAACTTGGTGGTCCTAGGCTGGTCGAAGGCTCTAAGAATAAAGGCACTTGTCAAACTTGATGGCCTGAGTGTGATCTCTGGAATGGAAGGAGAGAACCAGAATCGGTGCCCGTAATCTCATATAACCAAATCCAGAAAGCAATAACAATTTTTTTTTAAATAAAAACAAAAAAGTTAGACACAGTAGCTCCGGTCAGAGACCTGTTGTCATAGGGAATGAGCTGGTTGCTGTGGGCACACAGGTAGGGGACTGGATCCTCACACAAGGGTTGCTGGGGGTCTCTAGTAGGGCAGCGCTAACCCACCAGGTCAGTTCTAGGTCTTAGGCAGCTAGAGGGGGACAAACATCAGTTTCACATTTCTGCTGTGACTCAGCAGTGACGTAGTGAAAGTTTGCCAGCCTTTCTCTCTGGCTCTGTTTCCTTATCTGTGTAAAAAGGAAAAAAAAAAAAAAAAAAAAAAAAAAAAACAGGCAGAGCAGGCTCAGCCTGCGCCTGCTTATAAGGACACACAGGACAAAAGGGGGCAGAGTGATTGTGAAATATCTCTGGGGGCATCGTGTGATGTCAAGACCAAGGGGGTGGCATGACGCCAGGAGCTTCTGTGAGGGCAGCTGGTATGAGATGAAATGAAGGGAAAGGCTCTCTCTGCCCTCCACCGCTGCCATGGAGCAGGGCAGTCTGCACATGACATTCTTTTGAAGACAGGCTGTTGACTGTGACCTTTTCTTCCTGAGTAAGAAAGCCCTGAGTTAGAGTCCTTCCTTCCTTCCTTCCTTCCTTCCTTCCTTCCTTCCTTCCTTCCTTCCTTCCTTCCTTCCTTCCTTCCTTCTTTCCTTCCTTCCTCCTCACTCCTTCCTTCCCTCGCTTCTTTCCTCCCCCTATCCCTCCTTTCCTCCCTCCCTCCCTCCCTCCCTCCCTCCTTTCCTTCTTACCTTCCTTTCTCCCTTCCTACCTTCCTCCCTACTTGTTTCTGTCCTCCCTCCATCCTCTTTCTTTTGTAAAACACCTCTGTTGAATTATCATATAATAAATGGCCTATATTAGTCGTGTCCCCCCCCCCCCCCCCCCCCCCGCCGTAACAAAATCCCTGACAGAAGCAGCTTAAGGGAGGAAGGACAGTTTGTTCTGGTCACACTGGAGTCCGAGGCAGCTGGAGGCCTTGCATCTGTGGTTAGGAGTCATAAGAGGACCAGAGCTGGCGCTCAGCTCGCCTTTCCCTGCTTATTCAGTTTAGGGCCTCAGTCTGTGAGGGTGGCGCCACCCACATTTAGGGTAGGTTTTCTTATCCCAGTTAACCCCAGCTAGAGACTTCTCACAGACAGGTACGGAGGTTTGTCTCCTGGGGGATTATAGATCCTGTCAAGTTGACAGTGTTTATCATCAAATGGCTCAAATTTAAAGTTGACAATTTAGGTGCCTTTTCAGCAAAGTAGACAGTGAGTCAGTCTCTTAAAAGTTGATAACTTGATAAACTTTCATATGTGAAAACACATTAGAACCGTCATGGACATGCAATGACACCATCACCCCAAGAGGATTCCTCAAGGCCTTGGTGGCCCTTTCTCCCTCCGTCTCCCACTGCCATACCCAGTCACACCACGGCTGGTATCACTTTTTTTCCTTCAAGATCTAGGGTGGTGGAAGCAGGAGGACCACATGTTCCTGGTGAGTCTGAGCAGCTGCATCCTGAGAGGGAGGGCACGGTACCCTGACAACAGGAGGCTGACCTAGGAAGGTACGTAGCAAGGCGCTGTTTCAGACAGCAGCAACGGCAACAACCGTTAACAACATAAAAATAAAAACAAATAAGATAGTTCCAATCTTTAGATTGCCGTGTCTGAGATTTTACTCTTGTTGGTTTGTTTGGTAGAGTCTCACTTAGATCCGGTGAGCTTTAAACTTACACATTGCTGAGGATGACCTTGAGTTTCTGACCTTGAGTTTCTGATTAGCACCTTTCCCAGCATAACTGCTTTTATTTGGCGATAACTATAGGATTCCGGGCTTTGTGCACGCTACTCTACCAACTGAGCTACATCCCCCAGCCTAGAGTTCTTTAAAAAAAAATCTTTATTTTTGTTTTGTGCACATGAGTGTCTATCTGTATGCATGCATGTGTAACACATGCATGCCCAAACAGGACAACAGGACAGAAGAGATCTAGGTAGCCTCTAGAACTTGAGTTACGACAAACTGGGAACCACCATGTGAGTACCAGAAACTGAACTCAGGTCTTCTACAAGAGCAGTGAGTGTTCTTTACTGCCAAGCCATCTCGCCAGCCCCAGTCCAGAGATTTTTTTTTAATATGAAAAATAAAAGAAGCATATTTCAGAACCTACCAGATAGGTCCTCTCAGTGCTTACTGTGAGTAGGTGTAGCTTGTGCCTAGGGATGAAGAATCTGGTATGGGCAGGATGGTGGCACAGCCCAAAGAAAACTGCCAACCATGCCAGATCTAAGGTTCAAGCTCCAGCTTTGTGGGTTCCATGGTCCCTGCTCATGTGACCACCTCAAACTATCTTCACTAACCAGGTACAGGGAAGCTGTGGACTTGCTTAATCTTTCAAGGGGTTGACCTGGGTCTCTGAAAGAGAATGAGAGGCAGAATCAACATCCAGAGCCATTGTGCGTCATTTCTGGGACGCCAGCTTGTTCCTGACTAGAAAAAGAGCGCTGGGGTAAGAAGTCAGAAGAGCTGGAGCCTGCCAAAGCATCCACATAGTTCTGCTGTGTCATTTGGAGTTAGGCACCAGGGCATAAGCTCCAGAAGGACAGATTTACTTTGTCCCTTAGAGCACCTTGGTGCCCAGCATGGTGCTTTGTGTGAGAGAGAGACTGAAAAAGACATATGTCATGGACCAAGAACACTCAACTGTGATGCACACAGCTCCGTCTTCCTAAAGTTTGTGCAGCCTTTGGTGTGTCCTGCAAGGACACTCAGAACTAAAGTTGCTAAAGGTCCCGAGGCTCAGCCCATAGGCAGCTTTTCTGGTCATCCTTCACCTGTCCTGGACTCTGACTCGTCTGCTGCCCTGACCATTAGGCAGTGTCTTTTGGCTATACCATGTTTGCCTTCAAGGAATGAGCATTTGATCACTTGTTCCCAGTCTGCACCCCTCATTTTTTGTTCAGCTTGTGGTCTAACTTGAGACTTCTCTGGGATCTAACCTTCCAGTACCACACACACACACACACACACACACACACACACACACACACACACACGTGTGACTCTGCCCAGGTGGACCAGACATTCTGTGAAGGTTCTGGCTGGTGACTCCAGGGTTGGCATAGTTCTCTGAAATGAGCCCAGAAGCTGCCAGATCTGCAGAGCTATCCCCTAGTCTGTCTTCCCTGCTCTTTGAAACACTGCTTTGGGGGAATGACTCATTAACTGATTCTTCCTGTCAACAAAAACAAATACCCAGAGAGATCCCCACGGGCCCTCATCAGTGACACAATTCTTGAAGTCGAGGGAGAAGGGGAAACCCTCTTACACAAAGGCCTTTGTGGGGAAATTGAGAAGGAGAGGGGCCAGAATAAACACAGGATGATCCAAATGACCTGGGGCCAGGGGGAGGGACTCTTCCCAGATCCTCTGGCTCCCGAAGCAGCTCTCACTTCTTTCCTACTATGGCCATCAGAACCTGTGCTTTAGAGATGAGCAGGGGCCTTCCTTGGCACAGAAGCACACTTTTCTTTTCTTTTGCATTACTACCTAAAGAGGCTTGGGGAAAGGAGGCCAGGCCACATACCGATGTCATCATGAAGAGGACTGTAGCCTTCAGAATTGACCAGATCAGACAGCTTTGCCTTTAAACACATGGAACCACCTAGTATGTGGCCTTTTATGACAGGCTTCTTTTTCTCGGCCTAGTTTCTTTAAGCATTATTCATGTTGTAGCATCTATTAATAGTTATTCCTCTTTATTTCAAATGATATTCTACTGTATGGATAGGTCATATTTTATTTATTCAATGATGTATTCACAGATTATTATAATGTGTTCAGTTTGGGGTTTGGTTTTATGGCTCAGGCAACTTTCTTAACATTATTGAGTCTCAATTTCTTTCCTTTCTTTTAAAAGTTATTTATTAAGTGCATGCATCTCAGTGTATAAACATATTCAAGCATGCGTTTACAGGTGCATGTGCATGGAGACATGAAAATAGCATTGTCTTTCTTTCTCCCTCTTCACTTACTTCTTTGGAACAGGGTTTCTCCCTGAACCTGAATCTTGGGAGTTTCCTTGATTAGGCTGGCTGCCTGCAAGCCTCAACAACCATTCTGTCTCTGCCTCCAGAACTGGGGTCAGAAGCATGCATTCAACACCCAACTTGTTATATGGGCCCTGTGGACCAAGTTCCAGGCCTCTGGATTATCAGAAAGTGCTCTTAACCACTGAGCAGTCTCTCTGGCTTGCTCAGTTCTTTATCTGTCACATGGCTGCAAAGTTTACCTGGAAGATTGCCATAAGATTTAGCATAAATATACAGTTTGAAAATACACGAAGTCTTTTCCCCTCATGGATAACTCAATTTTAATATCACCATCTTTCCAATAAAGGATACCATGTCTTCTCTAGGACAGAGAGAACATCTGTTTAGCCTCATCTGTCCAGCAGCCCCATGGCCTGGTTTTATAAGCCACCCTCCTTTGATCGAGGCTCATTTCCAGGTCACTGGCTACCGGCTCAGCAGTCTGAGGCAAGCCCATGCCGTCAGTCCCAGGCCCCTGTTTCTTTGTCATCACATCAATGTCTGTTTTGTCCACATCACCTTAGAGCTAGTCAGGTTCGCCCACAAACCATTGGGTAAGTTTCCAGAGGTCTGGATACTGGCATGCTGTCCCGGGAGCCGGCACTGGTCCGCTCAGGCATTGGGTGAGGCCTGTCAGCTGTCCAGGCAGAACCCACTGTCCCCTGGGACTCACAGAATAGGGCTGTGCTTGTACAAAGTCTTCAAACAGGAATCTGGGACCATGGTGGCACATGCCTGTAATCCCAACTCCTAGGAGGATGAGGCAAGAGGGCTACAGCTTCTTGGCAAGCTTTAGCTATGTCACCAAGAGCCTTCCCACAAGAACAGATAAAGAAAAGACATCTTGTTATGGGTCTGGCTGGTTGACTGCTGGGAAGACAACTGAATCTAGAGAGGTACATTCCATTTCGGTGAGATGGAGGACCTCTCCCATCCTCAGGGGGGAAAAAAAGCCCTCACTACTGAAGTGTGCACTTGCGGTGTGTTCTCTCTCCTCCCTCGCTTACTGGGCCACAGGTGGAAGAGAGTAAAGAGAGACAGACAGACAGATACACACAGAAAGAGACAGACAGAGGAGAGTGATTTCATAATACACCAAATACATCATGTAGTACAATAATTACTGTGTTAGAAAAATGTAGGTTGTTGGTCTTAAACTCTGTTGCTGTAATTAAATGCAAATCAACCAACCACTGGTGATTGAACTCATCCCCAAAGAGAGATGCCTGTGAAAGCGGTGCTCCTGAAAAGGGGAAAAACCTATTTCTGTCTGGGTGTGTCCCCATTATAAACGTCTCCAGACAGAACAATGCTGAACTGATCTTCAGGATAACTAACTGGGGACAGCGGGATGGGTTTCATCTTCCTTTTGGTGGCCTTTAGCTCTTTATGTAGCCAAGAATGACTCTGGGTTTCTGACCCCCCCCCCTGCCTCAGCTTCCTGAGCACTGAGATTACAGGGCTCTGTCACCACCACACTTGATTGATGTTGTGTGGGGATTAGACCTAGGGCCTCATCCAGGCTAGGGTAGTGCCCCACCATCAAGTTATATCCTGAACCTGGTATCTCCTTAGAAACTCTCCCCTTCCTGGAAGGCTTCTAATTACTGCACAAAGCAGGTGATTGTACTGAGTTCCCCAGAAGTAGGGCACTCTATTGCAGGAATGGAGTTGAGCCTTGAGGGTATTATCGGGGAAAGGGGTGTCCTGGTATCTGTGTTTTCTTTGTATTACTTCAGAGTCTTTTCTTCCCGGCCTGTGATTCTTATCTGTTGCTGGTTGGCTCCTCAAGTTGGCCATTCTCCCCGATCCATCATGCCTAGTCTGCTGTTTCCTCTGGGCCCTCTGCTTTTCCTTCAGCAGTAACCACACTCACGGTTTTAGGCAATGCCCTCGCTTTCCATTTGTGTGACATTCTCCTCCAAATCCACCTTCTCCTCTGTGGGTAGTTGTATCTTAACCAGAAGAGGCATGGTGCAAACTCTTCTAAGGTAATTCTGGGAGGCCTAGGAGCTGACTGTGAACTCTCAGCCATGCATGAGGACTCAGTGTAATACCATCTCCCTCAGGGTTCCCTATTTGTTCCACATGCAGCGTTAATTAACACGTTAGCACTTGATACCTGCTACTTGTGCCTTCTCCTGTGATCCTCGGGGGTTTAAGTGTGCCCTTCATCTTGTGGAACCATCACCTGATCAGCCATTCATTTCCAGAATTTTTCTGTCCCCCTATACAGGAAAACTCTACACATTAAATCATAGTCCTTATTTGCCTCTTGTATTTGAGGACCATTGCCTTACATAAATCTAGGCAGCAAACAGTGTTAAGATGCCCTTGGAGTTACGCAAGGCATTGGCCGTGTTTCTATCAACGTTCATGACATTTTTGAAGAAACATAAATATTCTTTAAAGTTAAAACCACCAGAAGACTGGATGTTATGGTACATTTTAAAGTTCTTGGGTCAAACAATGTTCAAGAATTTCTGTCCTTTGCACGAATATGGTCAGAACTGGAGGTCATCAGTTAAATGCAATATGGCAAGCAGGGAAGATAAACACCACACATTCTCACTCATTCGTGTATATTAGCATGTCGATCATGCAGAGGAGTGGTTTGGGATGGTAGGCATCAGAGACTGGAAGACCATGAGACTAATGAGGCAAACAAAGAGAAATTCAATTAAGAGGAAGAAAAAGGAAGAAAAAAAATACAGAGAGGAGAAACTATGTTTTTTATATACCACAATAAGTAAACAATTAATTAAAACATTCTTTAATATATTTCAGAATCACTAGGAAAATAAGAATTTCCCACTCCTAAAAGCAATGTTTAAATAGATAGAAATGCTTTTTATCTTGATTTGATTATCACACACGACTTCCCTATATCAAATCACTCTAAGGTACCCCATAAAGATCTATAAACATAACTCAAAAAATTTTTAAAAGAAATATTGTAATTTTCACTGTGAGATCGCTTTTTCCTGTCTTTCAGATTCTATAATCTATGACATAAGTTCTGATTAAATTAATTTCATTCTGCTAACATGCCTATGCATGTGAATGAAGTGTTAGCCAAAGCAGTGGATTCTTTCCTGAGAGTGCCTGAACCTGGTGTAGGGCTGAGAGGAATGTCCTTCTTAGATAACACGTCTTTGCAGTTCTTTGAAGTCATGGTTTTTAATTATGGTGAGAAGAGCAGAGGAACTTTATGCTTGGGTCTTCTCAAAGTCAGAGCCAGAAAGCTTATTCAGATGGAGTTAAGGAGATACAGAACTCTCAATGCAAAGCACATAACATCTGTGTTAGAACAGAAAGGGTGCGTCTCTGACTATCAAGTGAGCAAGGATTATCTTCCATCTAAACATCTACTTGGCTGTAATCATTTATGGCTTAGAATCTCGAGAGAGGCTTGGTTAGGTCCATGTAACTCGAGGTCTCATGAGTTTTCAGTCAAGTTATCACCAAGAGCTAACATCACATGAAGGGCACTTACGTGATTGCTGGCAGGTGTGAGCTGCTCTTGGCTGTGAGCCAGTGATCTTTGCTCCTTAGCAAATGACCTCTTCCGAATCTGCTGGAAGAGCTCTCATCAGTATGGCAGTCGGCTTTCTCCAGAGCAAGGGATCCGAGAGAAAGAGGAAGAGCACAAAACAGAAGCCATCTTCTTTTCAGCCCAGCCTCAGAGGTGACGTATCAGCACTGCTACATTCTGTTGGTGACATAAACTCCAGTCCAAGTGGCAAAAGGCTACAACAGGGTTTTCACACCAGGAGGCTGAGGTCACTAGAGACCACCCTGGAGGCTGTCTACCTCAGCTTCTTACCCCCCATCAAGGTCATGTTGTTGTCAAGGTCATCCACAGCCCTCACGCGTCAAAGTTCACTGGCTTATTCTCAGACTCCAGTTTATAAGACTTTGGAGACTGTTAAAAGTCTATTTTTTTTTTTTTTTTTTTTTTTTTTTTTATTTTTTTTTTTGTGCTATAGTTGCAGTGCTCTCTCTAAAGTTCATGTTGAAATTTAACAGCCCATATGGCAGGGATAAGAGGCATCGGATGGCAGTTAGGTCTTGGAGCTTCTGCTCTCCTGAAAGGTCATTAAGGTGGGACAGACTTAGTTATTGTGTAAGTGGCAAACTGCTGATAAAATGCTTGTTAAAAGGATGACTGTTTTGATTCCTTTTATCTTGGTGCATATTGCCTTCTGTTGCCCTGGTATGACACAGCACAAAGGGCTTCATTGGGCACCAGTGCCAGGTTCTGATACTTCCTGATCGCCAGAACCATGAGCCAAACAAATTAGATTGCTTCTAAATCATCCAGTCTTCGTGGAAAATAGACCTAGGTTTCCAGGGTTCTTCTGCCTCACTTCCTCTCTTGCTGTATCATCCTCACCAACCCCAGATGGGCTTTAACTTAAATTACCTCCCTTGTAGCTGAGTTCCATGTGTGCGTGGATTCTTTCTGTTTTCTCTGCTGTTATAGTGATCCTTGGGAAGACTGGTACCAGCAATAGTCGACTGGGTTCCCTCCAGGAAGACAAGGCAGTTCTAAAACTTCTTAGAACTAAACCCGAGGAAGGACTCTTTAGGATGAGGCGATTTTGTTTACAAGTTTGTGGGGCTAAACTTTGGATTTTCTCTGTGTGAGTCTGAAAGTTTACAAGTCTGGAAGTTTCTGGGAGGGGCAGAAAACCATGCTAAGTTGAGTCCTTATCCCCAATGAGATGACTTTTAGAGGCCTCAGTGCAGGTTGGATTTTGCTCTTGATGGTCTCATCCACTAGACCGGGGTGCTTCAGGCATGCAGGACCTGGATTGCCTATACTTTTAACCCCAAGAGACTCAAGGAAGTCCCAGGTAGTGAGAAAATTTTATCAGTTTTCCCCTCCTCTTAGGTGCTGGCTAGAGGTGAGATCTGAATGTCCCCAGAAAGTGTATGTTTGGGGGAGGGAAGTGCATTCATGAGAGTGGGCGCATGTGCAGATGTGTACACACTTGTGTGGAGGCCAGAGGTCAGCAGGAGGCATTGGCACACAGGTGCTGTCTGCCTTGATTTCTGAGTTAGGGTCTCTTGCTTGGCTTGGAATTCGGCAGTTTGGCTAGGCTGGATGGCCAGTGAGCCCCCAAAATTGCGTGTATTCTGTCCTTCAAAGCAGCGATCACAAATGTGCATTGCCATACCTGCCTTTTTCATATGGGCTCGAAGTCAGACTCAGTCCTGTGCCTGCACAGCAAGCACCTTATAGACTGAACTCTCTTCGCATCCGTAACTCTTTAACTTTGTGCGTTGATGGGTCTCTGCTCTGGATCGAATATCATGTTCCCCCAGCTTCACATCTTCTAGCCCTCACTCCATTGTGACTGAATTGAGTACCTTTATAGAGGTAGTTAAAGTTCAGTGGCAATAATAAGGATGGGCTCTAATCCAGAAAGGTTAATCACCTTATTAAAAGAGACGAAAGAGACTTTGTTTTTTCTGGCCCTTGAAAGCAAGGTCAAACACCAGTGGCCTGCAAGTCAAGAAGGCAGTTTTTATAAGAAAGCAAATCTTGCTGGTTCGTTAACCTTGGACGTGTCAGCCTTCTACACTAAGAAACAGAATGTCTGCTGTTTAAGCTGCCTGCTCCAGAGTATTTACTATGGCAACTTGTTCATAATGAGACAGACCCACGTCCTCACTACCCACTGGCTTGCTATCAGTGTCTGGATTAAACAATCTCCTCACTCTCCTTAGACCCTTTTGGTGCATCATCCAGACTCTAGCTTTGCTCCACTTGTTATTTTTAAGATGTTCTCTTTCTCTTCTGGTTCTGCAAGCCCATTCTGCCTCCACTGACAGCCCAGCCCTGCTCTTCTGCAAGGAATTCAATGGTCCTAGGCTCTCCCTCCTCTGATCTGGCACATTCATCATAGTAAACATCATCTGTTTTATTACTTGCATGTGATCTTTTGTCTGCAATGACGGCTTTATGTCCCTAAACCCCAGAGAAAGAGTTTGCAAGTTCTTTGCTTTATTCTTTATAGTAAATCAAAGTTATGTAGAAGTCATTAATAGGGTAATAAATATGCAGGTTATACAAGTCTTTGGAAAGACAGGAATAGAATTAAAGAAAAACTGTTATTTAGGAAGACTGTCCCAGACATCTGACCTGTTCATCTCTTGTGTCTGGGGCATAGACTATACCATGGGACCTGCCCTTCAGGGGCACTACCTGTGTGTTACCTGGAACTCTTGGACAAATACCCTCTGTTCTGGCCTTGTGCCCTGGTCGGAAGCATGAAGGGAAAGGGTTCATAAAAGCTTTTCAAAGTTATGGAACATACTGGGAATAGATGGAGAATCCGAGAAAAGGGAAGAAACAAGAAGACACACACACAACAGAGAGAGAGAGAGAGAGAGAGAGAGAGAGAGAGAGAGAGAGAGAGATTCTGATATAAAGAGAGAAGGAGAGGAAGAGGGAGAGGAGGGAGAAAAAGGATGTGGATGAGGAGGACGATGGGGAGGAAGGAGAGGAAGATGGGAGAGGGGAATCACTGGGAGAGTAAAGTGTGGGTAGAAAGCCTGGGAGGACTTAGCTGAAGATTCTGAGGATCAGAAAGGACAGCATGAAAAGTCAGCAGAGGAGACTGAACAATAAGCAACATCAGGAGGATTAGACAAAGGAGAACAGGAAGAAGGGCAGACCTAAAGACAGAAGAAAAGATAAATCGACTTAGTGTCTTTTGCTGGAACTTCTGAAGAAGCCTGACTTAAGTTTGTGTTTATGAGTCTTGGACATAAATCTGCTCCAGCCTCGAGAGCTTGGAATCTGGGCAACTGGAAGACTTCTCTGTTCTCCCAAGGGGAAAAAATTATTCAAAGCTGTGCAAAGGGTTGAGCCTTGTTAGATGGTCACATCACTCAGGTTTTCTCAGATATGAATTTGCCAGGATGAAAATTCAGCCTGGGAGGTTGAGGAAGAAGCTGCCTCCCAAGGCAGGGGTTTATAGTATATATGCTCATTATATAGACTTTAAATTATTTTGGCAAACCATTCGATTTTAGCTGCTTTCATCATTAAGGACTGCTGCCCCTCCCCTCCCTTAGGTGGTTTTTAGTCTCTTTGCTTCAGTTAAATTATCTTCAGTTGTCCTAGTGTAGACATGGCGTCTTTCTAAGTTACAGCAACTGCCCTCTGCCAAGTCTACTTGTGCCACAGGGATCCACCTCTCTCTACCTCCCCATTACTGGGATTACAAGCTTGTGTCCTACCTGGTTTTTTATACGCGGGCTCAGCAGCTACAACTCAGACTAAGGCAAGTGCTTTAGTGACTGAGTTATCATTCCAGCCCGGTGCTGGGGATATTTTAGTTCTGATGTGCTCGGTACATCATGTGTGTTTATATGGACTAAACATTAGGACATTAGCTCTCTGAAAGTAGGGAACTCAATGTCCTTAGTGTTGCTATGGATCAGGCATTCAACAGATATCGCTAAGATCGGAAGGAAGGAAGGAAGGAAGGAAGGAAGGAAGGAAGGAAGGAAATGCACACTGAAGCAAGTATCTGGCTGTTCATTTTCTAAACACCATCAGCCACTGTCTTCGCTGTAATAAAAGAAGCTGTGACAGCAAAGACGGCCTTGCTCATGAGAGAAATATCTTTTTCCACTTCTTACCCAGGTCACTGCGGGATGGCAATGTGGAAGGTATGAGCACCATGTTCTATGAGCCTTGTAGATCCCTATGTTCTAGGTTGGAGAAGTCTGTCTTAGCTGTCCTTTCAGCTTTCCTGGTATCCCCAAAGCTTTTTTTTTTTTTTAATGTGGGCCTCGGTCATTGCCAAACCTCTCTGCATGTTTTTGTTCCCTTTCAGTGGAAACTTCACTTTGTCGGCAGAGCTGAGGTTTCCTCACAGGCTTCAGATTACAAATAAAGGCTTACTCTGTCCTCTCAAGTCTCCTTTGGGAATACTTGTCTTATTTTACATTTTAAAAGTTACCCCTGGGCCGAATTGGGACTTGCACAAGGCTACCAAGACTCCAGACTGAAAACCCAATGATTTCCTTTTAAATTTAGGTAAAGAAGGTTGACCCAGGATTTTTATTTGGATAGCCTAGTTCTTGGAAATGCAGCTGGTGTCTCTTGGGACCACTCCCACTCTAAAAGCTTCCCTGTGTAACTCTCCTGTAAACCTTCCTAGAAAGGGCTTTCCACGCCAAGCTCTGTGGCCGGGACTTCAGGAGACACAAAGGTGCTTTTATTCCATCCAGGCAAGGCCCCTGGGCAGGGTAATTTGCTCTGGTTTGGTTTCCCCAATAGCTGTCTCCAAATTTGATCTTTCTGAAATTCTTCTGCATGTCTAATCTGAATCTCGCCTGTTTCAGACAACTTTTTTGTTTGTTTAAGACCACTTAGTTCTTTCTGGGAAAGAAGAAGTATCCCTCCCCTTCCATCTAATCTTTTTTCCTGAATTAAAAGATCCTAGTCTAATCACTATGAAGTACTTTTGCAATTGAACGGGAAGAAATGGAGACGTTCTGTACTTGATCTTAGCCAAAGGGTGGAGAACCGATAAGGACCAAGGTCACCAAGGTCGTTTCAACAGACAGTTGGGCGTTCTCCTTTTATCTATCAGACCGCGGAAATGATCAAGAAATTGGAATTTTCCCTGTAATTCTTCCATCCTGAGAGAAAGAAGAAGGTGTGAGGGAGCCTAGTGCCCACCTGAAGGGAAGCTTATCTTCCAGAAAGAGATCGACAGCTTAGTAGGCAGACTAGTTTTGGACAATGACAGGTCAATGGTGGGCAAGACCACACCTTGACCAGGACTGCTTTGTTATGTATACCTCTTTCTCTCTACTTATAGAGTTATTAGTTTGTTTATTGGATGGGGCCTTACTATGTAGTTCTAGATGGCCTGAAACTTGCTATGAAGACCAGACTGGCTTCAAACAGAACTGCCTCCCTCTACCTCCTAAGTGCTGGGTTTAAAGGCATGTACTAGGTGTTTTAACACCTCCCCACACGTGTGTGCATGTGCATGTGTGCGTGAGTGCACACATGTAAGTACAGATGCCAAAGGAGGCCAGTAGAGAGTACTGTGTCCCCTACGACTGGAGTTGTGGGTGGCTACCACTTGATGTGGGTGTTATGTGTGTAACTCCTGAGTTACCTCTCCAGCCCAGCAGTTCTGTCTATAAATTAGATATAAAGTAGATATAAACTTTATGTCCGTACCCCAAAGCACTTGGGCTTGGAGTTAAGTGCCAACGGACGTCTCTGTTCCTCTTTCCAATGCGTCTGCATTGAAACTCCTTTCCTACATTTCACTATGACTTGTCTCTTTAACCGGGTGATGGAGGGCAGGTGGTCCAGATGAGGCTGTTAATGCGTCCAGGACTCAGGTGCTGACACTAGTAACTTGAGTAACGTTTTCTTCCCTGAGCTCCTGCTTCCTCCTCCCTTTCTTGGTGGCGGTGAAATGGAAGATGCTGTACGATAGTGTAGAGACTACAGTCTCTGGCCAGGCTGATTTCACAGTCTGAGCTGTTAAGACTTTGTTCCTAACTATATCTGTATTCTTGTCTGAAGTAGTCTAGGGAGAAGTATGTGGTTCCAAGCCTGCTATAGTCAGAGACCCCCTGAGGACCAGGAGTGACTGAGTCTGGGCTGATCAACCAATCCTGGAGGTCTTGGGAAGTGTGGCATGGTATTTTGATTCTCTCAAGTTCACAGATGACGTGAATAGTCATCTGCCCTTCCCATTCAGAGTGTGATATTTCTGTGCTTTCTGGAAAAAAGAAAAGGCAGAAACTGTGTCCATGTTCTAAGTGGAAATAAAGACTGGCCCATTGGCAAAGGCCTGGTGGAGAATGAAGAGCTCTGATGGACAGATGTTCACTAGCATGGAATATCCTCATGTTAGGATCTGTCTAGAGTCAAATCTACAAGAGTGAACAGGAATGGCTGAATACTTCTTTGAGTCTGGTGCCAAAAGCAACTGCAGAGTTCATTATTTGAGACAATAAGAGTAGAGCCTTAAAAGAACCACGAGCTTTTCTGCATGTGAACCCTGTGCATCTGCAGGCATACAAGGAAGAAGAACCTAGGTTACAAATTTGAGTTTGCTCCTTCTACACTGTCCCTGGAATGCCTCATTGCTTCTTCCAGTTTTGTGTACTTTGATGTGTGCCCAGATCCTCGGTCTTGATCTTGTACTTCGTCTGTAAGTGCTACCACCTGAAAGTCAGCAAGACTGAAACAGATTTATCATCTTGTCCTTCCTTCCAAGTCCTCAACCACCAAAACACTCTTCCCTTTCTCAGTTCTCACTTTCAGAGATTAGCGATAACTTTCAAGACCTTTGCCGGAGTCTTTCTTGCCTCTTCTCTCCCTGAATTCCCCGTGACGTTGTGATTTTTTTTTATGATTTATTTATCTTTATTTTATGTGCATTGGTGTGAAGGTGTCAGATCCCCTAGAACTGGATTTTCAGACAGTTGTGAGCTGCCATGTGGGTGCTGGGAATTGAACCCAGGTCCTCTGGAAAAGCAGTCAGTGCTCTTAAATGCTGAGCCATTTCTCCAGCCCCGATGTTGTGATTTTTAATATGTTTGGTAATGTCTTGCTTTCTGGCATTAATCACCTATTGTTCCATCCTTGCTCCAAACCCACTGAGGTTAGCATTTTGCTTGAAATATTTCCCAGGTGTCCTATATAGTCTCCTTATCTTCCACAACTTCTATCTTCCAATAGCTACCATTGTGTTTTCTCTTTCTCTTACATCAATTCAAGACTCTACATTGCCTGCAGTACGGACCTCTGAGTCTGCAAATGGCAGGGCAAGCTCTTCCTGACCTACACAAGTCCATCTTACCATCATCACCATGAACATCTCTAAGTAGGCATACGTGAGTCTTCTATTTGCCCCAATCAACTTCCCTATTTTTAATAACAACTCTAAGCCAGGTCCTTCGCTGTTTATTTGACTGTGAAGATGACTAACTAGAGATGTAAATGATTCAGAGGAAAAGAAAAGGTCAAACTGTAGAAATGAAATACAGTGTGGCATTTATGAAAACTATGAAAATGTAGGAAAGGCCTCTAATCTAACCTGGGGCTGAAGTTGGGGCCATTGGAAAGTCAGTGAAGTTCTCTGTACTTCCAAAACCAGAATTAAATGCAGAAGGATTCGGAAACAAGCCCATTATCTGGACCCTCATGATGCGTATTTTTGTGGGAGTCAGATTCTTCCTTCTGTTACGGTTGTTGAGAAGCCAAGAAGCCTCCCAGTTGCTTAGGACAGGATGTTCCTTCACTATGGATATTGGTTGAATTTTGCTGGGAATCTGAAATCTATCAACAGGAAATATTTGGGAGAGTTGACAAGTGTCCAGAACTGAGCAACTAGTATAGTGAGGGGGCCTGAGGATGGGTTGTGAAAGACAATCTTGAGGGGATGAATGCTCTTCAGCCAGGAGAAAACGGAGTGGGAGATACAGCATCGTGTACAGTACTAGAGGCACTAACACATGGCTAAGGGGCTCTTCTCTCTTTCGATTCTCTACATTCTGTCTAGAATGTGAAAAGAAGGAAAAGTTGGATAGGTGAAGTTGCATGAAGGCATATTTCAGGCTAATCAAAGGATGACCTTTCTAAGAATAAGAGTTATCCACCACTGGTCTGGATACTTGGCACCATCGAACACTATTACGGTTAGAGATATTGTCACCCTCAAAGATTTTGTTGCTCTTAAGCTTTTTGTCTACGGTGGGGAATTGAACCAAATGACCTATATAATATACAAATCTAAGACTCTATGAGCCTAAATTTTATTTAGCTTTTATTATTCTTATTGAGTTACATATTTTTCTCTTTGCTTCCTTCCTCACCCTCCTCTTCTACCCTCTCTCATGATCCCCACATTCTTAATTTACTCAGGAGATCTTGTCTTTTTCTACTTCTTATGTAGATTAGATCCACCCTTAGGGTCCTCTTTGTTTTCTAGGTTCTCTGGGGCTGTAAATTGTAGGTTGTCTTTTCTTTGCTTTATGTCTAAAAGCCACTTATGAGGGAGTACATATTATATTTGTCTTTTTGGGTCTGGGTTACCTCACTCAATATGATGTTTTCTAGATCCATTCATTTGCCTGCAAATTTCAAGATGTTATTTTTTTCTGCTGTGAAGTACTTCATTGTGTAAATGTACCACATCTTCCTTAACCTTTCTTCAGTCAAGGGCATTTAGTTTGTTTCTAGGTTCTGGCTATGACAATCAATGCTGCTGTGAACATAGTTGAGCACATGTCCTTGTGGCACGATTGAGCATCCTTTGGATATACACCCAAATGTGGTGTTACTGGGTCTTAAAGTAGGTTGTTTCATAATTTTCTGAGAAATAACCATACTGATATCCAAAGGGGCTGTACCAGCTTGCACTTCCACCAGCAATGCAGAAGTGTTCCCTTTACCCCACATCCTCTCCAGCTTAAGTTGTCATCAGTGCTTTTGATCTTGGCCATTCTTACAGGGGTGAGATGGAATCTCAGAGTTGTTTTGATTTGCATTTCTCTGATGGCTAAGGATGTTGAGTATTTTCTTAAGTTTCTTTCAGCCATTTGAGATTCCTCTGTTGAGAGTTCTCTGTTTAGGTCTGTACCCCACTTTTTAAAATTAAATTATTGGTTCTTTTGATGACCAATTTTTTTTGAGTTCTTTGTAGATTTTGGAGATCAGCCCTTTGTCCAATGTGGAGTTGATGAAGATCTGTATTCCTATTCTGTAGGCTGCTGTTTTGTCTTGTCCTTTGCTTTACAGAAGCTTCACAATTTCAGGAGGTCCAATTTAGTAATTGTTTCTCAGTGTCTGTGCTACTGTGGTTATATTTAGGAAGTAGTCTCCTGTGCCAATGCATTCAAGTGTTCATCTTAAATCAGAGCTGGACTTTGGAAAAAAGTCTGCAGCCACCCTTGTGGTCCTGGGAGTAAAGAGAAATAGACTATGAATATCCCTCACCTCCTCTTAGAGTGAATATGTTAGTTTTCTGAGGCTGCTATATCAGAATGCTGTAGATTGGACTTCTTAAAAAGAAAGAAAAAAAGAAATGTGCTTTTACAGTTCCAGAGTGCAGATGTCCAAGATTCCTTGTGGGAGGGGCTTCCTTCTGAGGGGTGTAAGAGAGAGTCTGCTATAAACTTTTCTCTTTGCCTTATAGATGGCCAACTTCTTGCATCTTTATAAGAATACATGCCTTTGTCTAAGTTTCTCTAGCTTATAAGGACTCCACTGATACTGGATTAGGACTAATTCTAATGACTTCATTTCCATGTGATTCCTTCTGCACAGACCCTACCTCCAAATGCACTCACATTCTATAGTGCCACCAATAGAACTCCAGTTGCTTAGGACAGTGACAATGGCTTGTGTTTTTCTCCAGCTCCTCTCTGCTCCCTGATCGTAGGCCTTTCTGTGGAGGTCTCTTCTGTAGTACCCTTATCTGAGCTCGCAGCCTCTGTTAGAGCTGAATACTTGTTCTCAGTGCTGCTTCTTGGCATGACAGGTAGTATACAAACATAGGAGTCAGTCTGATGCAGGGTCAATCACAAACTTAAACTCGGGAGGCAGAGGCAGGCAGATCTCTGTGAGTTCAAGGCCAGCCTGATCTACAAGAACTAGTACCAGGACAGGCTCCAAAGCTACAGAGAAAATCTGTCTCAAAAAAAAAAAAAAAATCACAAACTTAAGCTGCGGAAACTTATTTCAAGTCTTGAAGTCTCAATCTTCTTTAAAAAAGAGTGAATCAAAGTAGTGCCATATCAACTTATTTTGAGGATGTGGTGGTGAGTGGTTCGCGTCAGCGTGCCCAGTGAAAGCGCCACTTCTGTCCTGGGAGACTGTGGACCAGAGTCTTGGGGGCTTTTCATGTGCTATAAATTAAATCAGCTGGGTTAGTGGCTATGGAAGGTGAGAGTCTCCTGTGGGCTCGTAGGGCTACACGTGGTTGGATTTCCATGGCCCATCCCTAGATCAGCGGCTCTGGTGTGCAGCCTGAGCTGGAAAAACATCCTGGGCCTACCTGATCTTTAGTTTTCAGACACTTAAGTGTATAATGCTCAGCTCCTTTATCCTCTTGGGTGGTGCTAAGTGCTCTAGGAGGAAGCGAAGCATCTGGTGAAGGTGTGTAGGTAACATTGATTGTTTCCATATTATATCTTCTGAATGTGGAAGCTCTGTCGTCATTCCTAGGTCTGTGTCAAGGCCCCCTCTCTCCCATGCAGGGGACTGAGCTAGCCTATCCTACACCCAGCACCTGCCGGCCAGACATGAACTTCACTGTGGGAGTGGATTAGAGGAGTCTTTCTGCCGTGGCTCCATGGTCCACCCCTGCCTTCCCTTGTCCAGTTCAGAGTCCTAGCTGAGGACTTGTCCTGGAAATAATCATAAGAAAAGCAAGGTGATGGAGAGATCGACAGGTGGGCCGCGTCCCATACCTTTCCCAGTAGCGGTTGTACATTTTGTATTGTTTTATTTTGTCCATCTCCTCTCTTTTCTGTATCCACCTCCCCCTCCACCCTCTCTGCCCCTTCTTTAAAACAAACAAACAAACAAAACATAATTTTCACCCATTGCTTCATGCTATATAAAGCTCTTTCATCCAGTATGTGAGTTTTCATGGTATATTTCTCTAGCAGGAACAGTGGGCCATTTTTAGCCGGCTGGTTCTCAGTGTCTTTGAACTGGCCTCTGGAATCCGTAAGGATAAACAGGAGCCAGCGAGGCTGGCCTGTGTTTGATTTAAAATTGGAAACCCAGCAGTCACAAGCGAGCTTTATATATCTGGGAGTGTGGGAGCCTCGAGTCCTGATTTATGAGGGAGCTCAGTGAAAGCACATGAAAGTAGAGGTAATATTTATAAATTCCTTCCTCTAAAGATAGATGGAATGTTCTGCCAAGCTGGAGTTAGATAGCACCTTTTTTGGGGGGATGAAGGAAGGTTGTTTAAATCTGATTATTCAATGTCTGAAAGGAAAGGGGATGTTGGAGGTACAGCACCTGCTCCAGAGTCTGTCAAAGAAGAAAACAAAACCAAGCTCTTTCTTGCTCCTTACACACTGACGACTAATTGGTGGCTCCTTTCTGCTGCTCCAGAAACTTTGACTTTACTCAGTAAGCAGTAGGAGTTCTACTCTCAATTATGGTGATTATACTGTAGTAAAATAAGTAAAAAAATAACTATTTTATCTTCTTTCCTTAAACAAAACAGCATCTCCCCTGCTCCTTTGCTATATGCAATTAGACAGGATTGATTCCTTGGGGGTTCTAGCCACTGTGGGGATGAAGAAGGAAAAAGAAGATGAAGCCATGGAAGTGGGGAGAATGGTGATGATATGCCTTGGGTACCCTAGATGCTAAGGTTACTGTGTTCTGGGTACATAGTTCTGGGTAAACTGAGCCAGAGTAGCTGATGCCTAGCTGTAGAGATTGGCATTACCAGGCCTGGTAAGAGACTTGGGATCCACCAGTCTGTTCGGGGGAGTCACAGATATCAAAGCTCTTTCAGTGAGGCACAGATCAGAGCAGGAGCCTGGGCTTTGTATCTGCTTCTTGTGGAATCCAGGCCTTGGAGCGTAACAGCCATCAAGATGATCACAGGAGCTACTGCTGCCTGCAAGAAACCTTCGAGACTGCATCTGGTGGTGTTCTCTCATAGAAGTGTGTGTGTGTGTGTGTGCATGCGTGTGTGCACGCACGCGTGTGTGTGCATGTGTGTGTGTGTTTGTAGGAGTGTCAATAGACCCTCATCTGAAATCTCAGCCACTCTTCCTTCCATCAGTCTCCTAACTGTATGTAATTCTGCTGCACTGCGTATAGTCCTAGGAGATGCTGGCGTACATAGAAGAAGGAGGGCCTCCATCTTAGCAGCTCTGGGGAAATGGTTATCTATGCTGGGATGCAACTCTTCAGAGATGTGCCTGAACAGTTTGGGGTCACTCATGCTCCTTCAAGTGATCCCTCACCCACGCTCCTATCAGCCCCAAAACCTCATTGGTTCACCAAGTCAGACTTGGGTGAAATTGTTCATTGGTCTTTCATTTGGTGCTCTTCTGAAGTGAGTAAACTTGATCACATCCTCCTAGGAGATGTAGATACAATGCTATTTCTTACCCTAAACTCAACGGGTTGGAAAGAGGGGCCAGCCGTATGCCCAAGCAGCAGGTGCTTACCGCTAAATAACCCTGAGTCTCCAGAACAGGAGGCTGCAAAACCAGTTTTAGTACATTGTATTTGGGAAAGTAAATACCAGTGAGGCAGGACCAGGCACAGTCAGCTTGTCTCAGGGCTAACTGACTTTGACCTTGATGTCTCAGAGCTTCCAGGACAGGAGGAACAACCCCCCACCCAGTTTTAATTACCACCCCGCTTGCAAGGGAACCGCCTACTGGGAAGCTTAGGGGGGTGGGGTGGGGGGCTGTCAGTTCTTGGCCAAGGGCAAGCAGAAGCCTTTCTATCTTACCTGCCAGTTCCTGCCCTGGCAAAGGAGTTCTACATGAAAGGTCTGAGGCCTGAAACATGTAAGCATGCGTAGTTTCAGGGTGGTGTGTGTATCACAAATGGAAGGGTTGCTTTAGCAGCATTGCCAGGAACTGGCCCGGAAATATAAAAAGAGCCCCTCCTAGCTAAACTCAGGGGCATGAGGTGGTCTTGGTGTTTGTATGTACTTCACATTACTCACAACCCAGGATGTTAAGATTCCACGGCAGTGCTCCAGCCAGGCTATCTACAGGGTACAGAAAGACCGACCACTGGAGACCGCTCTTCCTCACTTGCCTGCAGAATCTAGGAAAGAGCTGACAGAATCACTGGAGATCCAAGTTCTGTTCGCCCCTACAGGGCATGTTTTCTTTGGGTGGGAGGCTCTGGGATCCATGTCCACACCTCAGACACAGCTCTTCTGTTTCAGCGACTCCAGGGAGCTTCTATCCAGTAATCTCTGGATTCCATGTCCCTAGTGCTTTTGAGACTCATCCCCAAATGGAAATGTCCAGTCATGCCTGACTTTTAGCAAAGCCGAGGTTAGTTAGCCCAGTTCGAAACTTTCTTCTGCTCTCCTGATGGGAGGATCAACAATGATCCGGGTACTAGAGCTGGCACAAAAAGCGGGAAGTGCGTTTTTGGTTTTGTTTTATTTTGTTTTTGGCCTCATCTCTGCCTTTGATACTGGGGGTATTTTGCGGGTATCAAGCCTTGTTGACTATTGGTGCTAGAAGGGACCCTTAGCTATGATAGTAACAGGACATATATTTATCAAGGGGCCTCTATGCGTACGTAGGGACCTACTCCATGATGGGTTTTATTCTTGGGCTGATGAGATGGCTTAGCAAGTTAAGTACTGGCTGTGTAGTCTGACAACCTGGGTTCCATTCTGGGGGGAATGAGAGTGTCCTCTGACTTCCATGTGTGCACTGTGACACCTGTATTCTTCTATAAACATCATAAATACAGAATAATTAACAAATAAAAAATTTTAAAAATAGTGTTCATGGGCTGAGAATATAGCCCAGTGATAGTGCTTGCTTAGCATGTATAAGAGCCTGGGTTCACTCACCAGTACTGAATAACGAAAATACCATTCTTATAACGCTTTGCAGTGTGGAGAAAGGCCACTCTTGTCATCACAGTGAAGGCAAAGGGGTCATGCCCAGCCAAGAAGGAGGTCAAGCCTACGACATGCCCTCAGGTTCCTCAGTTGTAAGATGAAAAAACAAAGCGTCATGGCTACCCAATGGTAGCGAGTTCCTATACAGACTCAGTGCCTCTCACTTAACAAGGAGAGTGCAGGGGTCCTGGTGTCATAAAGGAGCCCAGCCACGCAGATAAGAGAAGGGCAGGGCTGCAACCCCAGGCTGTCTGACTCCAGAACCCACCCTCACTATTTTACAAATGAGAAATCAATGGCGGGGGAGGGGAGATATGGGGACCATGAAAGATCAACATTTTTGCGGAGTCCCAATCTAGGGTCCACCTCACAAAACATTGAACTTTCAGTCCCCTTGGCACTCAGATGTTGATTGAGGAGGCCTCTCAGACTCTGGACGAGCCAGTGCAACCTCTGGGCATGGCCAGTGTGGACAGGGCTAACGGTCTCTGAGCTGCTCTCGCACCTTGGCTGAAGTCATCTTGCAGTTAGAACCCTCCTCAACCTTGTCATTACCAGATACTTGACAACATTCAGAGTGACTGGGGGGAAGCAGGAGTAAAGAGCTGTAGATCCTTCTCTCCGGTGATTGACACAGGCATTTTAGCAGCATTGTATATATTTCCTTTTTTTTCCCTAAAGCTGGAGTTTCCAGCACAGGTTGGCGTCTAAGGACAGCGTTGAACTTCGGCTACCTCTACCTCCTGAACGCTGGCATCACAGGTTTGTACCACCATGCCCATTTTATGTGATGCTTGAGAACCCAGAGCCTCATGGATGTTAGGCAAACATTCCATCAGAGAGCTCTCTATGTCCAGCCCCTTACTGAGATATCTACTTGTTCTTTGCTACCAATTTGATCATTACGGGGAGAGACTTACTGCATCCAAACGTTTTCTCTATGCACCAATGCAGGGATTTATTGCACTTACACAAAATAAAACAAACAAAAAATGATAGTTGGAGGAAACAGGGTTTTAGTTAGAAACACAAAAGGGAACAACATAGGAACATAGGTGTCATTCAAATTTCTCTCCTTCTAGATGAATACAAATGTGTTACAACTGACCCCCAGCTTAGGGAAAAAAAAAAGAACCACAGAGGTTTGCATGAGACAAAAAGGACCAAGCCAGAGCTTCACCGAAGCGAAATGATGTTTTCCGGATGGCCCGACCTCAGTCATCCAAGTCCCATCACTGCCTTTCATTCCATACCCAGATGTTTCCCAAACTGAACAGCAGATGAAGTCTTTGGTCTAAGATGCTCCAGGAACTGTGATGCAGGCTACAGGCCTTCTTGATGCCAAGCATTGGGTGCCTGGTAGAACCCTATCCAGGAGGTTCTGAGATGCTACTAGCTTAAGAAGACCTCTTCATTTTTGCTACACACACACAAACACGCATACACACACACACGCATACACACACACACGCATACACACACACGCATACACACACACACGCATACACACACACGCATACACACACACACACACACACACACACGGAGATTCCAGCCTGGTTTATGCCATGGAGTTAATGATCATTTCTGTTGGAAACAGAAAGAAAAGAAAAAGAAAAAAAGAAGCGTGGGTCCTTTGGCTCACTGTCCATGCAGAGATGGGACAGTCCGTGTCAGCTCTTGAGGGCTGGGAGGAGTTGATGCCTGTCTCAGCCTGAGGCTTTCTCTGTCAAGGGGTGTGAGCAGGTAGGAAGCTGGCAGAAAAAAAAAGAAAGCAAAATGCAGTCTGGTGGATGAAGTCCCCTTTGCCTGAGACGCAACAGAGCCCAGAGGAAGCTGGGAAACACGGAAAGACACCCAAGGCCTGGGTAAGATTCTCACCACAGTGAAGGTAGCCACTGACTTGCAAGCAGCTTAGGAGCCTCATGGGCGCCTAGCTATCGCAGCCTCTGGCGCAGCCTCACTTGGATACGAGCATGTGGACAAACTCCTCATAGTTCACTTGCCCATCGCCATCTGTATCTGCTGCCCGTATCATTTCCTCCACCTCCTCGTCACTCAGCTTCTCCCCCAGCCTGGTCATCACATGCCTCAGCTCAGCAGCACTGACATAGCCGTTGCCATCCTTGTCGAACACCCGGAAGGCCTCCCGGATCTCCTCCTCGCTGTCGGTGTCTTTCATCTTCCTGGACATCATGCTCAGGAACTCCGGGAAGTCTACAGTGCCGTTTCCATCCTTGTCAATTTCATTCACCATGCCCTGGAGCTCAGCCTCCGTGGGGTTCTGACCCAGGGACCGCATGACAGTGCCCAGTTCCTGGGTGGTGATGCAGCCGTCCCCATCCTTGTCAAACAGAGAGAAGGCCTCCTTGAACTCAGCGATTTGCTCCTCAGTCAGCTGGTTGGTCATGCTGGCAGGTCGTAGGTGATGCGGCAGAGGTGACCAGGCTGGTCTCTGTTCCCAAGCGCTTAGTGCGGGCTGGGCTCCTCTTCCCAGGCTCTGTAAAGACAGGTGGAGACTTCAAGGGGCGGCTGTCTGGCTGGCTTTCTAGCCCTGGCTTGACTGGCTGGGGCTTAAGAAGGAGCAGGGTCCTCCCCCATCGTTGGTCTGGCAGGATTGGGCTGCCATCCGCAGACACCCCCGCCCCTGTGGTTGCCTGAAGGCCAGGTCCTGTTTAGACAAGAGTCCAAGAGCAGCAACCAGGCTGGTCTGCTAATTGAGCTGCTGCCAGACCTTCTTTCTGTGTGGAAGGCAGCTTTCCTCGTCAAACACCAACAGGGCCGGCAGCAGTCACGGCAATACCTTCCATCCAGGTATAGGGAAAACCTTTTGTAAAAAAAAAAAAAAAAAACAACCTGGGCTTCTGGCCTTGTGTTTCCCATCTCCCCTTTCCGTTTTCTTGATTTTGCACCCACCCCCAACCAATCATCTACTCATCTCTCAGTAAAATAAGCATTTCCCTTTCTTCAATGGAGCTGAAGCTTTCTGTAGATGAAGAATAGAAATTGCTTTTACGTTCATTGTCTTTGATTCCCAAACCTGGTGATTTCCTTAGGTTTTCAGATAGGAATAATGGGTTTTCTTCAGGTAAAAGCAGGGTTCACTTGTCTTTGAATGACATGAATGGAGAATTTCCTGCAATGCTTGTACCCGCTCACGCTGTTTACCGAGTGCCTCGTGGGCAGATGTGGTTGGAGGGGAAGAATACAGAATGAACACAGCATGGAGTCCTGGTCTCCATCAAGTTCAGGTCCTGACTGTGACTGAGTTATTAAGGAAATGAACAGGTAAGCCCAAATGAGGTCACTGAATATTTTTTGGCACATGCTACAAAGGAAATAAAGGCAGTGATGGGGAGGATGGAGGTAGTGATGGTTCATGGTCAAGGACAACTCTTCTGCAGAAAGACTCTTGGAAGTGGCCTAGGGAAGAAGAGGGCATGGAGGGACTGAGAGAAGGAAAGGTGGGCCGTCTAAATGCCGTCTAGTGAACGAAGGGGAGGCGGGCATGAAAAACAGAGGAGAGCTTTGCGGGACTCAGGGAGGAATCCCTCGGCTTTCCTTTGGTCACAGTACCCTTGGAGCTTTTCAGCAGGCACTTGCCTGAGCTCTGGAGCCAGAGCAGAAAGTGGGATCATCTCCAGGAGGTGACAGAGTCAAGAAGGACCCCAGCTCCTTACTGTCTGGGGTGGGGGTGGAGGCTAGGGAAATGACCTCCCTAAGTAAGAGGACTCCAACCAAATCCCATTGGAGAGAGAAATACAGAATTGGCCCTTTGTTCTGTTACTGACCAGGCAGGCCCAGGGCCAGGGCTGCATGGAGAAGATCGTCTGCTTACGAGGAGTTACTGGGGAGAGAATGTGCCAGACCACCGCTTGGCTGTTAATTGTTTCCTCCTGGAATTTCTCTCCCTTCTTTCTCCACGCTAGCACTTATAATACCAATACAAATGCTTTCTTCATTCAAGTAGATGGCAGCTTTGCCTTTGTTGTCTGGAGGGAGAGAATGGGAGTTGCCTATCTGCCAGATGGTTGACTTCCTCCTCAAAGGGTCCCAAGATGCCCAGACCTTAACTGTGTGGGAAGAATAAAGAAGGAAGGTGTTCACCATGGGAGAAGAAAAAGGAAGCAACGTACTTCTTCCACACACCATCAAATGAACACCAGGACACAGGATCTGGACATGGAGTGGCTATGGGGACCCAGGGGCGTAATGGAAGAAACAAGGTGATGGGCATCTTAGAGGCCGCTGTGTGGACAACCACTCCATCAGCCGTCAGAAGCCACTCTCCTCTCCTCCATACTCCAGTGTTTGGTAGTACGGGAATGCGGTGCTACCCCGGAACCCCCAGGGGTACATTGTTTTCTTTCTGTATTGACAGAGAAGGGCTGAACATGCAACAGAATAGAATAAAATTCATTTATTTAGGGACAAGGAGAAGATACCACTTGTTTCTAGGCTGAGATTCATATTCTCCCTTTATAACCGCCCTTACTGATACTGATTTTCTGTGTCAGTTACTCATCTTTTTCATATAACAGAATAACGAACAAAGGCAATCTGAAGATGGCTCAGTGGTAGGCTAGTGACCTGAGTTCAGGTCACCAGGAATCACATGGTGGAAAGAAAAAACTGGTCTCACAGATGTTCTCTGCTCACTACCTGTGTACTACTGTGTGTGCACATACACCACCACCACCACCAACAACAACAAAAACAACAACAACAACAAAACCCAAACACACAAAACAAAAAAACAAGAACAAAACCCCCAAAACAAAAAAACTCTGCCCACAAAGGAAATGTAATAAAATATATATTTGCATATTTAAATTTTTCATTAAACCCTGTGTTTCTATTAGCAAGGGAAATGAATAAAGATTGAAAAACTACTCCTAATAATTTTTTATTGATTTTTATTGAGCACTACATTTTTCTCTACTCCCCTCCCTGCCTCCCTCCCCATCTTCAACCCCTCCCAAGGTCCCTATGCTCCCAATTTACTCAGGAGATCTTGTCTTCTTTTTTCTTCCCATGCAGATTAGATCTATGTATGTCTCTCTTAGAGTACTCATTGTTGTCTAGGTTCTCGGGGATTGTGATTAGTAGGCTGGTTTCCTTTGCTTTATGTTTAAAACCCACTTATGAGTGAGTACATGTGATAATTGTTTTTCTGGGTCTGGGTTACCTCACTCAGACTGATGTTTTCTAGCTTCATCCATTTGCCTACAAAATTCAAGCAGTCTTTTTTTTTTTTTTTCTCTGTAGTACTCCATTGTGTAGATGGACCACATTTTCCTTATCCATTCTTTGGTAGCAGGACATTTAGGTTGTTTCCAGGCCCTGGCTATGACAAACAAAGCTGCTGTGAACATAGTTGAGCACATGTCCTTATGGCACAGTTGAGCATCCTTTGGATATATACACAAAAGTGGTATGGCTGGGTCTTGAGGAAGGTTGTTTTAGAGATCAGACCTCTGTTAGTGACTATCTTTTCCCATTCTGTAAGCTGCCATTTTGTCTTGTTGACTGTGTCCTTTGCTTTTCAGTTTCAGGAGGTCCCATTTATTGTTTCTCTCAGTGGGATTATATTTAGGAAATGGTCTCCTGTGCCAATGCGTTCAAGTATGCTTCCCACTTTCTATTCTGCAAGGTTCAGTGTGGCTGGCTTTATGTTGAGGTCTTTGATCCATTTGGACTTGAGTTTTGTACATGGTGATAGATATGGATCTATTTTCATTCTTTTACATTTTGATATCTAGTTATGCCAGCACCATTTGTTCAATACGCTTTCTTTCTTCCATTTGATATTTTTTTCTTCTTTGTCAAAAATCAGGTGTTCGAAAGTGTGTGGATTAAGATCCAAGTATTCAATTCAGTTCCATTGGTCCTCCTGACTATTTTTAGGCCAGTACCAGGCTGTTTTTAGTACTGTAGCTCTGTAGTAGAGTTTGAAGTCGGGGATTGTGATGCCGCCAGAATTTCTTTTATGGTGCAGAATTGTTTTGGCTATCCTGGGTTTTTTGCTTTTCCATTTGAAGTTGAGTATTGTTCTTTCAAGGTGTATAAAGAATTTTGTTGGGATTTTGATGGGCAAAATTGCATTGAATCTGTAGATTGCTTTTGATAAGGTTGTCATTTTTACTATGTTAATTCTACCTACTGAAGAGCATGGGAGATCTTTCCACTTTCTGGTGTCTTCTTCAATTTCTTTCTCCAAATATTTAAAATCCTTGTAATATGTGTCTTAACATTGCATTCACTGCAACCCATAAATTTGAGTATATATATTGTGTGTTCATTTTCATTGAATTTCAGAAAGTCTTTAATCTGTCCCTTTATTTCTTTCTTGACCCATTGATGATTCAGGTGAGCATTGCTTAATTTCCATGTGTTTGTGGACTTTCTGGAAGTAGTATTGCTGTTGAATTCTAGTTTTAAGCCATGATGATCTGATAAGATACATGGGGTTATTCCAATTTTTTTGTATCTGTTGAGTTTGTTTTGTTACTGAGTATATGGTCAAGGGTGCCCTTGTATTTGGAGCATAATGTTCAGTATTGAGATTTCCTCTTGATGGATTCTTCCTGTGGCTAATATGAAATGTCCTTTTTCTCATTTGATTGATTTTAGTTTGAACTCTATTTTGTTAGATATTAGGATAGCTACACCAGCTGGTTTCTTAGGTCTATTTGATTGGAATTTTTTCTCCAACCCTTTACTCTGAGGCAATGTTTGTCTTTGAGGTTGAGGTGTGTTTCTTGTATGCAACAGAAGGATGGATTTTGTTTTCATATCCAATCTCTTAGCCTGTGTCTTTTTATAGGTGAGTTGAGTCCATTTACATTAAGGGATATTAATGACCAGTGATTGCTATCTCCTATTAATTTAGTTTTCATTGTTGGTGATGTTAATTTGTGTGTTATCCCCTTATTTGGGATTTGCTGCTGTGAGATCATCAATTGCCTGTTTTTGTTGATGTAGCCAACTTCGTTGGGTTGGAGTTTTCCTTCTAGTACTTTGTGTAGGGCTGGGTTTGTGGCTAGGTATTGGTGAAATCTAGATTTGTCATGGAATATCTTGTTTTGTTCTTCTATAGTGATTGAAAGTTTTGCTGAATATAGTAGTCTGGGATAGCATCCGTAGTCTCTTAATGTCTGCATAACACTTGACCATGATCTTCTGGCTTTCGTTGTCTCCAATGAGAAGTCAGGTGTAATTCTCATAGGTCTGCCTTTATGTTACCTGGCCTTTTTCCTTTGCAGCTCTTAATATTCTTTCTTTATTCTGTATGTTTACATTATTGATTATTATGTGGCAAGGGGACTTTTTTTTTTATCCAGTCTGTTTGGTGTTCTCTATGCTTCTTGTATCTTCATAGGAATATCTTTCTTTAGGTAGGGAAAGTTTTCTTCTATGACTTTGTTAAATATATTTTTTGTGCTTTTGAGTTAAACTTCTTTTCCTTTTTCCATACTTATTATTCTTAGGTTTGATATATTCATGGTGTCCCACATTTCCTGGATAGGTGTTAAGTTTTTGTTAGATTTAATGTTTTCTTTGACTGATGAGTCTATTTCCTCTATTGTATCTTCAGCACTTGAAATTCTTTCTTCCATCTCTTTTATTCTACTGTTTAAGTTTGCATTTGTGGTTCCTGATCATTTTCTCATGATTTCTGTTTCTATAATTCCCTCAGTTTGTATTTTCTTTATTGTCTCTATTTTAATTTTCAAGTCTTAAATAGTTTCATATGTTTGATTGCTTTTTTTTTTAGTTTTCTTTAAGAGATTAGCTTATGTCTTCCAATATTTTGTCTTTTCCTTCATTTCTTTGAGGGAATTTCTCATTTCCTCTTTAAGAGTATCAAGCATTCTCCTGAAGTTATTTTTTAAGTCATTTTCTTCTGCTTCATCTTTATTTGGTTGTTCAAGTCTTGCTGTTGTAGAGTCTCTAGATTTTACTGGTGTCGTGTTGTTCTTTGTGGTGTTGCATGCGTTCTTACCTTGTCTACTCATCTTTTCCTCTAATTGGTGTGGTTGGGGCCATCTGTGACTCTGGGGATTAATCTTCTAGGTGCCAGTGGAGCCAAGGCTCAGATGGTTGTTCCTCCTGGCACTGTAGTCAGAGCCATGGTTCTAGTTACCCATTGGTCACTTCATGTTCCTGCAGGTTGTTCAGCACTCCTGGTGTTTGCTCTGCTCCCATGGAGTTTGCTGTCCCAGGCCTGCTCTGGTCCATGTTGCTGGCTCAGACCTGTTTCTGTAAATGTCCCTGGTCTGGATCTGCTCCTGCAGAGGTCCCTGGTTTGGGTTTGGTCCTGCAAAAGTCTCTGGCTCTGATCTTTTCCCTTAGAGGTCCCAGACTCGGGTGTGCCTGGACCCGCAGAGGACCTGGCTAAAGCCTAACCACTCAGAGGTCCCGGAGTCATGCCTGACCCGCAGTGGTTTCTGGTCCCTGCCTACTCCCTTGAAGGTTCCAGACCAACGCTGTGACCCACAGAGCTCCTACTCCCTCAGAGGTCCCAGAATCATTCCCAGACCTACAGGGGTTCTGGCTCAGGTCTACTCCCTCAAAGGTCCCAGATTCACGCCCGGACCCACAGAGGTCTCTGGCTCTGGCCCACTAGCTTGCTCGACAGTTGCTCCCCTGTACCTGCTCTTGTGGAGTTTGCTGTCTCAGGTCTACTCCAGCCCAGGTCTCTGGCTCAGTCCTGCCTCTGCAAATGTCCTTGGTCTGGATCTGCTCCTGTTCCCCTGGAGTTCACCATCCCAGGCCCACTCCAGTCCAGGTTGCTGGATCAGTCCTACTCTTTTCCTAATCAAATTTATATTTGTTTTCGTTTCAAGATTTAATTTTATCTATTTGAATTCATTGTTTGCATATATGTGTGTGTGTGTGTATGTGTGTGTGTGTGTGTGTGTACCTGAGGAAGTCAGAAGAAGGTGTCAAATCCCCTGAAATTTAGCATCTGGAGTCACGAATGGTTCAAGCTGCCATATGTATGCTGGGAGCTGAACTCAGTACTTAACTGTTAAACCATCACTCCAGCCTTATTTATTAAATTATTATTATTATCATTATTATTACTTTTGTTATTGTATATATGGTGTATATGCCCCAATACATGTTTACAGATGAGAGGACAACTTCATTTGTTCTCTCCTTCCACCTTTATATGGGTTCCAGGGATCAAATTCCAGTTGCTAGGCTTGCAAAGCAATCGCCTTTATCCACTGAGTCTTATTAGCCATAGACTTCGTTGAACTCCGAATATTCTCTTCTTTTCCTGAGGTTAGTTAGGAATTTGGACCATTAGGTAATTTGAACAACTTTCTATTTTGGAGGATATGAGAACATGATTGGCAGTTGTTATGAAGTAGAAAAGGCAGAAAAAAAATGATAATCAGTGACCCCACCTCCCCAGTTGATTGCCACAGCAACAATCTGCTGAGAGAGAGACTGTTGAGCATTCTCCTCCCCCATCACTGCCTGACTGCTGCAGACAGGACAAACCGTACCTGGACATGTGGTTAACTGCCTCCCGGAAAACCAGGGCTGACATCACCGGAAAACAATTAACCCCTAGCAGACAGTTCCGTGGAAGATTGGGTAAGACAATCCCTGCTCCCTTCAAGAGGAGTACACAGGTAGCTGCGGGTTTTACTTTCTGGGGCATGCATGTCTGTGTGGGTCAAACACCCCGTCTTTGCCTGATTTTTACAAAAAAAAAAAAAGGCACATTGAAAGGAGAACCCAGGAAAGACATTAAACAGAATTACTTAGCACCCATGACTCACAAAGGGCTGCCTTGTGATGGCCACACTGCTGCAATTCAAAAATTGGGAAACTATGGCAGAGGGAATGTTTCTCATTTCATGGCTTAATTCTCTCCTTGCAGCCTCTCACCCCACACACTGGCTCCTTTCTCTTCAGAAAATAAAATATGTGTGACTCTCTAGACCAGTTGTTCTCAACCTTCCTAATGATGTGACCCTTTTATACAGCTCCTCATCTTGTGGTGACCCCCAATCACAAGATTATTTCTGTTGCTACTTCAAAACTAATTTTTTATTGTTTTTTATTGAGCTATAAATTTTTATTCACTCCCCACTTTCTTCCCCTCTCCTCTTCTACCTTCTTTTGTGACCCCCCCCCACTCCCAATTTACTCAGGAGATCTTGTCTTTTTCTCTACATGTATGTAGCTCCATATATGTCTCTCTTAGGGTCCTCTTTGTTGTCTAGGTTGTTTGGAGTTGCAGACTGTAGGCTGATTTTTCATTGCTTTATGTCTAAAAGCCACTTTTGAGTGAGTACATATTATATTTGTCTTTCTGGGTCTGGGTTACCTCACTCAGGATGTTTTCTCTAGTTTCATCCAGTAGCATGCAAATTTCAAGATGTCATTGCTTTTACCACTGAGTAGCAGTACTCAGTTGTATAAATGTACCATATTTACTTTTTCCATTCTTCAGTCAAGGGACATTTAGGTTGTTTCCAGGTTCTGGCCATTACAAACAATGCTGCTATAAACATAGTTAAGCACATGTCTTTGTGGTATGATTGAGTATCTTTTGGGTATATACCCAACAGCGATATTGCTGGGTTTCGAGGTAGACTGTTTCCTAATTTTTCTGAGAAATTGCCATACTGATTTCCAAAGTGGCTCCATCAGTTTGCACTCCCACCAGCAATGCAGGAGTGTTCCCCTTACCCCACATCCTCTCCAGCATAAGCTATCATCAGTGTTTTTTATCTTGGAGCAACAATTAATAAATGGGACCTCCTGAAACTGAGAAGCTTTTGTAAAGCAAAGGATATGGTCAACAAGACAAAGTGGCAACTTACAGATTGGGAAAAGATCTTCACCAATGTCACATAGGACAGAAGACTGATCTCCATAACTGTAATTTTGCTACTGTTATGAGTCATAATGTAAATGTCTGTGTTTTCTGATGGTCTTAGGCAAGTCTTATGAAAGGGTTGCTTGACCCCAAAGGGGTCATGATCCACAGGTTGAGAACCACTGATCTAGACATTTAAGAGTTACTGAGAAATGTATTACATACATACATAAGGATCTTATATTGAACCCAATTGTTGTGTATAATTAATATAGAAATATTTAAAAAGGAACTGGGATGACCATTCGGTGTGTAAAGAACTTGGCATTTAAGTGTGAGGAGTTTGGATCTCCAAAACCCATGTAAAGCTAGATGCAGCAAAGCAAGCCTATAATGCCTACACTCCTATGGCAAGGTGCAAGGCAGAGAGTGGAGACTCTCCAGAAGCCCAAGGGCCAATTCGCCAGTATATGCTGCCACAAACAACAAGAAAGACCCTGTCTCAAAGAAAGTGTATGACAAGAACCAATACCTGATATTGTCCTCTGATTTTCTCATATGTTATTGGCACATGTGAGTCTTCACTCATAATACAAGCTTACACACACACACACACACACACACACTTTTAAAAAATTTTTTTGCCTTCATGTATGTCTGTATAGCACATTTGTGCCTACAGGGACCAGAAGAGGTTGTCAGATTACCCTAAATTCTTTTTTTTTTTTTTTTTTTTTTTGTTTTTTTCGAGATAGGGTTTCTCTGTGGCTTTGGAGACTGTCCTGGAACTAGCTCTGTAGACCAGGCTGGTTTCGAACTCACAGAGATCCGCCTGTCTCTGCCTCCCAAGTGCTGGGATTAAAGGTGTGCGCCACCGTCGCCCGGCTTACCCTAAATTCTTAAAGCATTGAAGATTCTCAAATTTACCATGGCAAATGTCAACAATCCAAATTTCAATTTTCATTTGGAAGCTCAAATTTTATTGCCAGCAAATACTGTTAAGTAAAAATTATAAGAAGAGAGGCAGCTCAGCCGGTGCAAGAAATATAATTAGGTCAAATCAAACCAAATCAAAATGCCCATTGTTTTATTAAGTAAGATGCTCTCGGGTGGCCGAGCGCATGCGGGGAGACAGGACAGCAGGGAGCCCATGCAGACCTGAAAACCACGTGTTTCTCCTCTGGGGGTCCACTTAAATACCCTGTGGGAGTGGTCCTGACCCTCCAGTTTTAAGCATATTTTTCAGGTTACTCCTACTACGTAAGCCAAGACCAACCTACAAAGCGCTCCCAGGAAAATGCCAAAAGCACCTGTACGCTGGTACTCCTGGGACTTCATTGGTATCAGCTCTTCTGGGTCACGGACACCTGCCAACTAAAATCTGGTTTCCTCTGCTATTGTATCTCATCCCAAGGCTAGCCCCTCTTCACAGGTTCAGTAATAACAATATCTTTTCCTCCTAGACACCTGCCTTCTTACCTCCCTCAAGAAACAATGCCCAGTGTCTCCTGAATAACAGCAGCCAGAATGCCTCTCCAGCCAGCTCTCCCCTCCTCACGTTGCTCCGTGCCCAGAGGAAGTAACCAGACTTGAGTCTATGCCCCTTTTCCAAAGAGAGCCTAAAATGTTAATCATAATTATCACTTCAAGTTCCTGTCACCTCTATATCCAAAGAGTCTGGAATGTTAAGTGGGGAGTGTAGCCTCAGCCCCTGGCATCCATCCCAGCCCCCCTGGCCTGGGAGTTGTATTGGTCTGGACTCCAAATCCTAGCACTCCCTTGCCTTGCCAGCTGCTTTCCAATAAAATAATTCTATGAGGGGAAAAGAAACATCACCTTGGACTCTTGCAGACAGCCGCACAAATGTTCTCATGGTAACTGTCACGCTTTCATGTTTAGCTGACGCTAAAAACCTGTATACAGTTGGGCATGGTGGTCCATGCCATTAATCCTGGCACTCTAGAGGCAGAGGCAGGAGGATATCTGTGTGTTCCAAGGGCTACATAGAAAGACCCTGTCTCAAAAAACAAAAACAAAAACAAAAACAAGAAAGTGTATACAAGAATACAAAGGCACAAATGTATAGTTATCAGCTCTTCAAATAAGACTGGCTTTTCTTCTTTAAAGAGACATTTAGTAGTCCAAAATACAGTCATTTGAGTCATGCAAAGAGGCTAGCATTTTCCCCATGATTGCTTTTGACCTCAGAGTAAATGTCAAGACACTGTAAACAGAAAGACACTAGGATTGTTAGAAAAATAGCTCTCTCTCTCTCTCTCTCTCTCTCTCTCTCTCTCTCTCTCTCTCTCCCTCTCTCCCTCTCTCTCTCTCTCTCTCTCTCTCTCTCTCTCTCTCTCTCTCTCTCACACACACACACACACACACACACACACACACACGAGTCCTCTCAAAGGGTCTTCATCCCTCTGCCCTGTAAGGATCCACGGAACAAACAAGAAGAGCCACTGCCATGCAGTGCTAGGGAACAGAGGTCTGAACTGTGTGTCAATCATCCAGGCTACAGTGCCAGATACCGAGGCTCCTGCAATCACAATGGGATGGTTTTGGCCAGGTAGAGTATGGTATTGATGAAGACTGTGCGGATACTCAATCAGAGATACTCACCTGCTGTAAATTACTTCCTTTGGAGAGTAGGGATTTTAAAAGCTAAGAGATTCAAGGAATTCTGCCTTTGCAGTTTGAATTCGGATTCGAAATGACTTTTGTTAAAAAGAATGTGTTAAACACCTTGGTCAATGTAGCGCTCCCTCAGGGTGCTACAGAAGGAGGTTTGGATCAGGAATTCCCAACTTTTAGCATTCCATTCCTAACATGGAGCTAGAAGGGTGCATGGGTGACTACGGGACTCTTCCTCTCTTTCCTTCTTGCTAAAACTACCCACCTGGCTAGTGTTTGCTCACGGTCTTCCTTTTCCTGTCATAAAAACATAAAAAGCTCTATCATGAAATACTTTCGGATTTACTTTGCCATCCATCGAGCAATCACTTGGATCTGCATATTGCTTTGTTTCAATATGACAGGTGAAACATTTGAGTCAAAGTTAGACAACTGGCTCATTAAAGGCTTGCGTTGGAATCTAGACCTTCTCCTTCCTACCGGCTTAGTCAGCATCCTATCCTATTTGCTTTGTATTTATCACCAACTTCCGGCTGCAAACATTTTGGCCCGGGAGCTACACAAAGACACGGATAAGCACAGCTGTCTCAATGTAGGAAAAATGGCAAATCATTTCTGGTAGTTCGGTATGTCTTTAGTCTACTTATCCAGCAAAGAGCAGTTACCACCTTCGTAGGTCCATTACTGGGTTTAATTAGCACCCAACAATTAATATGACCAAGAGAGAATTTGCTTCTCATTCCCCACCAGATCTGCTTCTTCTCCAGTCTCCCAATCTCTCTTGAAAGCAGTTCACTTAACTATTCAGAGCGAAACCCAAGAGCCACATTTAATTCTTTCCTTCCTCTTATACCACATCCAGTCTTTCAGCTCTTCCTCCAAGATATGTTCCAATGCATCCACCTCACCAACCTTATCCTGAGGCAAGACAGGTCAATACTCTTCAAGCCTGTCTCCCTTGTGTTTGGCCATTCGGTGACTATCATGTCTTCTCATACCCTTATAAGGACATATCTTTGGCTTACCCATAAGATCCAGACTCCTGACAGAGGGTGGCTACCTTTGTCCTCCATGACCATTTCCTGCCTTCTTATTTGCCTGACCTCCATCTTTGAGTTCTAGGCGCTGGCCCGCTTTCTGTTCCTTTACCACTTCTACCCTGATTCCTACTGTGGCATCTTTGTACAATGTGCTCCATTTGTTCCCAAACCTTAGGCAGAGGTCTCCTCATGAGCCTACTTTAAACTGACCCTCCCCTTACTCATCACTTCCCCCACTCTTTAGCTTTCTTCGCATTTATCACTTCTTACTTTATTATTATTATTATTATTTTTGTTTTGTTTTTCGAGACAGGGTTTCTCTGTAGCTTTGGTGCCCGTCCCGGAACTAGCTCTTGTAGACCAGGCTGGCCTCGAACTCCCAAAGATCCGCCTGCCTCTGCCTCCTGAGTGCTGGGATGAAAGGCGTGTGCCACCACCGCCTGGCCACTTCTTACTTTATATTGGTCATTCTTTTCTTGCTTATTTTGTTTCTTCCGAAAGATAAATCTATTGCTGGTTTCTTTTCTCATGCTGCTCTGTGAGGTAGGACAGGATCTCTGCCTAGCAACAAGTCAGCCAGTGTTTGCTGGCTGACACAGGAAGGCTGCATCATAAACAGCCGCTTTGCTTCCAGCTACTTGAGAAGGGTTGTTTCAGCCTTATCTTTGATTCACATTAGAACACAAAAATCTCTGTGGTAGGCCTCGAATGGTCTTTCCAAAATGTCAATTGTATTCATCTTACGAAGTCTAATAGTTTGTCCTTTTTTGTTTGTGTGTTTGTGTATGGCTCCATAGCAATGAGCGACCTCTGTGTCAGTCCTCAGGAGCAGCTGACGATGCCCACACCTGTACACATCTGCCCCAAGGCCTTTCCTGTTGCAGAATTCTGTAATGATGACAGAAAACCCATCCCCCGTAGGACACATTGTGTCTGCAGCCTAAACTCAAGATTTGGATTTATTCTCCCAGCTTCCTGTAAGCACTCTGGTCATGTGGCACTTTTATTGGCCTAGTTTTTTATGCTGGTTCCTAACCCAAGTAATCTGGCATGGAGTCTCTAAGGACAGATCAGGGACAATTGAACTGATAACTGCTGACAGACTTATGCTTGAGGTGGGAGTTTCCTCCTTAATAATAATAAAAAAATCTATAGAGATGATAAGAGACTCCAGGCTCAAATTAGAATTTGAAAGACTAATGGGCCAAGCAGAGTCGATGTAGAATGCCTAGGTGGAGAGATAGTGAGAGAGTTCCAGAATTGTTGGTGAAAGAACTGATGATGGGGGCTGGAGAGATGGCTCAGCGGTTAAGAACACTGCCTGCTGTTCCAGAGGTCCTGAGTTCAATTCCCAGCAACCACATGGTGGCTCATAATCATCTGTAGTAAGATCTGGTGCCCTCTTCTGACCTGCAGAACACTGTATACATAATGAATAAATAAATCTTAAAAAAAAAAAAAAGAACTGAGGATCTAGCCTAGTATTTACTGGTAGAGTGTTTCTTACCATGCTTGAATCTCTGGGTTTAACTCATAGACAATAAAACTGGGCAAGGTAGTGCATGCCTTCAGCATTTGGAAGGTGAAGGCAGGGGGATCGAAAGTTCAAAATTGTCCTTGGTAACATTGTGAATTTGAGGCCAACCAGGGATGCATAAAACCCTGTCTCAAACAAAACAAAAAGAAAAAACAACAACAAAAGAATTGAGTGAGAGGAAGACCTTGTGAGGTCTACAGAGCACTGGAATTCAAGCTTTACCCACAGTGAGTTGGACACTCCTTGAGTGACGATGGGGAACTAGTGAGCAGAATTAAGAAGGGACTTTTTTGAGTCCCTCTGCTTCTCAGTCATATGTCATAAATTAAGTTCTTTAGTTACTTCTTGCTTGGGATTGACTTCTTACCTGGTGCATGACATGGAGAGAGCTTGAGGATTTTTATCCTCAGTACCTCAAATTTTTATCAGCAACTGTCCATCGGAATACCCGTATAAGTATTCCTTTAGTTATCAGGCACGGTTGAATTTGTAGGGGATGCGTGGTTTTGGTTGTTGATCTGGGTGATCTTTGGGTGGCTTTTCATCTGTCTTGTGTAAATTATCAAGACTCCTACATGGCCTCGTGATGGGCTAATATGGAGACCCAGTGAATCACTGTATGGAATTAAGTTGTGGTTGATGTGATTGAAATCAGACAAATAAGCAGGTAGAGCATCTTTTTGGATTCAAAGGAGAATGGCTTCCCCATAGTTTGAAGGCTTCTGCCTGATCATAAGGTAAAGTTCACCAAGTGCTGAAGAACTAAACATCTGGGCTGTGTTAGGAGAATCCAGGTCTTCTAAGATTGAAGTCCGCATGTCAAGGCCTACTGTTTCCTCCAGGAGACTGGTTTATGTCAACACCAGGCTGCTCTGCCTAGTGCTAAGGTTACCTTCTCAACAGCTAAGTTTATTAGGTTACTGGATTGCTGAATGTTTGGTCAGAAGCATCACCCCAGCTCCCTAACACCCCTTTATACAGAGAGTGTGGAATATTATAGTCAGGGGGCCTCATCCCAGCCCCCTGGTATCCATCTTTGGCGTACTGGGCAGGAACTCCATTTCAAACCCCTCCCCTGGGAGTTGCCTTAGTCCAAACTCCACCTGTGAGAAAGCTCACCAAATGGTGACCCCTCCCCAGGGAGGATCAAGACCACTCCTACAGACTACTTAAACTGCCCCCCCCAGAATGAACACGTGGTCTGTCTCTCTCTGTCTCTCCGTGTCTCTCTGTCTCTCTCTCTGTCTCTCTCTCTGTCTCTCTCTCTCTGTCTCTCTCTCTGTCTCTCTCTCTCTGTCTCTCTCTCTCTCTCTCTCTCTCTCTCTCTCTCTCTCTCTCTCTCTCTCTCTCTCCCTCC
>NW_026067951.1:8947376-9074495 GCF_014885135.2 Alexandromys fortis
GGAAGAGGCTGTTTGTTTTTTTTTTTTTTTGTTTATTTATTTATTTATTTATTTTTAAATGTATTTATTTATTAAAGATTTCTGCCTTCTCCCCGCCACCGCCTCCCATTTCCCTCCCGCTCCCCCGATCAAGTCCCTCTCCCCCCAGTCAAGTCCCCCTTCCTCGTCAGCCCAAAGAGCAATCAGGGTTCCCTGACCTGTGGGAAGTCCAAGGATCACCCACTTCCATCCAGGTCTAGTAAGGTGAGCATCCAAACTGCCTAGGCTCCCCCCAAACCAGTACGTGCAGTAGGATCAAAAACCCATTGCCATTGTTCTTGAGTTCTCAGCAGTCCTCATTGTCCACTATGTTCAGCAAGAACTTTTTAGGGAAATTGACAAGGGCTCACTTGCTGACTTCTGTGCTGGGATGATGAGTAAAAGCTGATGGGGGAAGTGTGGACAGAAGTGACATCAGAGGAAGGAGAGGAATGGCAGGTTTTGGCAGCTGTTCACCTGTGTGAACTACTGGCCTTTTAAAACTGACTTTGGAGATTTTTTAAAAAAAAGAAAGAAAGAAAAGCAAGAAACAGAAATATTAAATAGAATGATATTATTGAGCCTCGGGGCTACTACAATTATCTTTTTACCAAAGTGTATTCTTTCATTTGATGCAGAGCCTCATGTAGCCCAGGCTAGCCCTGAACTCTTAATAAGTTGAAGACAATCTTGAACTCCTAATTCTCTTTTCTTTAACCTTCAATATCACATCCAGATGTTAGGGATTAACCCCAGGACTTTCTGCATGTTAGGCAGGCACTCTACCAACTGAGCTGCAAGCTTCTGACGCAAGCTCTTGATGCATAATTGGGATAAGTAGCATTGCCCATTGATGAAAGCCTCTGCAGCCAAAGCTAATTGCCACCAAGAAAACAAGTTGATCTTCCCTGAGGCTGACAGCTCACTAAGAGCTCTTGTTCTAAACTCCAAGTCTTTGAAGTTTATGGTTGTGATAAAAGCTTTAGCATTTAGTTCAGAGTCTATGTGTGTCTACATGAGCATCTGTACGTGCACATGTGTGCATATGTGCACGTGTATACAATCCCGTGTGGGTCAACTATCCATTTGGGAGTGTGTTTCCCAGAGGTAAACATGTTGATGAGGGCAGGAAACAGGACTGTGTAGGGCACAAACTCACTGCCTGGGTGAGGGGTTTGAGGGAGGCAACATGACTCAACAAGGTGCCCCATTTTACCCGCGCTCACTCTAGCCATCTACCCAGCAGTTTTCAACCATGTCCTTTGAAATCATGGACCTCAAGAGAGATCTTTTAGTAAGGACAGGAGCTAGAGGTTCACTCTCCTCCTTCCCTCTCCCCACAGCCACCCAGGGAAGCGCTCATCTTCCTGTGTGGCTCCGAACTCTCACCTAAGTAACACAGTCGCTCACAAAGGCAGCATACAGGCCGCAGGTGAATGTGTGCTGAGGCATGGAGCTCAGAAGAGCATCCTAGTCACCGGCATAGCAAGAGTTCAAGGAATGTGAATTATTGTTTTCAAATACCAGTGATCCATTTTAACATAAGGTTAGAGCCATTTTCATGGAGCCATACTTTCAAGGTCTTCCCTCATCCTAAAATGATTTCTTAAAGGACTCATTTGTGAATACCCTTAAGTATTAGGGTTTCACGGTATGATTTCATGGGAAGTACATTCTAGTTCTGAGTGTCTATAGAAAACGCTGGAATTTCTGTATGCTTTGTAATGTAAAGAAATATGGAGGCGATCAGAAAAAGCCCCACCCAAGACTGAACATTCAATTTTGACAGCAGGCCAAATTTGGTGAGTCAGAGAAAGGATGCCCCCAGGAAAGGAGGTAGTTACTCAAGTGGCGAGAAGGGCAGAGACAGGAAGGAGGGGGGAAATGGCATAAGAAAGGCTTGGAGGCAAGAGTAGGAGTGGACCCTGAGAGGCGAGGGGAAGGGGGGAGGGGAAGCGTTCAGTCTCACTTCTTGGTGGGCCAAGGGAACACAGTAAACAAGCCTAACAGAACTTGAGCAGAAATGAGGTTGTCTGGGATGCAGACACCTGAGCTGTAGCCTTAGATTGGCCAAGAGCATGCCGTGATGTATTTCTGCAGCAGGGGAGGCTAGGGAGGAGGGGTAAGACAGAATGAGAAGGAAAGAGGAAGGGAAGGGGGGGGGGACAAAGTTTGTCTGAAGGAGCTATTCACAGTCTTCTGTAGCATCTGCCTTGTGGACCTCAGATAAGGAACAAAGAGAAATCACACATTGCTTTTCTAAGAACATGGAACTAGTGACGTGTTCCTAGAGACTCTACCATGAGTTCCACTGAGATGGGTCCAGGCCTAGAGTCAGACAGCTACATTTTTGGAAAAGAGAGAGAATTTGCAAGGCACAATGGGATTAGGTTGGGTAAAAAAAGGACTCAATACATCAGAACTTTGTATTAACTTAACCATTTGTTTACCTGCCTATCCATAACCATCAGGTTACTTTGTACCATGAGACCATCTTCATTCTTGTTCTCAGGCTGTCCAGGCGGTTTCAACAGGCTCCCACTATCAAGGAGCTGAGGCTAGCAGTGGTTCTTAGAGTGCCCACAAAAACTGTGACTGCACAGGACGGGGCCTGACACGATGGAGCAGCCAGGAAAGGGAGCTCATATTTGAGCTTTGTGAAATACTCACAGATCCCCATTCATGAGGTCTCTGTGTAAAAAGACGGACTGCATCTTCTGGAAGCTGGTATGTCTTTCCCATCAGCTCTGCAGAGCAGCCTACGAAGTGTGTGTGCGAGCAGCTCCTAACTTCTACACCAGACAGGGAAAAGCAGTTACAGTATCTTCTAGAAGGACTCAGAGAGAAGATCCTGATGCAATCGGCATGAGATGCCATGGAAAACGTAGGACAGGTCAAAGCTGGATTTGAGCTCATTACGCTGCCCTTCCCTCCAAATGCCTTTCATTGAGCAAGTCGGAACCTGCAAGCCTGTGAATCCTATCTCTATAAAGAACACTTTTTGGAAGGCATTTCCCATGCTTAGGGGAAACTACTATGGCCTAAGGAAACCACATGACTGTAAATCCACATATTTCAAATTGATTTGGAAGACTCAAGTTGTAAAAATTTACTCCTTTATAAATGATAATAGCTTGGAATGCATTGGCAAAGGGGGGTTGTACTGGAATGAATCATGGGGCTTATTGGGGAAAAAAGTCATGTCATGGGTAAAAGCAAGACATCTGTCTGATCATGGAACATGCGTAGAATGGAACTGATGTGTAGAGTTGACGTGAGGGTGTGGTGGGGGTGGGATGGGGGTTGAGGAGGAGGAGAAAATCCCCATCGTATTAGAAAGTTATTAAAACAAAGGACCAGTTCTACCTGAAGGAGAACTAGGCATGACCCAGGTGGTGTATACCCATGATCCCAGCACTCGAGAAGCAGAGGCGGGATCATCAAGGTTATCTGAAGGAACAGAGGAAATTCAAGGCAACCCTGGGCTATGACACCTTCTCTCAAAAAAGAAAAAGGAGTAAAGCTGTTGTCTTTTAAGATATAGGGATACCTTTCTTAAAGAATAAGTTCTGGGCTAGAGAGATGGCTCAGTGGTTAAAAGCATGTGTTACTCTTACAGAAGACCCAGGTTCAGTTCCCAGCATCTACATGGTGGCTCACAACCATCCCTCCCTCCCTGCAGCTCCAGGGGATCTGATGCCCTCTTCTGAACTCTCAAGGCACCAGGCACTCGAGTGGTACACTTGTATACATGCAGGCAAAACACTCAAACACATCCATCAAAATAGATAAATCTAAAAAGATTTCAACCAAACAAGAAAAAGGAAATTCGAAACCTCCCCAGGAATCGACTTATTTTCACGTTTCCCAGCACAGACACTGAGAAGCAAAAGCAAAGAATCTGGAATAAAATTAAAGTGAAAAGTAAAATCACGAAGTAACCGAGCTTTGGTTAAGTTGTCGAGAAGATCCAACAAGACTCCATGGTTTTTTCTCATAGAATGTTCTAGATTGCATACATTCAGAGATGATGATTGATGAAGTGATATTATATATTATAAGAGTTTTATTTCTCAAAAACAGTTACTTTAGGAGACAGGCTCTCACTATGTAATACTGGCTGGAATTCATTATATAGACCAGGTGGCCTTAGGTTCACAGAGATATGCCTGCCTCTACTTCCCAGTGCTGGAACTACAGGCATGTGTCATGGCATCCAGCCAATGATAAAGTTCTTGATGATAATGCCCCCAAAGACTGCACAGAGACGTTTTGAGAACTTTCTACCTACAGACCATATTTACCAGATCTTTGACTTTAAACCGACTCTACACAGATAAGGGCATCACCAAAGCCCTGTTTGTACTGGTCAGGAGGCAAAGCTGAGGCCACATGGCCATCTCCACACCCCAATATCTTACCATCACTCCAAAGCCATCTTCTAAGCATTTCTGGTCAGTTCCAGGTTCTGATTAGAGTTATGGAAGTATATGTGACTAAGGGAGAGTGTCTACTCTGTGTCAGGGCAGGAAGCTTTGTTGCCAGGTCTTATCTTGTGTGTGTGTGTGTGTGTGTGTGTGTGTGTGTGTGTGTGTCTTGTCTGTTTTCAGCAGTTTAAGAAGGAAGTTGAAGTTATAAGATGAATAGACTGTGCTGCCAAGCACAAGAGACTAGATTCAGTTTCCCAGGTCATCCCAGACTAGTTCTGTGACATCACTTAGCCTCAAAGGCCTAACTTGTAAAACAAGAATAAATTAAGAAGACACAGTGGGGTCACATATAAAGCCCTTAGCACGGCAGCTGGCACAGAGAGTTCGTTCACTTCACCCCTCTCTCAGGTAAATGGGACAGCAGTGACATCAGTGTGGCCCTGCCCAGTTCAGGTAACGAGGTGTTGCCAGGCTGGAATATTTCGGTAAAGGATAAAATTGATGCCAGCTCCTCCTCTGGAACGCAAGCTCAAAAGGTTTCCAGAAACCCCCTACAAAGGGCACCACGAATACTAGGGACCGTGTTTACGTGAGGCATAGAGCTGTTCTGCAGCTGATATGGAAGTGTCGCTGTCACTTATGTATCACAAGTTAGATAAAGTTGACCTGAAGCTCCAGAGTCACTTCCCTAGAGAAGGAAGCAGGAAGGAGCAACAGCTCTGATTGTAGCCGGCTGGGCGAAACTATGGGGTGCCAGGGAGGCCAGGCGAGGATTCACGATTCACGCAAGAACACTGAGAGTTTTATCACATGGGAAGAGGAAAAAGGAGATCTGATCAGCTTCGTCCATGAAGTTTAGGTTCTCCGGGCAGCAGAAATGGGATCATACTTGAAAGTGTAAACTGGTTGAGAAGAGAAGAAGGCAGAGTAGAAGGAGGGGAAAAGAAACAGATGGGGTGGTGACAACAGACATTTAGATTTTTTAAAAATTATTATTTGTAGTGTGTGTGTGAGCGCACACCCTAGGCTCATGCCAAGAGTGTTCAGGTATCAATGGATGCCAGAAGGAAGCACTGCATCCCCTGGAGTTGGAGTCACAGGGGCTGTGAGTTGCCTGACATCAGGGAGAGCACTCTTAACTGTGGAGCCATCTTTTCAACTGACATTTGGGTTTGCAAGAAAGTGATACAGAGCTCTTTGGAAAACTTTATGCAAGCCCCAGTCTCTGGCCTCTATCTTTGGAGGCCCGGTCCCTATATTGGTCACATTTGTGGCTTCTCGGTTTCCCCTCGGGGCCACCCGAGAGCACAGGAATCCCATTAAACCTGGATATTTTTTTTAATTTGGCTTGCTGTGATTTGGCTTGTTTGGGATTTTTGCATCAGCAGAGAGTTCATGTTAAGAAAATTCCTAACACTTTAGTTGTGGGTAAAAATTGGCAAACACATGGCATGGCATATTGTTTATGATTGTTTTAGTTTAGTTTCTGTTGCTGTGATAAACACCGGGGAGGGAAAGTTTTATTTGGCTTAAGGGTTACGGTCTGTTGTCAAGGAAAACCAGGGCAGGAACTAGAGCAGAGACAACAGGAGGGTGCTTCTTACTGGCTTGTGTCCCCATGGTGTGCTCAGCCAGGTTTCTTCTCCTTCCCATGACCACCAGCCCAGGGGTGACACCCCACAGTGGCCTGGGCCCTCCCACATCAATCATTAATCAAGAAACTTCTGTATAGACATGATTACAGGACAATCTGATGGAGGCAATTCCTCAGTTAAGGTTCCCTCTCTCCTGGTGACTCCAGTTTGTGTCAAATTGACAAAAAGTAACCAGTACAGTTATTGAACGCCCATCCAACATTGGGGAAAGTCTAAAAGATCTGGGGGACAGAAAAGTACAAAAGATCATAGTCTTCTGAAATAGTCCATTACAGAAGTCCATAGTAATGGCCATTAATGTGGGGAATGATGAGGTGGGGGAGATAGATGGGAGTCCAGAGAACTAGCCAATATCTGGGTACAAACAGGAGCCATGAGCACATGAGAAAGTTATTGTACCAAATGGGGGGTTTGGCATGGGCCAAATATAAGTTTATATTATACATATTTAAATTATGGTTTCCCCATTGAGGAGTGGATTTCTCTCTGTCTCTCTGTCTCTCTCTCTGTCTCTCTCTCTGTGTCTCTCTCTGCTTCTCAGTTTCTCAGTTTTTGAAGCAGGGCTAGTCATGACTACCCCTGGATCTAGAGGGAAGGCTCATTCACACAGGGACATTAGGCATGTCCTTGAGAAGTGAGGAACCGTACTCAAAATACAGATTCCTCCCCTTCAACCTAGACATTGTAAAGAGTAAAGAAAGGCTGGGAGTCTCTACACGGCACTGACATGGAAGGGGAACCCTTAGCTGTAAAGAGGCCCATTTTATGATGTGTTTCCTTGCAGCTAGCCCTAGAACTGTAGGCTCAATTCCACCAAGTTCAGGCGCACCCAGCCCCTGTGAGGCTTAGGCATTTTGGCAAAGGGATGGCTCTGCCTTGAATCTGATTAGGTTACGTGGTCAATTGACTTGATCCTCTGAAGCATCATCCATGACAAGGCCAGCCCTAACTACATTAACAGGATTGCAAAGGTAGTGCCCATCTGTCACGGAAACCTTCCTGTGTTACTTCACACCCAAACTGATTCCCTACCGCATGATGAACACATCCGCTAACCTCTGACCTGATCTGTATATGTATGCATTGATAGGAAATGAGGCAGAAGATGTCCTGGGAAAAGCTTGGTAGCAGAAGTGGGGCTTCTGTTCCACCGGCTGGACAGGGAGGGGATATAGGGAAGAGAGGCCACAGAGGGAGGAAAGGTGATGGAGAACTGGCCTTCAGAGGTAGCAGGGTTTCTTTCTTAGGACGGGGTTAGCCATTGTATCCCCACAGGAGTTCACTGCAGGCTCTGCCTGAGCTAGTTGGCCTCCAGCTGGAGCCCATTCTTACTCTCCATGAATCTACAAGCTTGTGGCCAGACCTGTTAACTATCTTCATTTCTTGGTCCTGGGCTGATCTCAGAGAGGAAAAGGCCAAAGCACATCCCTTCTTCTCCCTCTCATCCGGGGTGACCCATCTCCCCAGTCTAGAGAAGACTGTATCAGCAAGCAGTCTCAGGACCCGCACTTCTCTGAGTCTCCCAGGGAACAGCCACCCAAGTTAGGAGCATGTGGTTTCTGCTGGATGGGCTCAGAAGGTTTGCATAGGAACATTTTCTATACTGGCCCCTTCCTCTACTGTGGGTTCCCTGGTTGTAACCCCCACACAACATCCCTTCTCTGATCACATGGCCATGCCCTTTCTCATTTTCCTGAACCCATACCCAAGCTTAGGATCAGTCTCTCTCTGCTTTGCAATGGTAGAACCTAGGACCAAACAGTGATCAATACAGACTCTGATACATCAGTCATCCACTCATCTCAGCTCCCAGCTCTTCTTAGCAACTGTTGAGAGAAAGGAAGGTCTAAAGGGGTTTGATCTGCTGATGAAGATGGTAAGCCACCCTTCCACCTTTGTACCATAAATTACTGCTACAAAGAATTGCCATAATCACCTTTTCAATTCATTTTTCACAATGACCCCATAATTTATAAAGGCTGGAGAATATTGACTTCATTTTCAGTTGTCATAACTGAATGAAGTGACAAGAACGGTCATTTCTCGAAAGGTCCAAAGCTAGCAAGCCACAGGGCCAAATCATTAGTGAACCACTCTGACTCCTGGTTAGGGTCTTTCTCAGAAGCTGGGGAGATGGCTCAGTAAACTACTTACCACACAACATGAGGACCCGAGTTTCAAAATAAAATCCAGAGCTGGTGGCACATGCTTGTACTCCCAGCACTAGGGCGATGAGGACAGGCTGATCCTTGGGCATGCAGGCTAGCCAGCCTAACTGAATTTGCTGAAGCTACCCCAGGCTAATAAGAGGCCTTGCCTGTCTCAAACAACAAGGCCTGACAGCTCCTGAGGAATGATACCTAAGGATTTCCTCACATTTGTTTACATATATGTGTACACGTACTGCACCAACACACATGTATTACTTGAATACACGTGTAAGCATACACAAAATAACAAACATCTTTCCCTGGGACCCAGTCTTTCAGAAGTTCAAGCAGTTTAGCTTCTTGGTCACCTCTTACTCTTCTTTCCCAACTTTTTTTTCTCTTTGGAGAAAGCCAATAAGTACTTTTCTCCGTGGCTCCTGCTATATTTCTTTGACTCTGAGTGAGTTCCTTGGTCAGAGGTAATGCTATGTGGAATAGCAAGCTGACCTGCCTTAAATCCCTGCCGACTCAGAACCGTAAGTTCAACAAACCCCTTCCTCCCTTCAGTTGCCCTTCAGTCAGGGAATTGGACACAGTAACAGAGATGACATAAGGAGAGAAACTCTTCTGTTCTCACTTCTGGGGTGCAGGGCCTGTTTCTTGTTCTTCAGAAGAGTCTCCCCTGGGTTGGGCGAGGAGTTACAGGAGGGAGGGAGGGCCACGGAGAAGCTCCTCGTCCATCAGTCTTCAAGCCACAGCAGCATTGAGGGTAAAGAAAATAAACTACCACCCCCCAACTTAACTGAGTTATTTTTAATATGGAGCTCTAAACAAATGCCTCATCTCTGAGGCCCCCTCTTCTCCCCACAGCTGCTCCATACTTAACCACACAGCCTCAAACTAAGCCTTGACTCCATCCTAGCAGAAACACACAGCAAAGCCAGCATGGTGCCATTTCATGGAAATTTGTGTGTTTTTCTAAGCTGGGTTCATGAATTCTGAGTCCTGGGGAATGTGACAAAATTGTGGGGTCACTGCGTTATTACAAGACAGGGAAACCAGACCACTTCCCACATGCCTGTGTAGGCTACACATAGTCTATACTTTGCTTCTTTAATAGACCAAGAATTTCCCCCAAAGTGAGTATATTGGCTGACTTAACTTTTGTGGCACTTCCACAACATGTTTTGTCCTTTAAAATATGCAATAAAATTGCTAAAATTGCCTTAGTATATATAGAGGGCTGGCTCTGGGACTGTCTACCCCAAGATACCGAAATACGATGATGAGGATAATGTACTATATATAAAATGGTATTGGGTGTGTATATAATTTAAGTGTGTCTCCTGTATTTTTGTTTTAGGTTTCTGAAGGCAGGGACTTACTGTGTAGCTACAGCTGCCTTGAAACTCACTGTGTAGATCAAGCTAGCTTCAGACTTGTAGGTCTTCCTGCCTCTCCCCCAAAAGTGTGCATATCACACCAGATATGGCACTTTCTGTGTGCTTTAAATTATTTCAGATGTACTTACTATACATAATACCATGTAAAATGTACTATGGGAACCAGCTGTGTGTAGTTGAATGTATTAACAGCTGTCATCCCTCATTGTTTGGGAAATAAAGACAAGGGAAACCATCTCTAAGGGTTCAGTACAGATGTAAGTTTTAAAGAAACATTTCTTGGCCAGGGGAGGAGGTGAGGATAAAAGACGTCTCATTCAGGGCTGAGCATTCAATCGTTTAACACCGCGGCCAGCTCCGTGTCTGTGTTGACTATTGTCCACAGCTTCTTATGAGGAACTAGAGCTAGAGGCATTGATAGCTGCTGGGCCAAGGAGAAAACTCATTCTTCCTAAAATGTGCTCCCGCGGGCAGTTCCTGTGCTCAGTCTATGGCTCCACCCCCATGCATACATGGACAGCGCTATCTAGACTTAGTAGGTTATAAGTTATATTTTTTCAAACACACATACACACATACCCAAAAATATGAATTTAGAAAGGAAACCTGTTGGGGAGGATATTGAGGAACGTGGAGGAGTGGAATGGAGGTGGTAGATATAGTCATATTTTGTTGTGAATATATATAGGAAATTCTCAAGAGTAAAGAACAAATATAATTAAGAAATATTTCCTCTCTGTTGTTAGTTTACTTCGTGATCATAGAAGCCACAGGTGAGGCGAGTTAATTAAGTAGGGGCAGATATTGTAACCTTTGCTTTATAACTCCTAGGTTTCTAATTACTTAAATCTATTCCCTGCTTGCACGTGACTGTAGGAGTCTGCCTACTTGCACCAAAGGGCCTTTGTGTCTATGTCACAGTAACCAGTATGATGTGGGCATCCCCATTTTCATCCAGTGTGCTGGTCCATGGCAATCTCCATGTTTCTGAACACGATCCTGAACCAGTGATCTGTTCCTAGATGAAAGTAGCTGACTTTCAAACCGTTGACCGGAACTTTCGGTTATGCTTTGAGTTCTGGCACTCAAAAAACCCAAAAACACAAGGCTCACTGAGAGAAGACCATGGAAGAGGGGCAGGTGGCAACAGTCCCCTGGAAAAGGGCAGCAGACTAGGACTGCTTCGGGTGTGGCCGACAGACCCCACAGAAGTCTGTGCAGGATGCTGCGGTGTGGCGAAACTGAGCATGCTTGGCTACTGGGGTGCTGATGCACCTGACTCCCTTTAAATGACAAGGAGTGAAGCGCATGACCTACCCCAGAGAGTTAATCTAGATGATTAGATAAAATAGCTATTAGGAGGACGCTTCACTCGGGGCTGGGACTGTGGCTCTGTTGATGGAGTATTTGCCTAGCTGTCATGAGTTCCTGACTTCAGTCCTCAGCACTGGACAAACCAGATCTGGTGGTGCGGACCTAAGACTAATATTTGGACAGCAGAGGCAGGGGGATGAGAGAGTCAGTGTCATTCTAAGTGAGTTTGAGGCTAGCCTGAGAACATAGGCTCCTGTGTCAAATAAGTAAAATTATATCAATGTACCATCAAATAAATATATATTTTAAAGATCTCTCCAAAAACTTCTCATAGAAGTCTTTGTCACTAGGGACTGTGTCTGTGGGAAAGGAGCCCATCCATGAACCCTGGGTTGGGGACACAAAGCAGCGTGTGTTCTGCCAGGTTCCCAGGTATGTCACTGATGGGTAAGAGCGGGAAGAGCTGCTCTTACCGACTAACCCAACAAGTCCAGGCAGACCTCAAGCACGGAATAAATAGCAGCTCTGACCAGCCCAAGGCTTCTCCTCACCTCAGAACCCTTGGCTTAAGCTCCGTGAGAGCAGGGCCTCAGCACCCTTCCCAGGGGACTCTAGATGACACCAACGGTGCAGCAGGGAACCAAACGTCTGAGTCTTCACCCTGAGATCGCTTTCTGTCATCTGTCCAATCCATTCAACACACACACACATGTGGCAGACGCTGCGAGGCAGGAACCACCACCCTTAATAGCTGTAAAATCGGTGCTTAAGAAAACTGACGGTGATTGAGCTAAGGAAGCTGTGCCCCGTTCTCTCCCATAGATCACGTCCCAGAGAGATGAGGTGACCCCACCCAGACTCCTTAGTTCCCTGGGGGACAGACAGCCTGTTGTGTCCACACCATGGAGGCTCAGGTGTGAGGAGGGTAAAATCAGGTTCTTGCAAGTCCCAGGTCACAGAAGAGTCTCTGCCATGGTCTGTGTTTCCCAGCCTGTTAGACCGGTTTCTTTGGGAGTGTTTCACACACAGAAGCCAAACGGTCATGTAAGGATTGGGTATTTTGTGTGTCTGCTCCTAGATAAAGCCCTGTGGATGCAGGAGTCGACTTTAACCATTTGTCCTGAACACCTGAGAAGGAATATCGCTATTCACACACCTCCTCCCAACACTTGTACACACAACCACACAAACCCGCAAACACATATGTGCATAAGTATATACGCACACGTACGTATACAAGGCACACACATGAAGACATTTCATACATACCATTCTGGTTTGCTTTTCCTTTCTATGGTAAAGACTGTGACGAAAAACAACTTGGGAAGGAAAAGATGTATTTGAATGTATAGTTTCTAGACCATCTTGGAGGGAAGTCAGGGCAGTATCAAGGCAGGAACTGAAGCAGAAATCATGGGTGTTAGCTGCTTACGGGCTTGCTCCCAGTGGCTTGCTCAGTTTGCATTCTTATACCTCCCAGGACCTCTTGCCCAGGGGTAGAACTGCCCCCAGTGTGCTGGAACCTCTGACATCAATCATTAATTAAGAAAGGCTCATCCCCCCTCCCCCCAGATTGACCTGCAGGTCAATCTAGTGGAGGCAACATTGGGCAGGTTTTTATCGCTCCTCTGGCACCTGCAGAAGCCTTCAGCTGGCCTTAACGAAGGGCTCGCACTACTTAGCCAGGGCCCTAGTCATTCTCCCTAGGAAGAGTCCATATGTTCTTGAGGATATAAACCGAGGGGACATGAGCTAGGACACACCCTAGGCCAGAGTCCTCCTCTACTACCCAAGCCCAAAGGCTCAAGCCTGCCTGCACGCCTGCTGGATCCAGTCTCTCCTTCTGCTAACCACAGACTTACCTCCCTCCACACTGGTTTCCAGATGTTCCTCATCAACAAATCTCACTTGCTCAGTTTAGGTTCTCTCCCCCTGAACACATAGCCTGTGTCGCTCACAAGGGCAGCCACCTGCGTCAGTCGCTGGCTCCAGGGTCAACCACCATACCTGGAATAGAGCTGGTGCTATCTTCTCTTCTCTTGATGGTCTGTCAGAGTTTCCTTCTCATGTGTTCCCCTGCTTTGTGACAAGGAGCAAGCCCTGTATGTAGCCTTCAGCTACTCATGAAGGAATAATTGCCATTGTTTCTTTATTACCTAGGAGCCTCATGTGAGAGGCAGGTGTCATAGCTACAGGCAATCATGAAACGGTGACATTTCTAGTCCCCATTGCTCTCCTTCCTACACAGTCCCACACAGAACCACACTGGCACATTAATTCAGCTAATGAGGAATGGCGGGATTGAAGTGGGTTTGGGCAGCACATGACACATTGTCTCCTTTTTCAACCTATATAGGTTGACTCTCTGAGGTTCTCTGGAATGGCCGTCATCACTGATGACTTCCACCCTTGGAAGTTAAGCCATGCAGTTGACAACTCACTTACTGAGGCAGGAGACTTGGTGGGAAGGAATAACGAAACCATTTCCATGCCTATCAGAGGAAGCAGCGCCCACGTGACAGGAGGCAGGAGAAGCCTTTCCTATGACTCCTAGTCATAGGTCTTTCCTTCTGAAGATACCATTTCTTCATCTGGAATATGGAATGTGGGCTTCACATGATTGCCTTTTCTGTGCTATGACATCGCTCAACAAGATACTTTGTTTTTGGTTGGTAGTGGGGATGAGGGTCAGGGCCTTACACATGCTAGCTTTATCCACCCCTGAACTTTATCCCCAGCCCAGTTCAATTCCTTCCTTCCTTCTGCTCTGGCCACTCTTTCCGTGTATGTTGTTTGTGTGTGTGTCGTGTGTAGTCATTCATGTGACATCCAGAGGTTGATGCCAGGTGTCTTCCTCTATCGCTCTATTGCTTCCTCTGTTGTCTTATTGTTCAACCCAGGGTCTCGTGATGAACCTGGTGCTCATGGATTTAGCTCTAGCTTTCCAGAAAGCCCTAGTGATCCTTTTATCTCTACCGCTCCGGTGGTGGGACTATAAACACGTACCTGACTTTTTACAAGGATCCTCTGCTTTCATGGCAAACACTTTGACAACAAAGCCATCTTCATAAATGGCTTTCTATGAAGTTTCATAGATTCCTTTCTAAATAGAGTTGACATTTTAAATGAAATGGCATTTTTTTAGCCGAGTGGTGATGGCTCACTACTTTAATCTCAGCACTCAGGAAGCAGAGGCAGGCAGATCTCTGAGTTTGAGGCAAGCCTGGTCTACAAAGCAAGTTCCAGGACAGCCAGAGCTACACAGAGAGACCCTGTCTTGAAGCACACACACACACACACACACACACACACACACACACATACACACACACACACACACAAAACAAACAAAAACAAAAAAAGGAATGACATTGGTTGATGTTCAAAATCTGCTAACATTCAGAGACTTGGCCTATTTGATTTATCTACAACCTCAAAGTAGATGTGATTTTTGGTGTTTCTGTTGTTGTTCAAATAAGAAAGATATGATAATGAAAAAAATGAGCTCTCCATTCACGTAGATACTGTTTGAGGCTTCCACCAAAGGCAAACCAGCTTGTCCTTGAGTGTGGGGCTTATCATACAGTAGCCATGTTTTCTGTTGGTCTGAACTTTTTACTTTGGCCTTAACTAATCTCCTTAGATATTATAGGTGTATCATCTTTGCTTATGGATGAAAACATTGGGACATATCTGGCTGGATTAGCAATGAATCCAGAAGCAGAATGAGAATATCTCCTAACATTTAATGATAAGTATTACTTAACCAAAGGAGCATAATAACACAGCGATTATTAAGTATTTGCTTTAATCACAGGCTCTACTAAGATGAGAGAAAAAAGACTTTTCAAGTATAGATGTATATCTTCAAATATTCTTTAAAAATAAACAAAGGAGCTGTGTTGAAGCTTGTTATTAAAGGCCCCACCTTTCCTGTATCTCTCACCAAGCAGGATGCTGCCTTACTCTGTTATCCGGGTTGGAATGACATTCTCCACCCAGAACTGGTTTTCAGCTTCATTGAGAAATTGGTGACTTAATATTTATTGAGGCCGCTGTATTTTTCCAGCACGGAGATGAAACAGCACTCCTTCTTGAAGAGCTTTTTGGGAAATAAACTATCTAACTGGAGCCTTTCTCTTTTCCTCTCTCTCTGCATCTGAGGCTTCCTGGACACAGTGGGGGAGTCGAAGTGGCATGCCAAAGGGTCTGAGTAGTCTGAAGTAAAGTCTGGCTTCAGTGCAGAGTTGAGGGGCATGCTCCATCCATTTACCTGGTTGAAGCAGAAAAGGTGGAATTTGTTAAGTTTCTCAGAAAGAGAATGATTAAGTTTGTTCCTATGGTTCAGGCAAGAGTGGAGGATAGAAGCCCAAAGGGGCTGACTTGAAATTCATCTTGGGCACTCCATGACAAATGTCCACTCACATGTCCACCCACCATTGAAAAATCTTAAGGACTACCCCATGGTGTTGAGGTCTTAGTCTAAATCCTATTGCTCCAGATTGTGTAGGGATGGGTTTCCTTCCAGCAGGCAGACCACACACAGAAGGCCATGGGTAGGGGTGTCCCTAGTGGATTAGTTTGCTTAGGGCTGACACACACACACACACACACACACACACACACACACACACACACACACAAAAACCCAGGGGGTCAAATTACTATCACAGCTGGACTTTGCCGGCCACACATTGCCTTCCAGTGCCCAAGCAGCACCCAGGCAAGATGCTCCAATCTCAACTGTTTCCCACCCTAAACATGGACTGAATGTCTCTTATCTCCAATGGAGAACAGTCTGGAGAACACTGGACTTGGCTGCGTAATTGTAGGTCTCACTAGGGGAGATAAAAAGCCTTTCCTCTCGCCTCTAAAATCACACTTCACATACATGTTTGTTTGTTTGTTTTTTTATAAACGATGCCTCTGCAGCAGAATGCAACCCAGATCTTTCCTTTCTGGGTGCTAAAGACAGTCCTAGCCTCTCTTCTTGCCCTGGGCTGCAAGTGGAATGAAGACCATGGTTATATCCAGAAAGTCTTAGTGCTTTTCCCTCCCTCTTTCCATCAAGCCCACCCTTAGGACAAGCTTGAGAGGAGAAATCCTCATTTGAATCCCCGCCAGCACTGCTGAGGAGAGCCCCCAAGGCAGCTTCTTCTATACCTGTGCCTCTCCAGTGTATCTCTGTAAAGTTGGGGAAGCACTCTTGAGACCACCAACTTGGTCAAAGCCTCTATGAAAATCAGTCACAGGGGAAGTATGTCCCAGGCAGATGTTTCTGCAGTGGGGTGGTCTGCCATCAGGGCCAGGACAGGCTGGTAGTCTCTGTCCCATTGCCCCCATACCACTTCCCATCAGTTTACCCAGAATCTTCCCATCCATCCCAATTACTTCATTTCTTGTCTGCAGCTGGTCTGTCCCTCCCTGGGAGGAGCATCTTGCCTGAGGGCAGATAGAGGGTGGAGAGCCTCCTCCCTTTGCTTCAACTGCAGAAAAGGAGGGGGTTCCCATGCCAGGGCAAGGCTACCTATAGCTCAGTCCTCCAACAGACACGGCCTCAGAACCCAGCAGCAGCCCTGTACGCTGGACCACAAACCCCAGGAGCAGTAGACTGACTACTGGTTGACAGCACGCGTCAGAAGCTCAGCGAGGTACAGAGAACACAGCCATGTCTCACGGGTTTCCTAGAGAGCAGGTGGAAGAGTTCCACGCAGCCTTTGATAGGTTTGACAAGAATAAGGACGGCCACATCAGTGTCCAGGAACTGGGCGATGTGATGAAGCAGCTCGGCAAGAACCTCTCAGAGGAAGAGCTGAAGGCGCTCATCTCCAGGGTGGACACCGACAATGATGGCACCATCAGCTTCGATGAATTCTTGGCAGCCATGGCCAAGTACAAGAGAGGGAGCACGGAGCAGGAGATGCGGGCCGTGTTCAGTGTCTTTGACAAGGATGGTGACGGGCACATCACTGTGGACGAGCTCAAGCAGGCCATGAAGCAGCTGGGAGAGGAGATTTCGCAGGAGGAGCTGGACAGCATGATCCGTGAGGCTGACGTGGACCAGGATGGGAAGGTGGACTATAACGAGTTTGTGCGCATGCTCCAGGAGAAGTGAGCCTGCCGGGGCGCAAGCCCCATCCCATCTCGATCTGCCTGACTCAGGCTCAACAGGCGCTGCGCCTTCTTTCAGGGCTCTGCTTTTGTGTTGGGGTTATAAAGGAAAAGTCTGTGTTGGTGCATGGGAAACTACCTCATGAATGAGGAAGACTCTACTGGTCCTGGATGCGGTACCATCTGGGGCTGCTCACTAGTCCCCTCTCTGCCTGCTGAGACTCTGGGCAAAGGATGGTGTCTTTGGGCTGGTCCCTCCTCTTCCTCCTGCTGTGGACTGGGTGCTTCCTACCTCTCAGGGCTCTCATAATGGTTTAAATAAAAGGAATGCAAATTCTGTGTGCTTGGTGTTTGATTAAATAAGGAATTTCCAAGGGCTTCCAAAAATATCCTCTTTGGAGCGGCAATCCCTTTCACAGAACTGGTGGAAGAGCTGATCGAGAGGCCCTTTGGTCTAGCTCCTGCCTTCCCTGGGTTCCAAGCTGATCGAGAGGCCCTTTGGTCTAGCTCCTGCCTTCCCTGGGTTCCAAGGAGGAAGGGTGAGTAGTGGCATGTGATGGAGGGTGTCAGCTGGAGGAATCGGGTGTTTTGAGGTTTAAGGTCTGCCTGAGCCACTGGGTACCAGTGCCTGGGCTGGGCTGGGCTGGGCTGGGCAGAACCCACTGCATTCCCACCGAGGAAGGACACTAGCCTTCTCACATAGCCTGTTGTGCATTAACCTTGAATAAAAAGGTGGTGAGAAATGTCTATATTCGTGCTCTGTGCAGGTCTATGTCCATCTGCATAAGCCTGTGTGTGTGAATTGTGCGTGGATGCGTTTGTCTATATTATCCATGTATGTCCACATGGGTTTATACATGTATATATGTAGATGCATGCATGTGTCCCGGTGTGCATCTGTATACGTGCATGTGATTTTGTGTGTGCATTCTGTATCTGAACTATATCAGCCTATAGATTTTTTTTTTTAAAAGATGGGGCCTTAGTGATGGGATCTCCTTTACGAAAGCTACAGTCATGTAGCTGGATGAGAATCGATCGGGGCCATACATGATGGGCAGAGGGTCTCGGAGAGTGGTCCTGGAAGGAGCGGGGCAGTGACAGTTCCATGGTGAAGGCAGAAAAAGCAGGGAGGGGTTCCCAAAACCGCTAGTAGGACATTCATGTTCCCACAGGATAGAACTCTATTGGCCAAGACTGTGGCTCCCTCTTGGCCGTGTTTGTGAGACTCTGATGTCCCTTTCCAGGATTCAGTCTGAGGGGTTCATCCAGATCAAAGGTGAAAAAGAAAGACTGAGGGCTGCAAGGGCTCCTCGTCCGCATCCGAGACAGACAAGGTCACTATGTGAACTTGGGTGGGGATTCCGCTGCCTAGTTTGGAACACTGCGCTGAGTCTTGCTTGTTGTTTAATAAACTGGGCTCTTATTTCTTCCTCCATGAAATGGGACTTCTCTCTCTCTCTCTCTCTCTCTCTTCCTTCCTTTATTTCTTTTTCTCTCCTCTTTTCCTCCCTCCTTCCTTCCTTCTCTTTCTCTCTCTCTTCCTTCCTTTATTTCTTTCTCTCTCCTCTCTTCCTCCCTCCCTCCCTTCTTTTTTCCTTCCTTCCTTCCTTCCTTCCTTCCTTCCTTCCTTCCTTCCTTCCCTCCCTCCCTCCTTCCTTCCTTCCCTCCTTTCTTCCTTCTTTCCCTCTCTTTCCCTCTCCTTCATTGTTTATCCAGTGGAACTTCAGCTCAAGTCATCTGTGATAATTGCTCTTATCTTGTCCCAGCTGTGCCAACTCAGTGGCTCTCACCCAGGGTGGGGAGAGAGACAGAACCGGCTTCTCTGAAGAGCTATTGCAAAACACTTCAGCCCAGTCAGTCCCTCCCCGCCCTCATTCTGGCACACCTGTGGTGGGTGGGCACCTGTGGAGATATGCACCTGTGGGGTGAGTGGACCAGCCTGTCTTGTCTTCCTCATCCCGGCTTGAGTACAGAGCTTAGTGGAGTGAGGAACTGGTCAAGTTCACTAAGGGAAGTCTGCCGTATCCTTTGAGATAACTTTTATATCTTTCCAGGGGGCTTATTCCAGTCTCTCTGGTCCTTACACATTGCTACCTTGTCCCTCACCTCTCCGTCATCAGATATCTGGCCCCTTTGGATACTTTCTAGCCTGCTGGGTGGAGGCCTGGTTGGCAGAGGAGGGAAAGATCCAAGGCTGGAGTGTGGTGGTGCCCCGTGGGTAGAGTGAGCAGGAGAGATCCAGAAGCAGACTCCAGGCTTGCTCACCTGTGCTTCACATATGGGAGGGAAACACCACGGGCTGGCAGAAGCTCTGATGGGAGGATGAAGAGATGTTGCAGGGAGATTGGGGCAGGGCTAGCCACAGGCTGAGGATCTAAAGTGGGATTGCTCCACAGTCAGAGAGGAAATAGTGAGGTTTCTGGGGAAAGAAAAAATAAATATCGATAGACAAAATAGGCTGCAGACAAACTTGTCAGGAAAGTACATTGTGTTGTCTGTAGGAAGCACTGGTTTTGATTCCCAGGGTTCAGTAAAATCCTGTGTGGTGATATAGGCCCGACTCTTGGGAGGCAGATGTAGGATTAGATATTCAGTCTTCCCTGGCTACATAGTGAGTTCGAGGCCAGCTTGGGCTATATGAGACTCTGTGTCAAAATAAACACAAGAAGCCAGAGAAAGGCTTTAACTCATTCAGCTTTTGTCTAAAACTGAGAATCTGCTATTCCTGAGTTTTTAGTGTTGGATGTCTTTGGTGTTAGGATAGTAGAGGGTCATTTGGGGTTTGGGGTGTGTTTCCCGTGTCTCCGAGTCTATTTTGAATGTTACTGATCCGTGAAATCTAAGCATCTGATAACTGCTCGAATCTAAGGAGGACAAAAATCGATTTTCTAAGAATCAAAGGTCCCCTTTATCGCTTAAGTGTGAATGGTCTTGTCTAGTGGGGACAATACACACAAAATGCAGTTGTCCTTTCTAGTGGGAGGGAGTGCCTTAGAGAAGGAATGGGAGAAGCCTCAAGGTTCTCCTTAATGGTTTTTTTTTCCTGCTGGGGTGTAGGCTACATGGATGTCAACTATTTTATTCTCTATACTTTTGTCTATTTTAAACTAAAAACAATACCTGCAGATCATAGAAGATTTGAAGTTACAGAGGGGCACTTAGAAGGAAATAGCCCTGCAGCCTAAACCACAGCTAGAGAGAATTAGGTGGCTTTTTTTTTCTAACTGTCCAAGGTCTCCCTGACCCTCACAGTGGAAAAGCTAAGTTAATTCTCCTACTCTGAATCTATGACCTGTTGGATTCCTGGGGATAAAAGAGCTTGGATTTAACTATCTAGGCATCTACTCTTTGAGAACTTTGTCACAAAGGAGCTGAAGACCCAGAAATCAAGGCATTTTCTACAGCACCGTACCAACAACAGGGCATGTGCTCCCCAGATTAAATCTAGTTTGCCTTTCCCATAGTGACCCAAGGGCCAACCATTTTAACATGAAAATACATTGGAACAGAAATTCTTTGGTCTTGCAAGGGAAAGTCTGTCCCAGAGCCTACTCCATGCTGGAACTGTACCTGTACACCCAGCACACAGTGTTTCTGCAATGCTGTGATCAGACCCTGACACCTGTGCACGCTCACCAGACACCCTAACAACAGAGCTATGCCCCCAGACTTTGTACACTGAGACCTGGGCATGCTCACCAGACGCCCTACCAACGGAGCTCTGCCCCCAGCCTTTCTCCATTTTATCTTGTAATCTGTGGTATGTAGAAGAAAACCTTCCCCTTCTCAGCTTCAGCGACTGGCCTTTACAAATTAAACTGACAGAAGACAGATTGTTGGAAAGGAAATTTACTTTGCGTCTATACAAAAGAGTCACAGAAAAGAAGTAAAAACCCAAAGAAATGCTTAGGCTTGAGAGTTCATATATCGTTTTTTAAAAATTAATTAATTAATATTTTTTTTAAAAACTGGTTTTTTTCCTTTTACATGCCAAATCCAGTTCCCACTCCCTCCCCTTCCCCCGCTCCCCCTACATTCCCCCTCCATCCTACCCCTCATTCCCTCTTCAGAGAGGAGTCAACAAAGTCCAGCACATTGCTTTGAGGCAGGGCCAAGGCCCTCCTCAGTATATCTAGGCTGAGCAGGTATCCCTCCAAAGAGAATGGGTTCTGAAAAGCCAGAACAGGCAGTAGGGATAAATCCTGGTCTCACTGCCAGTGGCCCCACAGTCTGCCCTACCCATATACCAAAGGGCTGTATGTTGTGGTAAAATAAGACAAAGGAAACCAAGTTTGGGCTTCTGGGGACAGCAGAGAGTGGGAAGGTGTATAGATGGCGGAGAGTTATGTAAGATATATTATGTCATTCAAAGCCCACTCTTAGGCAGTCTGACCTGATCTGGAGTTGGATTAGCCCACTGATGAGCAATGGTGAGTGTTCCCTCACAAACCTGGAGGGGCACAGAGTGATCTCACACCATCTCTGCCTTGCAGTAAGTAGGTGCTGAGTGAGTGTTTCAGACAAGGCCCTCAATTACAACACTACCTTGGGTATGGTTAGTCAGTGTTCATGACTGTAACAAAAAGCCTGTGGCAGTTTGATGGAGAGAGTCAAATTAAAAGAGGAACGGTTTATTTTGGTGTATAGCTTCAGAGTTTTCAGTCCATGCTCTTTGGGCCACATCTCTGTGAGCCTGGAGCCACACATTAAGGTACTTACTCCAGCCTGGGAGCAAATAAGGAACTAGAGGAAGAGGTGAGGGTTCAGAAATCCCCACCAGGGGCACATTTCCAATGATCTAACTTCCTTTCACTAAGCCCCACCTCTTAAAGAAGCAACCACCTTTAGGCAATGCCTTTAGGGCATGGATGTTTGGGGAAGACATTTAAGTTCTAAACCATGGGAGTGGAAGTGGAGTGTGCATAAATCCCTATCAGAACGTGAAGCCTTCCTTTCTCCCTTCCTTCCTTCCTTCCTTCCTTCCTTCCTTCCTTCCTTCCTTCCTTCCTTCTTCTCTTCTTCCTTCCTTTCTCTCTTTTATTGTATTTATTAAGCTATGTATTTTTCTCTACTTCCTTCCTTCCTCTTTCTTCTCCTTCTACCCTCTCCCATGATTCCCCATGCTCCCAATTTACTCAGGAGATCTTGTCTTTTTCTACTTCCCAGGTATATTAGATATATGTATGCCTTTCTTAGGGTCCTCTTTGTTGTCTAGGTTCTCTGGGATTGTGAATTGTAGGCTGAATTTTTTTCTTTATGTCTAAAAGCCACTTATAAGTGAGTACATATGGCATTTGTCTTTCTGGGTCTGGGTTACCTCACTCAATATGATGTTTTCTAGATCCATCCTTTTGCCTGGAAATTTCAGGATGTCATTATTTTTTTGACTGTATAGTACTCCATTATGTAAATGTACCACATTTTCCTTATTCATTTTTCAGTTGAGGGGCATTTAGGTTGTTTCCAGGTTCTGGCTATAACAATGTTACTTTGAACATAGTTGAATACATGACCTTGTGGTATGATTGAGCATCCTTTGGGTATATACCCAAAAGTGGTATTGCTGGGTTTTGAGGAAGGTTGTTTCCTAATTTTCTGAGAAATCACCATATTGAAATCCAAAGGGACTGTACCAGTTTGCGCTCCCATCATCAATGGAGGAGTGTTCCCTTTACCCCACATCCTCTCCAGCATAAATTGTCATCAGTCTTTTTGATCTTGGCCATTCTTACACATGTAAAATGGAATCTCAGAGTTGTTTTGATTTGTTTTTCTCCAATAGCTAAGGATGTTGAACAATTTCCTTAAGTGTCTTTCAGCCATTTTAGACTCCTCTGTTGAGAGTTCTCTGTTTAGGTCTATACCCCATTTTTTGTTATTGGATTTGTTCTTTTGATGACCAATTTCTTGAATTCTTTGTATATTTTGGAGATCAGACCTCTGTCTGATGTGGGGTTGGTGAAGATCTTTTTCTATTCTGTAGGCTGCTATTTTGTTTTGTCAACTATGTTCTTTGCTTTACAGAAGCTTCTCGGTTTCATGAGGTTCCATTAATTAATTATTTCTCTCAGTGTCTGTGCTACTGGGGTTATATTTAGAAAATGGTCTCTGAGGCAGGATTTCTTTCTGTAGCACTGGATGTCCTGGAACTCGCTCTGTAGAACAGGCTCACCTTGAACTCACAGAGATTCTCCTGCCTCTGTCTCCTGAGTCCTGGGATTCAATGTGTGCCATCACCACCCAGCTCACACGGATCATTTCTTAGGAGTCAATTTGAATTTCCAGTGCCCCAGCCTTCTCCAGCCCTCTGGTCTAGAGAGGCCCAGAGGACACATCAAGGCTGTGACCTTGCAGCTGGAGAAACAGAGGGGTAGGGATAAACTCCATTTACACTGATAATCCCGGTAATCCCAGCACTCAGAATGTGGAAGGAGGAGAATCAGAAGATTGATGTAATATTTAGTTATGCAGTGATTTAAAGGCCAGAAAAACAAAATCCTAAACTAGGCAGTGGTGGTACACGCCTTTAATCCCAGCACTTGGTGGCAGAGGCGGGTAGATGTTCAAATTCAAGGTCAGCCTGGTCTACAGAGGGAGTTCCAGGATAGCCAGGCTTCACAGAAAAGCTCTACCTCAGAGGAAAAAAAATCTGTCTCAAAAAAAAAAAGAAAGAAAGAAAGAAAGAAAGAAAAGAAAAGAAAAGAAGAAAAAGAAAGAAAGAAAAGAAAAAGAAAAACAAAGGAATGACAAAATTCATCTTAGAGGAGTAATTTTGACAGTGTTTGTAAATTTCTTTGAAGTTTTATTTATTCGGTTTCGATTTTGGGGGTGAGCTTAGTAAATTATTTTAACTGTAGTCAACTCACATAACCATTGTAGCTCCACCTGACTGAGATTAACGTTCTCTGGGGTTTTATTTGTTTTTGTGGTTTGGATCTATGATTTGGGGGAAAGAAGAGTTGCTGGCTCATTTCGGTTGACTTGTAACCTTCCTGTCTTCGACTCCTGAATGCCGAATTGCAGGTGTATACAGCCTACCCGACTCTTAGTGCTCCTCTTAATTGGCAGGTGTTTTTTTTTTTTTTTTTTACCTCTTTGATCAGTAGGTGCTTTTCATGCATTTTAATTATTTGGTAGGTTCTCCGTGTCTGAGATGGTGAATCATACATGCACCGCTGACATTTAGCTGAGCAAAGCTGACCTGAGCCTTCTACTGGAATTGTCTCTGGCGAATCAGCTGTGGTGAAAATGAAACTAATTAAACCGAAACAAAATTTCCCCCAGTCTTCCAAGCCACTAATCAGTAAACTGATTTGAGAGAGTTGTTCTGCGTGTTTTGAATTCTGTGTATGGAACAGTCTGCTCTTTTCATTGGATTGCCCTGAAATTCTTTAATCTTTATTTTTCTGTTTTTTTTTTTTTTTCCTTTCTTCATTTCCAGGGTATTATGTAGCCCAGGCTGGTTTCTAATGCAGTTTAATCCTCCTGCCTCTAGCTCCCAAAGCTAGGATTATAGGTGTACTCCACCACCACACCAAGTTTACGCCGTGTCGCCACGCCTCCGGGGCTTTGTGCACGCCAGGCAAGCGCGCTACCAATCAACTGAGCTACACCCCTAGTGTCTGTATCCATTGTTGACAGGCCTGGTGACTCAGTCCCCATCCAAAGTCCCTGTGTCACATCTCCTCCTGGCAGCCTTTCCAAGGTGGGCCTGGCACACTTTCGGTGCTGAGCGAGGCCTCTCTGAATGGACTCTCTTGTTCTTCGTACACTTCTTCGCCAAATAAAGAAAAGTTCCGCAGACCTAACCTAGACTGTGAAGTCTCTAGCGTGTTTGCTGTAAAACAGCTTTCTCCGTGCACAGACTATTACAGCAGGTCCCCCCTGGGCTCCAGTACCTGTAGGCATGCTCTCTAGTCGGAGAGGGATGGATTTCAGAATATTGCCATCTTAAAAGGGATTGTAAGACAGATGAACTCAACAAGGAGGTGAGCTTTGAGACGAGAGTGGAGAAAGGGGCTTCATTCTTGTTTTCTAGGGTTTAAGAGCCATGACTATCACCATCCTTGTGTAAGCCTGCATTCCCAGCAGGTCACTCCTCGGTTTAGCAATGTGGAGATTCTACACTATGTGGGATAGACAAAACTTAGACGTCACACCAGCAGGGTGTAGTTGTGCAAGCATGAATTCCAGCACACTGGTAGTTGAGGCATGAGGACCAAGAGTCTGAGGTTAGCCTAAGACTACACAGAGGGAATATCTAAGAAAATATTAAGGGGGGGGGGGCAGTCAGATGGCTGAGCAGCTAGAGATGCTTGCCAGCAAGCCTGGAGACCCGAATCAGAGCCCTGGGATCTACAGTGTGAAGTGGGTGCTGTAAGCTGTCCTCTGTCCTTCATGAGCACATGCTGTGACCCTGGGGCATCCTCCTGATAAACACGTGAAATACAAACAGACATAATAAATCATACAGATCGGACTGCTTGGACCCATTCACAGAGTTTCAGGCTGTTGTTTTCACTCCCCACCCCTGAAATTCTTTGCGTGTGTGTATATGATCTATATGTTTGCCATATATGTGAATGAATCTGAGTACCTGTGGCTCTTGCAGAGGCCAGAGGAGGGTAGCAGGAACGCCCATCTATCATGTCGGTCCTGTCCCTCTGAGGTGGAGTCCCTCACTGAATGTGGCGCTTTCTTCCTTTAGCTAAGCTGGCAGCCAGCGAGTCCTGGTGATCTTGTCTCCACCGCTCTCAACGCGAAGGTTGCAGGCACGAGGGGGATGATATTCAGCTTTTGTGTTGACGCTGGGATCCAAATTCACATGTGGGCAGCAAGCATTATTAACCACTGAGGCGTCTCTCCATCCTCTGAATTATTTTTAAATATTTTATTTTTTATTTTGTGTGTGTGTGTGTGTGTGTGTGTGTGTGTGTGTGTGTGCAGATGTATGCAGGTGCCTGTGGGGGCCAGAAGAGGATGATGAATCCCCGGAAGATGGAGTTATAAGCCATTGTGAGCGACCGCTGTGGATGCTGGGAATTCAGTTGCGTTTCTCTGGAAGAGCATCAGGCAGTCTAACACTGAGTAATCGGTCCAGTCCCTCCCCTCCAGCAGATGTTCCAGATTCTCAGGAACACCAAAATAAAATATTCTCTTTTGCTTCCTCTGAAATTGTAAGGCCATTAAAGGTGGCTGTCATACCCTGCATTTCCTAAGAGCAGACACAGTCGTCCTGTAGGGGGCGAAGATGAAGTCTCTCCTCCCGTCTCCACCCTGCTCAGTCCACAGATGACCTCACCTTGCCCCTCCCTGGGTTTCTCTCTGTGTTGACAAAGATCTGGGAAAGGGTCCAAAGGCCACTTCTGCAAGCAAGGTCTTGCTTATCTACAGGTGTTTACTATCTCCAGGGATGTACAGCTGCTCCCTCACCCCAGGTGCTCCCGCCTCTACACTGGGGGTGCTTACTATCTCCAGGGACGCACAGCTGCTCCTTCACCCCCTGATGCTCCCAACCGCTCCCCGTATCAGCTCAGCCTTTCCCAGTGCCCCTGACATTGTGCTGTGCTGACTTAAAAACATCACAACAACTTGGTGGTCAGGGGAAGAAATCAGAAATCCTCAAATCTTGGTGAAGCTACTCGCTGGCTGACAGCTTCGAGTAAGTCTGCGAGACTCCTGTGCCTCCGTTTACTCATCTGTTAAACAGGATAAATGTCATAGGCGTTAGTGTTGTGAGGACAGCCGCCTGTCATTATTGAGTACATGGAAACACCCAGAAGCTTTTAAAAATTGCCACCCGTGCGCCCACCCCTACGCTACCCCCCCCCCCAACAGTGGGTATGGGAGAGGCCTGGGTGTGGTTGTCTTTTTTAACCTCCCCAGGTGCTCGCTCAGCCAAGATTAAGAAGCCAAGATTGAGATGTTCTGCTCTAACTTGCCCCTGGAAACTATGACTATACTGGGCACTCCCCCACAGCCAGCCTCTCTTTCGGTTCCCTGGGCAGGTTGCCGCCAAGAGGATGGAAAGGATCTATGGGGCAAACGTTCAGCCACATAAGCTCTCCAATAGTGGGAGGCCTGTGGGTTGGCCAAACAACTGTTTGAATCACTTTGGGAGTATGGGGTGTTGTATTGGTGACCTGTAGCCGATGCCCATCCACCAAACCTGAAGACAGGTTTGTGCCTGGCGTTTTCACGATTCCCAGAGTTCTGTCTTCATGTCCCAGCTGCCTTCCTACTGGAACCGGCATCGACGCTCAGTGCTCTCGAAGAGCCGTATTTAGCGGTACCTTTCTTCATTATTGTAGCCTGGCTCATGGCAGTGTAGCGGAGGTGTTGGTGACCTCCATTCACTTCTTTGGTCACCCCACAAGTGACTTCTTGGGTGCTGTGCATTCTTCTGGGACTTGGAGGAAGGCACTACACAAGCCCGTTCCCTTTGAGGGAGGTGAGATGCTTTGTAGCTATGAACGACCACATACGGGGCGTGGGGGGGGGGGAGATGCGCGCAAGTTTGTAGCTAGGAACAACCACATGGTGGGGGCAGGGGGCAGGGGGCAGGGCAGGTATCTGGTTACAGAGTCTGGGGCTAGGACTGAAAGCAAACAGTTTTCTGAGGGGGTTACAGATGAGGCCCAGGGTGGAAACTACTACAGAGAGTCTCAGTGGTCAGACGCGTGGAATTCTCAAATCTTGATAAAGCCATTGACCAGCTGTGTGGCCTTGGGCAGGTCAGTGGCGCTCATGTGCCTCAGTTTACTCAAATCTTGACTTTACGCAGAGGCAATAAGCAAATAGAGGAGTAAGGGTGGTTTGTGGACCTGCAGTATGTACTCTGTCATTTCTGCGTACCGTGAGAGGAGAACCGTTCAGCCAGCAAAGCGCTTGCTGCCAAGCCTGAAGATCTGATGTTCAATCCTTAAGACTCATATGGTGGGAGGAAAGCACTGACTCCTGCAGGCTGTCCTATGGCACCGTGCACGCCCCCTTCCTCCACACTGTGCACCCAAAATCAATAAATAAGCATGCATTGAAAATCTATAGACTGATCAAATAAGAAGCATATCAATTACATGTCTTGTCCTTCTGACAAAATGTCCCCCAAAAGCAATGTAAGTGACCAAGGATGGGTTTGGGCTCACGCAGTCCATTATGGAGGGGAAGGTAAGAGAAGGCTCTGTCAGTGTGGTGTGTGAGCATCTGAAGCCGAGAATGCAGATGCAGGTGGGAAGCCTGGCTGTGTGACTCTCCACAACCTTCAGAATAATGCTAGGAATTGAAGACCAGGGTTCAGAACATTAGTTTTGGTGGGAAGTCTAAATTCAAGCTACGGTGAGACTCAGAGCCTCCTGAACACTAGGTACACGTGCCTGCATCTGAGCCGATGGACACCCCCTGGAGGCTAGAGGAAGTGAAATAGCGTGAAGCTAGCCTGGGCGGTGGGGGTGGGGGGCTACTTTAGTAACCCGTGGCTATGAGAGCTGAGACTGAGTCAGAGGTAGGGCTTCTAGGAATGGGCTGATTTAGTAATTAGCTGAGCCCAGGGGAGCCTCTGGAGTTTGGGAGGAGGTGAGTGGGACTAGACATGGACCAGGCTGAGCCCCACCCCAGCACCCACAGCTCGGGTCAGGTGTTACTGCCACTGTTTGCTGTCCTAGCTAACAGGACACGTGGCCTCTTGCCTCATCCGATGGTGAAAGCTCACCAGAATTCTCAGAAGCCTGTAGCCACTGAGCAGCCAATGGGTCTCTTGTCCAGTTTTTTGATAGAAACAAGGGCAGAACGTACTGTTTCTAAGCCTTTGAGTCAAGCCCAGGATTTCCCTGGTGCCTGGACAATGTTGGCCAAGAGCTGGGAGCGTGGGAGACACATGTTCCTATACTCAGTTCAGGGGAGCTGGCTTTCGGGCAAGCCTGTCTCATCTCTCCCCACAAACCCAGGGTTTTCCAGCTCTCCATCCTACCCGAGACAAGTTCCGAATCCCTTCCCCCAACCGAACATCCTTAGACGTCAAGGGGAGTTTCTGAGATATTACAGGCGACTGGTCTGTGGCAGGCTGACCAAGGAGAGCTAAGATTCAGGAGTTTTCCCAAACACCAGGACAGAAAGCAATGCCCAGCCCAGAGAGGTGAGCCGATGTGGGAGGGGCAGTGAGCTCTCCCCACCCCCCACCTCCCACCCCCACCCTGCCTTCCTCCTCCCTCTGTCCCTTTGTTCTACTTCTTCACTTTTCTTCCCTCAGCAAAGACTCCTGCAGCCATTAAAGACAGCCACCTGGGGTGGCTAGGCCCCGGGGATTCAGGAAGAACTCCCTGCAGGGGAGCTGGACACAGTACAATCGACTGGAGCCGGGCAAAACTACCAAGATAAAAGTTTCAAATCGATACTGTTGTTGGACTTTTGGAGACTTCTGGTGGTCCCAGGCTGGCCTCAAACTTGTCATGTATCCCCTGATGACTTGGAGCTCCCCACCTCTACCTCTTTTAAGTGCTAGGGTGAAGGTGCCACCATACTCAGTTTCTAGGGTCCTGGGGACTGAACCCAGAACCTCACATTTGCTAGGCGAACACTCTAGCAACTGTACTTACATCTCCAGCCCCTCGGCTAGGTCTTAAAGCATCTAATTGCTTTCGAGACCAGGTGGGCACTGCTGACTTAGGGGAGTCGGAGTCTGGAGTTTCTTTGAGATTTGGGGCTGCAGTGCACTTTGTTTCTATCCAGTCCCTCAGAGAAGATGACCAAGCAGAACGGTTTGACTCTGAGAAGAGTCTCCAGCTGTTTGTAGGTGCGAATGGGGTTACAAGGCCTTTAAGCTACCTAATCCTTTTTTCAAACACATCGACATCCTAGTCTGAAATAACTACCATTAATGGTATCCAGAGGGCTTGTAAAAGATGAGCCTCCTTTCCAGGGTGATTATCCAGGGCAGGTTTGTACCTAGTTCAGCCACACCCTTGAGGGTTGGTCTTGTTGGGAAAAGGCCAGGCAGCCTGACAATCTGGAGGACTCTTATCCAGGCTGGCCCAGAGGGTGAGCTAAATCATCAGGAGGGGCCAGGGTGGGGTGTTCCCTGATGCCTCAGGTTCTCTGTTTTAACTGGCCTCACCACCAGGCTCCTTCTTACCTCCCAGATCTCAGCATAAATGCCAGCCCCTCTAAGGAGAGCTATTATCTTGTCACTCTTTACCACAAGGCCTTCCTTAACTCTTTCTCACACTGCTTTTCTTCTCGTTCCTCACTGACTTTCTCACTTCCACCAGCACGCGAGAGATCGCAGCATTGGGGCAGCTGGTCTGGCTCCCTCAGTTTATCCCAACACCAAAGGTTCTGCTCTGTGTGACAAAGAACTCGGAGATCTCCTTTGCTCTCAGTTCTGGGCACAAGTGAGTCTCCCGAGCCTGTCCAGTCAAGAATGACAAGAAGACCTACTGTGTGTGCAGCAGCGTAGATCTGAGAGGCAATTCCGCCAATACCTTTTGAGAAGACCTGCATCACAGTAATGGAATGAATTGAAGAGCTATACCTACCTGCTCCCAGGAGCCTGAAGGCTAAAATTAGGGCTGTGTGTGGAAGCTTCAGAATGCTGCATTCTAAGTCAGCAAGAGGTCAAGGGTGTGCAGTCCCTTAGAAGATGGACAGGTGGGAGGGACATGCAGAGGAGATTTCAGCTGTGCCATGAACTCAGCCATCTTTCCTTTTTCTGAGATTTGTAGACTATTTCAAGAGCCTTGCTTTATTGGAAATAAAGATTTTGCTCTAATTCTCAACTTTGGGCACCCAAGGATTTACACCCATTATAGTGTCTCAAACATGGCCCTCTTTATGATTAATGGATGTTAGAATGGGATTTTTGTAACTGAAAGCAATGGGTTCATACCTCTCAATGGATACAAAACCAAAGTTAGGCACAGTTAAGAAAAGCAGAGAGTAATTTATTACCTGCAGCAGGTGAGGAAAGCGTGGGGCTCATTTCCAAAACACTTTCTCCCTCCCTGCTCCGCTCAGTATCATGAAGGTCAGGCTGTCCTTAAACAGTCTACGTACAGGAAGATGACCTTGCAAGGTGTTCTAACCACCTCTGCCTTCCTAGGAGTACAGGCACAAGTCACCATGCCTGGTTCGTGTGATGGTGGGGACGGAGCCCAGCCAGGGCTTTGTGCATGCTAGGCAAGCACTCTACCAACGGAGCAACATCCCCAACTTGTATTCTTATTTTATAAATGAAATATCTTAGATTACACAACGATACACTGTGTACTCTTTCCACTGGGACTGAGAAGTCCACATCAACCTTGAGAAATATCGAGATGCCTATGAGTGGAATTCTCATACTTGAGAATTTAACAAAACAAAACAAAAATCAGGAAGAGTTTTAAATTTGCAGGGAAGCTTTATAAAAGTCGTGTGTTTGTAGAAAACGATGCTAGTTATTTTTCATGCTGTTTTGGTTGTTCTGTTTTTCTCTTTCCTAACATCCACTCTTCCCCTACCTAGCTGAGAACCGAGCTAGACCTCCGCCATGCACCCCTTGCTAATGCTCAAGACCAATCATACAGTCTGACCTGTTGCTCTACAGGTTCAGTCTGCTGTGGGCAGGAAGGTGACAGAAGTGACGAGAAAGGGAAGTGTTGGATAGGGGATGGAATGGGATGAGGTGTCACCAGCAAGCTTCAGTACAGGAGCGAGCTGCCCCGTGTGCTCAGGGCTTGATGGGCTCCAATAAACATTTCGAACACAAAGATGTCCAACTGCAAGTATTCCAAGAAGAGGGAAGAAGAAGCATGTATGCGGTGTATTATGTATGATATGCAATTCAGGGTGAAGTTTGGGGAGAGAGAAACAGAAGGCCAGAATGTGTGCTCTTTCCCCAGCTGGAAGACAGTTGGATCACCGCCATTACTAACATGAACACACTGGTCTTGTCATGTTAGATCTTGTTGCCTGGACCCACTCATCCAGATGAGGTGGATGTTGATAGTCTCATCTGCTATGATCCATCATTCCTCTATTCTTCACGATGAGGTCATGGATGCCAGGATAGATGTTTATTCTGAGTCCCTTTGAAAACAAGCTTGGTATTCTCATCTTTCTGGTACTGACACTCCCAGGGATATAATCAGCTATGATTTAGAGAGCCTCTTTGTCCATTTTGCTGTTGCCATCATAAAATACATGAGTGGGTTCTTTATAAGGAAGAGAGCTTTCTTCCATTCATGGATTTGATGGTTGAAAAGGCCAAAGTCAGGCAGCCATTTCTGCTGAAGGTCTTACATGCATCATAGCAGGGTAGATGGTAGCGTGTGGTGGGAGCATGAGCGAAAGCGTTAGTGATGCCTAAGGAAGATGCTGAACATTTTGTGGCAACCCACTCTCAGCCCCTAATCCAATCCCAAGAGACATAACCCACTCCCTTAGGATGTGCATTAATTCCTACTGAGCATGGTACCAAGTCAGGCCTTAGGGAATTTTGTTTGTTTTGCTCTTTTTTTATACACACATGCATACATTATATATGCATATTGTACATGTGTATATGCATGTTGGCATGTACGCATGCCCACGTGTATGCAGAGGCCTGGAGTTGATGTTAGGTGTCTTCTCCGTCACTCTCTACTGCATTTACTGAAGTAGACCTCTCACTAAACCTGGACCAGTGGTTAGCCAACTTACCTGGGAACCCTTTGTCTCTGTTTTCCAAGTGCTGGGATGACAGGATGTCCCCGAGCCTACCTGGCTTCGTGCAGATGGTGGGTATCCAAATTCTGGTCCTCACATTTCCACTGTAAGAACTCTATTCACTAATCCTTTTCCCCCATCTTTTAAAGGGCCCATCACCTCTCCATATTATTACACCAGGGGCCTTGCTTCTACCATAGGAGCTCTGGGCTATAAACTACATTCAAACCATAGCAGAAGGCACATGCTTCTTCCTGCATCCAAACAAAATTCTAGCCTGCACTGATGGAAAATTTTCACATATGGGAGCCTGGGTGGAGGCTGGTCACCTCCATTGGGGCTGCTCTGCTTCTTTCTCTGCTTTTCCATGAGGCAGAAGGGGATTTCCTATCAGGAACCACTATGGTATCTGTCTCAGCCAGCAGGAGGGGATTTTGGAAACAGGGTCCTTTATCTCTCTCAAAACACAATGCTGGTCTCTTGTTCTGTGTGCTGGCTGTGGAAAAAAATAAAGGTTATTTAAAGCGTGCACTTTCAGACTAGGGAATTGTGTTCTTTGCCTGTGTTATAATTATTGCAGACAGTGTCGAGAGCAGCTGGGAAGGAGACGTGGGGTGCATAGCCAAGATGGCAGCCCCGGAAAAGACTGCAGAGGTGTTCAAATGCAGTGTTCTCCTAAACTGGAGACACGTTCTCCTGGTGGTATCTGAGATGATCTTAGGGCTCTTGTGGGCAAACAGAAAGAGGAGCACAGGCCTTCCCTAGGAAGTCAACAAATGCAGCCTCAGGTCTCATTAACACGATTTTATTTGCAGTAGCTTATTGTTACTCTTTCCTTCCATTTTCAGCAAAGGAAGCTGGTTTCCCACTTATAACAATGACGTAAAGTGCTCATTTAAAATACACTTCTTAAGCACGGGAAGTGTAGATTAAAAATGTCAAGGAGATAATGTATTTTAAATGTGAAAGTGTGATTATGCTACTTCAATAAATGAGCTTTTGAAAATAACCCTAATCTCTCGTGCTACTGAGAAAGGTCAAGGCCACGGTCTCCTGCAGAGATCATAGCAGAGACAGGATGTCCGCGAACTGGAACAGCTAAGGTCACAAGTTCCCCGTTTCTGTTCCTGGTCCTGCACACTGTACTCCGGCTTGGCTCCTGCCACATCTCCAGCGAGGGGGTCGCTCAGAGGGGACAGAAAACACCACTTGCTTCCCATCCATTGCTCAAATCCAGATAAGAGGTCATGGTCTGTGTCAGAGGTGCAAACCTGACCCCAGCCACACAAGGGACTTCCTGGAGTTTCTGTTGCAAATTTTCTGATTCATTTTACCAAAGCTTTCCCAGAATTCCTTGAGGTCTTAGAATTGCTTTGTTTGCTCATCAAAAAAGTACGGGGAGCCACTTCTTATCTGTGACCTACAGATTTTCAGCACAGCCAAGGGGAACCAGGGACAGAGGGAGACTTTTGGGGCTTGACACTATTTGACCTAACTTTAAAAAGGAGAGAAAACTTTCTGTTCTTGAGGTCCAGGGAAATTTGACTTGAAGTTTAGCTTAACTGAAAGAAGAAGCTGGGGCCCATGTCTAATAAAACTCAACAGCTAATCGAGTCATCTGGCAATGTGTGGGTTCTGAAGCTGGGTGACTGGACGAAAGGCCTCCTAGAAGTCTTACTATGCCCTAGAAGTCTCTCAAGAGAGAAATGTCTGACAGAAGTGGCTGGAGAGATATGTTAGTCAACAAAGTGCTGGCCATGGGCATAAGGACCTGAGTTCAGTCTCCAGCTGCTGTGTGGAAGGCTGGCTGTGATGCTGGGCACAAGTAACCCATGCTGGTAAGGTAGACAAGTGAATAAGTGAATGCCTGGGACTCTCTCACAAAACAAGGTGGGTAAGGAACAACACCTATGACTGGTTGGTTGAACACACACACACACACCTTCCTGTGGGAGGATGTGATTTTCTCCAAGGCCTGTCCTTCTCTCTCCTCTTCCCATTTTCTGCAGGGGGAGGACGAGGCCTAATAGCCACTCAAGGTCTGAGGCCTAGTATGGGGTGGCTAAGACAGTATATCTAAATTTACAGGTTTGCCAGGTGCCTCAAGGTAACATTTGTGGAGGACTAATAACCTCTTAAGGTATAAAGCCGACACCTCTTTGAAACCTGAGCCTTGGATAGTGTTTCTCAACCTTCTTAATGCTGCGACCCTTTAATATAGTTCCTCATGTTGGGGTAACCTCCCAACAATAAAATTATTCTGTTGCCACTTCATAACTGTAATTTTGCTACTTTTATGAATCATAATGTAAATATGCAGGATATCTGAGATGTGACCCATGTGAAAGGGTCGTTTCACCCCCAAAGGGGTCATGACCTCAGCCTTGGCCTAGGACCAAGTGAACTGCAGGCTTTCCCAGAGGGATCCTGAAGGACAGGCAAGCACAGGGGCCATGACCATCCCTCGGGGCCTAGGATCTTCAGATGATAGGAGTCCATAGCTGAGCCAGTGTTTCAGGCCCATATTTAGTTGTATGGATTTCCCTCTAGGGAAAGAGGTCACTAGGTTAGGGAGGTGGGAGCAGGAAGGGTTTGTGAGGTAGAGGGGAATCAGTGAGTCCTCTAATCAGAGGACAGAAGAAACTGAACACACCTCGGGTGAACTGGAGGGGCAAATGGACAGGAAAAGGAGATCTTGACTGAAATTCTTGCAGTCCCATCATCTCTCATATGTGACCCAAGCAGCCAAAGAATTTTGCTTAAATTTTTGTAAATTCCCTTAGTTTTCTGTATACAACGCCCTCCTTCAGATAGTAAGCATTTTAATAGTGGTGAGCCTTAAAAATGGTCAAATAAGGTCTGGTGAGATGGCTCAGAGTAGAGGCAACCATTGCCAACCCTGATGACCTCAGTTCGATTCCCAGAACCTCCATAGTGGGAGGAGAGAAGCAACTTCTGCAGGCTGACCACTCATTGCTGGGCATGTTCACTCTGCCTCTCCACAAGAGATAAAATATGTTAAAAAAAAAAAATCAAACCATGTGTAGAAGAACCCAGGAAGAAATGGTTAGGGATCAGCTTAAATTTGTTCCTAAAATGAACATAAACTTGGAATGAGTTGGCTTCACTGGCCTTTTCCATGCTAGTCATTGGATGAGGCTAAAGGATAGTTTTCATCCTGACGCGCTACAGGGAATTCAAAGTCATCCTGGCCATCCAGAGTAGAGCTCACAGCAATGGGAATTCAAACTGAAGCTTAGATTGGAAGCCCCACTTTGCTATCTCTGTCTGTGGTATCTTGACGTGTAAGTCATGTGTGTCTCCATCACGGACCCTTGAGGGGGGTGAGGTATGGAGAGTCCCTGTCAATCCCTTTGACATGTCCTCTAGGCACCCTCCTGGCTTCCCAAAGTGCATGTCCAGACTATTTCATCCGTGAGTTTAGGTCACATTATTCCAACACTGATTTCAAAGTTAGGAGAAAATATCAGTTTTAAAATAAAGACAATTATACTTAGGGTCACAAGTTAGCATTTGGGCAGTGCAGAGACCTAAAATGAGAAATAATGAAAATGATCATAGGCTCCCACCCATCACCACATCCCCAGCTTGGCACCTATGCTCCTCGGCTACAATAAGTATGTGTGTGGTGTGTGTGTGTGTGTGTGTGTGTGTGTGTGTGTGTGGTGATGTCCTGGCAAGCAGACAACCATATGGTGGTCTCTCTGAAGACTTGGAGTTGAGAGAGTTTTTGGGGTTTGGCCACAGTAGCCACTGACCATCTCAGGCCAAGACTAGAGCAAGCAGGGTCTTGAAGAGTCTGAGATGCTGTTGGGCCATACATTTAGGGAAGCTTATGTAAATGTAGTTAACTTCCGGAGTAAACACACAGTGGGGTGGTTAGTTTCAATCATCAACTTCTCACAGCCTACAATCACCAGGGATGAGTCTCCAGAGACAAAGTCCAGGGCAGGGTGGCCTGTGGGCATGCCTGTGGGCGTGTCTGTGGGTGGCCTGTGGTGGTGGTGGTGGGGGGGACTGTCCTGATGACTGTAATTGATGTGGGAAGACTGCTCTGCAACTAGAAAGCACCAGTCCCAGTTTGGGGACTTGACTGTATAAGAGAAGAGAAAGTCAGTGGAGTACTAAGAACGCATACACTTATTTATCTCTGTGTTTGGATGTGACGTGACTGGATTCCTTGAGTTCCCCACTACTACAGAGTATAACCTGGAATTGTAAGTCAAACAAACCTTTCTCCCCAGAGTTGCTTTTTGTTAGGGTATTTTATCACCGCCACAGAAATGAGACGAAGACACATGGCTTAGTCAGCAGGGAGCAGGGGTGGACGACTGGGGATTTCAGGACCCGAAGATGAATGTCAAGGATGTGTCTCTGAGAAGAGCCTCTCCAGTCTTCCCATGTGCCTATGTGGCTGCCACTCACATGATAAGAACAACTTGGTATTGTTGCTGTGCTTTGAGGGTTAGGATGACCAGACGACTCTACTTTTGGAGAGAGACAGGCAGCAAAGAAGCAGGGAGAGAGACAGAAGAATGGGGAGGCAAGGGGGAAGGAAGGTGGAGGAAAAAGAAGCTCATTGTAATAAGTATCTTCCATCACCAACTTGACTCACAACTGAGAAGTCACCTCCGTCAGATTGGCCTGCAGGTGTTTCTGGGAGGCATGTCTTTCAATTGCTAATTGGTGTGGGAGGTCCCAGCACAATACTGGAGGTATCATTCCAGGGCAGGTGGGCCTGGAGTGGGTAAGAAAGGTAGCTGAACAAGCCAGAGGGAGCAAGTCAGTAAGTAATGTTCTTCCATGTCCTCTGCTTCAGCTCCTGTTTCTAGGTTCCTGTCTTAAGTTCCTGTCCCAACTTCCTTTCCTGATGGATTGTAAACTGTATGCTGAAATAGACCTGCCTCCCCAAGTTTTGCTTGGTCATTGTGTGTATCATTGTGTGTAACACAGCAACAGAACACAGACTAGGACATGCTTTCAGCAGGGACCAGAGGCAATTCCACTGTCTCTCAGGAGCCATATGTCCAGGGACAAACTGACTCCCTTCAAGGTCTGCTCACTGTTATAAAAATGAAGACAGATTGAGTACAGTTGGGAAATTTTAGGTCAGGTCAGTTGCCTGTTGGGACATAGGATTTAGCTCCAGAGGATTTAGGCCTCAGGTTTTAGGCCATGAACAACACCTAATAGATGCCTATGCAGCCTGTTCCTCTGTTCCGGGCCTCAGGAGACAAGGCCTCAGTGTCTTGTCCTGACATTTACTTCTTGTCCATTCCCTCTGGTTTGACCGGTATAGTAGGGGACTGATGCCTGGCTTTCTGTAGTTCTGCCACCACAGGTACAGCCTGGTATCGTCTTTAGGATATGAATTGTTAGCCCACACACATATATTATAATCAACATTACAAAAGCTTCATGGCTTAAAACAATAATAAACATGCTTTTTTCTCTAACACAGCTTAGACTGGTTCCATCTTAACAGTTTTCATGAGCAGCAGCCGAGACTCCAGAGGGTGGGACAATACTGAAGGCTTGACTGGGCCTCCTCACAGTAGCATCTACTGGCTGGCTGCTGCAGGCCTTGGTTTCTCCTGGCACAGACCTGTGCACAGGGCAGCTTAGTGTCTTCATGACATGATGGCTTGCTACAGAGTAGAGAATTAAAGCCAGAGTGGCAGCATTTCTTTGTGACTTGGACTCAGAAATCGCACTGTCACTTGCCCACGTGCTGTTGGGTCTTATTCTAATGCGTTAGCCCCAGTGCATTGTGGGGATGCACAAGTCTCTGGAGTTGGGATCCTTGGGGGCCATTGTGAAGGCTGGCTACACAGGGTCATCAGGTATGGAGGGCTGAGTCTTCGATCCGCTGGCTCTTTCTGATATAAACTCCTGTTAAGGCACAGCTAAAACCATGCAGCCTCTGTGGTTCGTTCAGGGAAGAACTCGAAACGCATTCTCCCAGTCAGGAAAAATGCTAAGGTGGAGATTCAGAAAGGCCTACAAACTTGTAGGCTAGTAGAAGCAATGCCTTGCCTGAAAAGTAGGATCATAGCACTAGCAATGGAGACCTTGGCAGGGCGAGAAGGGGCCAGTATAGGCAGTGACCAGCTCTGCAGCCCACTCAACGAAGGCTGCTTGCAAAGAGCAAGGGTCAGCTGGGTGCTGAGGGATGGGCAGATCACTGGACAGTGGGAAGGAGAGATCGGGCATGGATGACTTTCCCGGCTGGAGCCACAGAATGAGAAAAAACTCTGTGACCATCACCGCCCTGAGCCTGGCTGGAGTTACCAATCTCTGCCTCTAGAATCATCTCACGCACTAGATTTATCATCCTGTAAACCCAGCAGCTGCTCTTGTCTGTTGTTGCAAACGAGAAACTCATCAGAAAGCTCTGGAGGGTTTCCACCGCGGCGGACCTGCCTGTCAAGTTAGAACAAAAGGGAATGACACAACCAGTTTCCATTGTGGAAACGACAGCCCATGCTCCTTGGCTGGAGACAAATGTGATTCCATAAATCCGGACCCTCCCCGCTTGCTCTCAGGGAGGGAGTGTATATGTGTGTATTTATAGGCCTCAATATGATTTTCCTTTGTTTTGGAAGAGGCCTGTACCTGCTGGGACCAGCGGAGGTCTGCGAAGAGCACATGGGGCTCACAGGCCTGCTGGGACCGGAAAGTTTGAAAGCTGTTTTGGGTTTCGGCCACCTCAGAAGTGCACTTCGACAAGCCTTTGATTGGATAGAATATATCATGTGCTCTCATTCCAGTGTTCAACACGCGAGCCTGCTCAAGGCTTGCCCGCCTGCTTTGCGTCTCTCTTATCTTGTATATTCCTCCAGGGCAGTGGCTCCACTAAACCTCTTCCCTCAGTCTTGTGCACCGAGAGCCCTTAACACACTTCTGAAAGAGATAGAAAAGGGGAAGCATGTGCAGGCCACGGTCTGCCTCTCCACGCCTACTTCCCTACGGGCTGGAGTCAAAGCAGCCTCACCTGCTTCCCTCTCTCTCCTGGCTTATTTACGTTACTCTCCTCCTCCTTATTCGCCACAGAATCTCCATGGCCCCCAGGGTGGGGAGCTGAGAGCTGAGCTCACACCTGGCAGTCCCCCAGGATAGAGACTTGCTCAGGCCTGAGCCTTGGGTGGGGAGATGTGGAGACCAGCAGGCCTGCACTCTGTGGTTGGCAGAGGTAAACAATGCCAGATAACAGACAGCCTTTTCCAGCCCTGCAGCACTTTCAGCGTGTGCAGAGAGGCCTAGTCCTGATGCCAACCTCCCCAGTCACATTCAACCGACAGGCAAGGTTTGACGTGCCCGGCGGGAAGAGAGGTGCCTGAGAGAGGCCTGGCGGGAAGAGAGATGCATTCAAACACAGATGGCGGCCTGCTGGTTCATGGCCTCACCAGGCATGCCTTCTACTGTGGAACAGGGGTGTGCTACTGATACAGCCCAGTCCCAAAGGGTGTCCTTGACCTCGAGGTGGTGTGGCTGCCTCCCTCTCCCTCCTTAGGCTTGGAAGAGAAGGGAGACAAAAAAGCAGACATAAAAGCTGCCAGAACGGGTCAGCCAGAAACAGAAACAGCCCAACTCCTGTTCGATTCCACTGGAGGAGGATGAAAAGGACCATGAAATCTCCTCACCCAGATGGGATGCTGTTCTGAGACTTCCACGAAACCTGTCTCCTCCCTCCCCCCTGGTTGCTCTGTCCTCTGCCTTGAAGAACAGGCCCAGTCAGCTTTCTGCACATGGAAGGATGACCAGTGCCTACAGGTTGTCCTTTCAAAAGCTTCGCCTGGCTTAGGCCCTGGTCTTCTGGACAGAATTCCTTTGGGAGCCACACGAAAGTGAAGGCTGAGACCCAGACTACCAGGACAGGCTCAGAACATGGTGCTGAGCGCTGACATTTGGTTTCTGCCTATAGAGTTTATACAGCGTTACTACAGCTGGGGAGTTAGTAAACAAATTCAGACATGGCTTCTGAATCTGGACAGTTTCTATTTGTTAAAAATAGACCGTCTTTTGGGGGCTGAGGAGGTGGCTCAGTGGGTAAAATGCTCTTTGTGCATGTATGAAACGTGAGTTTAATCCCCACACTCATGTAAAAGAGTGGTGGCCATGTCCATAATCCCAGAGCTGGAGGGGCATAGACGGGTGATACACGAGGCTCTCTGGCCAGCCACACCAAGTCAGTGAGCTTCGGGTTCAATGAAAGACCATTTCTCAGAAAATCACAAAATGGAGTGATTGAGGAAGGTACTTAGCATTGATCTCTGAACACACACACACACACACACACACACACACAACACATGGTCATGTTTCAAGAAACATGAACAGGTTTATAAGCACAGCTGAGTAGTGTGCCTAGTACAGGGAATTCCCATATGCCCCTGTCCACATACATGCACAGCCTCCTTGGCACTGTGGAAGTGTTTGCTTTCACACACAGACTGATCCTCCTTCATCATTGTCACCTAGAATCCATGATTTACATGAGGGTCTCGTTGGTGAAGAGCATTCCATGTCCTTTGATCAGTGCGAGAAGTTCTGTATCGACCACTGCAAGCGAATCATGTTGAACACTGTCACTGCCCCATAAGCCTCCCTTTCTCCAGTCCCCCTCCCTTTCCAGATATCCGCTGATCTACTGTCTCCATGGTTTTGCCTCGTCTGTTGTGTGATATAATTGCAATTTATCAGTAACCCTTTCCAATTGACTTTGGGCCCCTGATAGATCACACAACTTATGTTTCTTCATGTGCTTTCTCATCTTGCTAGCTAGTTTCTTTTTAGGGTGGAATAATATTGTCTGATACATTTACTTAACTCATTTGCACTGCAGTTACAAAATCCCAGAGACTGGATAATTGATAAAGAACACAGATTTGTTTCTTCTCGTTCTGGAGGCTGTTGACAAAATGCAAACAGATCTGATGCTCCAGAGGGGGTTGCTGTTCGCTTTCAAGATGCCTCCGCATAGGAGTAACTACAGGGCAGGAGTGAGCCTTCAAACTGTGTGTGTGTGTGTGTGTGTGTGTGTGTGTGTGTGTGGTCAAAAGTCAACTGCAAGTGTTGTCTCTTAGGAATGCTTTTACAAGGTAGATTTTTTTTTTTTTTTTTAAATTGGGCTCTGAGGATCACAGTAAAACTAGGCTGGCTGGTCAGTGAGCATCATGGATCCTCCTGTCTCCTCCTCCCCCGTGCTCAGTGTTCACTACCACCTACAGCCTTTTTACATGGGCTCTGGTGACATGAATTCAGGTCTTTATGCTTGCAATGACAAGCACTTTTCTGTCTGAGCTATCTTCCCAAACTCTTATTACAAGCTTTATCCATTTATTTATTTATTTATTTATTTATTTATTTATTTATTTATTGGTTTTTTGAGACAGGGTTTCCCTGTGTAACAGTCCTAGCTGTCCTGGAACTAGCTCTTGTAGACCAGGCTGGCCTCGAACTCACAGGGATTCACCTTCCTCTGCCTCCCGAGTGCTGGGATTAAAGGCGTGCATCACCATGGCCCCACACAAGCTTCTTTTAATTGGAAACTTTAAAAGTGCTCACAAGTATCTCTTTGTGTGTGTGTATGAGTGCCTACCACTTGTGGGAGTGGGTTCTTTTCTTCCACCATGATGGTCTTAGGGATCAAACTTGGGTAAAGCTTGGTAGCAAGAGCTTTTGCCTATGGAGCCAGCTGACTTTGAAGTGATGACCTGAATCGCCTTGTAAAAGCCTTTTTTTCCTTAAGGCTATCAAACTGGCCATTAAGTTTCATCAAATGAATAACAAGAGATAAGCTCACAAAAGGGGCTGTTCAAGAAAAGGCTCTGGGGAGGAAGGAGAACTCAGAGAATACCGAGGCAGGCACAAAAGACAAGAAGAAAGTTCCCTCAAAGGAGTCAGGCCCCTGCTGTTGGGAGGCAGGAGTCAAGGAAGTGTCTTTGGAAGGCTGTAGGCTTCTGGAGTGGGAGGCATGGTGAGTTTCCACTAAGTGTAGGGGTAGCTGGAGTTTGGGGCGCTTGGACACAAGTGAGATGCAAGTGTAGTTGTGAAAGCTCAAGCTAGTGGGGCTGAGGGAGACGCAGATTTAGGAGGCTGAGCCTCAAGGCCTGAGCAGTAGCAGCAGAGATCCTGGGTGGGAGGCATGCTGGTCCCTCGAGCATGTGCCAGGATGGGGCTCACCTAACAGGCCATTTGCTGGCTATCTATCTGGACACAGTAGAGCAGGGTTGGGAGGACTATTCACAATGAAAACTTGCTAGACTCTACACAGCAGGACAGGTTGGGGAGAGTGAGGGTCTGGAGGGGCAACCAGGCAGCAGGACTTTGGGATCTGAATCTCGAGACAGTTTGGTCTCCACCGGTGGCCAGTGTGTAATGGGACCAGGAAACCACCTAGCCAGCCTTGCTGACTGACAGCGAAAGACTCAGAACCAGTCAAATGGAGAGTACAGGGTTATACAGAAACCCCTCAATGTTTCAAGAATTTGATTTAGCTCCAAATTTAGCTGATGCATTGTAGTTGTTTTATGTTCCTAAAGTCGATTTGCTGCCCACTTCCCCCTCTTAGCCACGCACCCCATCTCTGTTTTGTTGAAGAAACTCACGCACCCCATCTCTGTTTTGTTGAAGAAATTCTGATTTAGTTTTCTTGGGATTCAATCAGTTTTGGCCTCAGCAGGACTGCTTAGATGCTGCGTCCTAATTGCCTGTGTCAGGCCCTTTTAAGCTACATAGAGATCCATTATTCACGAAGGTACTAGATGGGGCTTTTACTTCTTCCCTTAGGCAGCTAGGCTCCTGCCGTGCAGACCTTCCCTTCCTTACCCATTGGTTAAGTGATAGTTTGCATAGGAAAAGGCAGGAAAGATGACCCTTTCTTTTCTTTTCCTAAACACAACTGTTTAGGAAATATTAGGTGCATTGAAATATTCAACATGAGCAGGGCGGTGGTGGTGTACACCTTTAATCCCAGCACTTGGGAGGCAGAGGCAGGCGGATCTCTGTGAGTTCGAGACCAGCCTGGTCTACAAGAGCTAGTTCCAGGACAAGCTACAAAACCACAGAGAAACCATGTCTCGAAAAAACCAAAAAAAAAAAAAAAAAAAAAAAAAATTCAACATGGAGTAAAATGTTTAACTAAGATTTACATTTATTTTTATTTTGTGTGTATGTACATGTCTATATATTTGAGCACGCATATACCTGATGCATGTGTAGAAGCCAGAGGATAACTTGTAGGAATTGGTTCTCTTCTTTGCCTCTATAGATCTTGGGGATCAAACTCAGGTTGTCAGGCTTGGGGGCAGGTGCCTTTACTCACCGAGCCACTTCTGTGGCCCCACATTCGTTTTTTAAAGAATCACGAAGCTGTGGGTGATTCACTGTAATTTCATCCTAACTGATGCTCAGCTGTATTCAGATCTCTGAAATCAGTTCCTGCACTTGTGGTCGCCAGACTGTGGCTTGTCATGGCCAGGGAGAGATCCTTATTTATCACCCTCTGAGCAGTCCATCTTCCGCAAAAGGTGAGGACATTGGTATCAAATTCAGTTTTACAAAATAAGAAAAATGTACTTCTATTTTTATGTTATCTTGGAGGAAATTATATCTGGACCAGTCAAATGTGTCACAGATGACTTAGAAGACCAGCTTCAAGCATGGAAGATTATAGATTTCAAACAATTATTTACAAAGTGAGGGTAGGGCAATGCTTTGAGAAACTATGGGAAATACAAATCCTCACTCTATAGGGTTCCCAGAGTCCTACCAGGAAAGACATGGGCAGATTTGAACATGAGTTCAGAGGGATTGTGGGAAATACCCAAGGCTCTTAAGCTGTATGTACGGCTACACGTTTTCCTGGAAACGGTCAAGATAAACAGGTCCTTAGTGATTTTAAGTTATTGCTTCATGAGTAACCACAGACTGGTTAGCTTCTGTCCATTTGACACAAACTGGAGTCACCGGGGAAGAGGGAACCTCAGCTGCCTCCATCAGATGAGCCTGCCAGGTACTTCTTGACTAATGATAGTGGTGGGAGGCCCCAGCCCATTGTGGGTGGCGCTACCTGAGCAGGTGGCCTGGGTTACATAAGAAAGCAGGATGAGCAAGCCATGGAGGCAAGCCAGAAAGCAAGCAGTATTTCTCCACATCTGCTTTAGCACCTGCCTCCAGATGTGGGCTCCTGACCTGGCTTCCCATGATGGCGGATTGGGACTTGTAAGGAGCCCCAAGGTGCTTTTGATCACGGTGCTGATCATACTGACAGAGAAGCAAACTAGAATACCATATGCACATGAGCTCTGTGTCTTGTGGTTGGTTGGAGGTGGCGTAGATGTGTGGAAATTAAAACTCCGTATTCAGAAGCTCTAGCTTCCCTCCAGATCCAGGGAGATTCATATTCTAGTACATTCCTCTCATGGGAACAAGGTGCTCTGGACAAAGGGACGTCAGGTTTGTAGGCTGAGCTATCACCTTGCTTACACATGTGAAATAAGTATCGTGTTGGATTTGCATACTCACAATATGAAACACAAAACAGACTTAGCTAGCATAAAAGTTGCCCATCAGGTCAGTTGGAAAGTCTTCATTGATTCCAGCGTGAGCCGGGGATGCTGTGATCACAACGGCTGCTAGATAACTGGTTTCCCATTATCACTTTGTGTGCACACACCCTGACAGAGTGCTGAGCACCTAGGAAGAGATTATCCTTATAGTAAGTGAACTCACTGGGGGGAGCTACGAAAGAAACCTCAGCTTCAACTCTGAACGAGTTAAGGCAATGATTTATCATTCATGTACAGAGATCGGCTAGGTCATTATAGTATCAGCATTACCAGGAGGAAACAATGGAAAACATACATGATCAGAGCTGCGTATGGTGGCATGTACCTGCAATCCCAGCACTTGGGAAGCAAAGGCAAGAGGACCACCGTAGCTTAAAAGCAGCATGGGCTACATAGTGGGTTCTTGGCCAGTCAGGGATCCCCAGAAAGACTATCTCAGAAAACCATCACATATACTTGAATGAAAATGCCCTTATATAACCAAAAATCCACGGCCAGCTCCCTCTTCCAGCATCTGGATCTAGTGAAATGATGTGAGCAAGGCCTAGTCACTCTTATTTCTTAAAGCATCCCTGACTGCTGGTGGTGCTCAGACAAGTCAGAGGACTGAGCCAAGGTCACTGAATGTCGCCCAACAGAGGAGCCGCTCCTGAAGAATCCTCAGCTCCTGTTATTACTGTTTATTTTCTCCCGTGAGAGAAGCAAAGCAAGACACCTTTAGATGAAACATCACTCCATTTACACCATCTGAACCACTTGCTTCTCTAACTCCGGAAGCTGAACAAGGCCGCTGTGACAGGAATTAAACTCCAGATTCTCTAGATGGGACCACTGCCTCGCTTTTGGGTGTTGCAGATCCCACTACAGGTGTAAGAGACATATCTGAATTTGAATTTCCACAGTGAGGAGGCTGAGAAACCTAGACATCAGAGTCTGGGCTTAATCAAATTAATGAAGACATTGCTCTTTGCTTTACTACTATATCTGGAAGATGTCAGCTGTCTGCAATACAATGGTGACTTCTGATTCCACTGTGTCCTTTAAGATCACAGGGCTCACAAGATTTCAGACTATTGTCCTTTCTTACTTATCAATGAATTCCAAAAGGGTAAATTATTTGGGATTTCCTTAACCATTGTAAGGTTTGCATGACCTACCCTCCCCCCAAGCTAAATCATCAAGTTCCCGAGGATGCCCCACCCCACAAATATCAACCAGGCAAGAAATGCTTTGGGTTATTATGTGTGTGCTTTTTTTTAATTGTATAATTCATTTATACAAAGAAATCATTTGATTGTTCTATTTACAGCCTTTTCCAATTTTCATTTCCACTGGAGATATATTTCACATAATGGCTAACGATGACTTGAACTGACTACCAGTTTAAGTCTGGGCTTACATGGGACCTCGGTCCTCCTCCCTCAGAAGCATGGACCACATTTCTCACACAAACATTTTGCAGTGAAGAATCACCAGCTTCTTTTTGAAACGAAGAAATCCAACCAGAATTAACCTAACATAGTCAAATTTCCAACACGTTTTAAGGTTTCTTTTCAAATTCAGTATTTGCAGGTATGAGAAACCAAAGCAAATACAGTTCGCGCCCCCTCTGGCCTTCTACAACTTCCCACACACCCTCGGTCAGACTTTTCCTGTCACCCTCTGCTCCTCTGGCCCAGCCAGACGTTTTACTTTAGACGAACTCCTCTTTCCCTTCCCTTCTCTTCACTATTCCAGTCTCCTGCCTTCTCTTGCTTTCCACACAACACGAAAACTTTCACCAAAGTCCTTCCTGTGGTTCCTCTCAGTAGTCTAGAGTACACTAAGTCATCCCATGGGTCTTTACTACCCTGACATGATACACTGTAAAACTGCAGTTTTCTTAATTGGCTCAACATTATGGCTTGGTTTCACTTAGTAAAATTAATACGATTACACACACACACACACACACACACACACACACACACACACACACTTTAATCAGAAAGAAAAACTTTAAGGACATGCCAATTTTTAAAAAGGCATCAACGTAAAAAAATAAAAGCAAAAACTAAAAACTACTTTACAATAAAAAATTAAATAGTTGGCAGAATAAATGAATGAAAGCTGAGGAATGTGAGGTGAGAACCTGACACAAGGCATTCCAGTTGACAAAACGGAAAACACACCAAGCTTGGTGACTGCTTTCCAAGGAAGCAGTGCTTCACCGTAAATGAAATATTTCAAACTCAAAAATCTTCCATGTAGATTGTAGGTGTCATTATTAAAATTTCATTCATCATCTGAGGTTTAACAAGGAACACTGATAGAATTTCAGCATTTACAAAACTAAGTTTGGCAAACACTGTAAATATCACATTTGGTTGCAATTGGGAAGTCAAGGTGAACCCAGAGTTAGGACAACACTGGTTTCATATATATTTCTTCTGATAAAAAATACCAGGTTGGTATGTTCCAAATAATCCATGAAAATAACTCTTTAAAGTCTGCAATTTAACAGTAATCTGTATATCTTTAGCTGCCATTAACAAGGACAATGACACCAACAGGGGGAGGGAGAGGGAGAGTAAGAGAGAGAATCCCAAACCATGAACACATTACAGCTGGTACAGAGTAACCCTAGGATGCTCCCATTACAAGAAAAAACTGTACAAATTTATAAATAAACAGCCTTCCGCCAGAGAACACACATTTACACCAGAGTCTCTTTCCTGTTGCCACCTGACTGGGCTTTGTCCCTTGCTCTTCGCAAGCCAGGCTGTGCTCGGTGTGCCTTCCCGCTCTTGGTGTCTTCTGTCTGCACACTGGAGCCGCACTCCAGCGCACTTTCACTGTCGACCTGCATGAGCCCCTGGACCATGGATGACCTTCGCTGGGCTTGGAGATTCCCAGCTGGGGGGTTGTTCTCCTCACACTCTTCATGCAGCTCTGGCAAGCCCTGCAGCTCTAGGGGGCTGGCGGCCCGCTGGAAAGGGGCGATGGCGGAGCGAATACAGTTGAACCACTGCTGCTTATGGAACACGTCATTGGCCTGGAGTGTGTGGGACTGGCCTGGACAGGGGTCTTGGAAGCGGACTCTAAAGATATTCTTAGCTGAAGGGAGAAAAAAGGAATCAAGATTAAGAAAGTGGTCATATAATCTAAGGAAAGTTCTAGTATTTGTGTGACACACACTCTTAAGAAGGCCACTAGCCAGAGGTCCCTGAACAAGTTCAATTTTGTGTCAGTACATAACTGGGGAACGAGTTTATTCTTACACTTAAGGGTCAAGACTAACTTCATTTGGGTACACTTGTTTCTTCTCATTACTGTTGTTTTTCGAGATGGGGCTCTCTGTAGCCCAGAATGGCTTCAAATGGGCGGTAATTCTACTTCAGCCCTTTTCTCCCACCCAATCTGGGTCCTTTGCGAACTTTCTAGAACTTATATCTTACCTTTGTCTGAGTTGCCAAAAGCCCCTCGGAAGGAACCACCCATGCGCACATCTCCATCCTGCAGGTCTTCCAGCACCAGCTCCTGCACAGGGATTGGCTGCCGGTAAACCTGGTAAGAGTGACGCTCATTTCGTGTGACAGGCCGAGTCAAAACCAAGATGTCTTGAAACAGGAAAATGTACAGTTTCTGCAGAAATGAAGAAAAACCCAAACTTCCTAAGTAAGGAACTTAATTGTTAAAGAACTGGATTTGACATTTAGAGTTCTGATTTTCCTTTATAAATGGCATCATAAAATAGTGGTCTCAAGGCCACGTGGGTTGCTTGGAGCATTAAACTTCAGGCTACCTGAAGTTCTTTTCTTTCATTGGGCCACACTGACCAGGTTAGGCAACAGCTGAGTAAACACGATGTATTGCCAAGACCTGCAAATCAGCAGGAACAGGTTTGAAACTCCAGTACTGTCTGCACGCTGCTACAGTGTTCATGGTTCATCTGTCTACACAAGCCTAAGTCTGTTCAGAACAATTAGGCCCTGGGATAGAAATCAGATAGGCTGGATTTCAACTTGTTCTTGTTCTTAAACAGCCCCAACTTATACATACAACACTGGGAAGTACATATAAAACAAAAATACCATTCCTGACTCCTATCCAGAAGGTTCTTTTGTAATGAATATTTAAAAAATAAAATTGCTTTATTTAATTTGCTGCAGAATTTCAGTGTTAAAACCACTAACATCACTATAAAAGATCCATTTCCTGAGGTGTGTGTTCATGAAACATTAACAGGAGACCCCAGCCACACACATTGGTTTACAGTTCACAACTGGATATGAATGACTACTTGCCGAGGAGTTTAAGTATTATTATATTCTTATTTATTCAGAAACCAAATGCTTGCTTTACCAAAGCTGGTCACATAAACAAGCAGCAACCTTCTTGCGAGCAGTGGGCTTATTTTTACAAACCTGCCTCATAATTTTGTGCGGGAAATTCAGCAGGCTGGGAAAAGGGAAGTAATGGCTTTCTTCTGGTTCATATTCTAAGCACTCACATGGCCACTTTTATTCTTCAGCTCCCCATGGCATAGCAGCACTTTGCTCGCTTCGATCCTGGGGTCCTTCTGCTTCTCGTCCAGGTATTCCAGCTTGTCGATGTAATACTGACACTCAGATTCACCTTTCTTCAAGTTGATGTCAGAAAGAACTCCTTGTATTATCAATACCTAAAAATGATAAGAAAACAAAGCAGATGGAACAGCTGCTGCATGTCAACCTCCCTCCCTCCAGAGAAAATATTCACAAAGGACGGAATCTAAGGCCTGAATGGATCCTAGAAATCAGCCCAGCCAGTCTCTACATTATACACGCAAGGACTCAGTCCCAGCCACACTGAGTGACTACTCCACGGCCTCCGGACAGTGGAAGGAACCAGATTCAAGCCCAGTTTCTTGATGACATGAGAACTGAGAGGTTCACGCTATGCTTTTCTAAGGTGATTGATGCCAAACTTGGAACACTTGTTTACTACTTACTGCTTCCTCCAGCAGCTGAACATCTGGGTGGTCTTTTGCAGTGTGTCTAAGGATTTCTTTTAACAGTAAAGGGTATTTGACGAGGCGACTTCGAGGGATATCCAGGAAACTCCAAAGGTCTAGTTTTCGACTGAAGGGAGACTCCAGACAGCGCTGAAGGAAGTCCTGGACTCTTGGGTCTTGTTTCTTCTGATCCAGAAGAGCCTTGGCTGCCAGTTGGTTACTACAGTAGCCTTTGTAAGCATTCAGGCCTGGTAACTAGAGATTAAAAACAAAGCACAACACAACGCTGTTATGACTGGTGCATGAGCAAACGATGAGCACAAACCACAACAGACAGCACAGCTACACGTGTGTTTCACAGGTCAACTGAAGACTCATGACTCTACTTCCCCGCCTCACTAAGATGTCAGCTATTTGTGCTCCCAGACACCCGAGCTGCTTCTATCAAAAGCCTCAAAATCCTGACACTCCATGGGCCTGTTACTTCTCCTGTGCAGTCATAAACATAGAAACAGCCTTCATTTCTGAGTCCCCAGGAATTCTCCTTCAACAGCAGGCACTCAGGCATGTACATGAGAGACTGTAACAGCTGACGCATAGCATTATGAGAATTCTGCTTAATCAAGGACGTTATTTGTAAGCAGGTCTGTAACACAATCAAGCTCTGTATATTTTACAAGATTATAAGCTCGTATCATCACAACTTTGCTGGAGTCTGGTGTTTCATAGTTTTTAGAATCTAGTGGAGTAAGGTCCCAGGCTGCAGCACGTCCTGTTACATATGATGACCTGCTGACATACCCAGTTCACAAGAATGTGACCGATCTGTTCCACTGTCCCATCAGGCTTGGTTGCTTCTCCTATTCTTGCCAACAAATCTGAAAAGTGTACAAGAGCAAAAAGAGCAATGATATGCTTATTGAAAAAGAACTGGTAAGTACCACATTATTATTAACTTAAAATTACATGTGTTTAGTTCTAGTCAGAGACAAATGGAAACTAAGAGCAAAGCTGACCTTCATGCAGAGGTATGTAAGCGTCCAAATCACCAAATATATGTGTGAGTTCCTCTTCTGACATGATAGACAACTTTAACATGGGATCATGGTAGGCCTATTAGAGGGGAAGAAAGCATCACGCAAAGAATGAGCATAGAAAACACTTGAGCAGCCTGTCCTTGAGTGCACCCTAGTAACTACATAGCAATGACATAGTTTTGGAGAGACTTCAGTTATGTTCATCCCTAAAGGCTTACTAGAGGTCACATTTGAAAAGCTGTGTTTCAATCTCAAGTCAGAGATGTATTCAGCAGTAAAATGCTTTTACTTTCCACTTTAAAGGTTAAGAAACCACCCTCTAGAGGCTGTGAAATGTCATTTGTAAGACTGGCACATATCAAATGCCTACTGACCTTCCTGGCAAGCTTGAGGTCCTCGATTAAGTCCTGTTCGCCTCGGGACAATTCATATATTGCCTAAAAACATCCAGAAACACAAGAAGTCAGAAATGAAAATGATGCAATTAATATTTACAGTGCTTGATGTTTTAAACAGCTCTTTTAAAGAGACCTGGTCTGAAAATTCTAGTTCAAGATGGACTCTCAAGTAAATTTGCAATTTTTTCTATCATTTACCCACCAGAGTTGCTGAATCTGACGAGCACCACCCATTACAAATTGTTACAGACTGGGTGGCTATGAACAGTTGCTTAAATAAGAAAATTAGCTTCTATTTCTTCTAGCAAGACATTCATTTAAAAACTCTTTTCTTTCTTGGTGTAACTCAGTAAACACGGTTTGGGTACTGAGTGCCAGCATACCTCCTGACGTTTGATCTCTCGAGTGGTCAGGGACTCCTTCATACTGATGTCTAGCATCTCCGACCATAGCACACTACTTCTTCTCTTGGTGGGTGTTGGGACTGTAGACCTGCTGAATGACTTCTGGGCAGAGGCTGGGGATCTGTGCTCACCACGAAGGGTAAATGACTTAAAAGAGGCAAATGAAAGAGAAAATGAGATTTGGAGGCTACAACAATTATCCTATGTTAAAAAAAAACACATTATAACAAATTAAAACACATTTTTTGAGAATATTTCAGTATGTAAAGCAATCATTTAAGTTTTAATCTAACAGGCAAAACTACTTATCAACTCCAGTTAGTATTGGGGAATTAAAATGGTCTAAGAGGAGCCTTTGACAAAGGATCCAAGTGAACAGAGCTTATACAAACACTGCTCTGGTAAGATGTATAACAACGCAAACATGTTTGTACAGCTCAAAGGAAAACAAATTGTAGGCGTCTATAAAAAGCGTCCTGAGCACACTCTTCCTTCTCTCCTTTTTACCTGTATGGTTTGACCAAAGCGCCTGACTGCTCCATTTCTGACAGGAGAGATTAAGTTTGCCAAGGATGTGACCCGAGCTAGAGGCCGAACTCTTTTATTGCTTGGTTCCTGGGAAAACAAAACAGATTACACTAAATATGTGTTGAGGTGTAATGATTTCATACAAGCCCAGACAAAATTAAACCCTCTTACAAAACAGTGTTTGTATAAGACAGGGAGACAGGGAGCTACAAAAATGACTGTTGTTCTTCATGTTAAACTAGAACAATACCAAATAACAACAGCTTAAGAAAACCAATGTCTCATCCCTGTCCCAGTATTGTATGATTCCATTCTTAACTACTTTAGCTGGAGGATCACCTTTAAACATGTCTGACACTGAATTAGGTCAAAGAATGCTCAAGCCCAGGCAGAGGGGAGGTTCAAAGGACTCCTAGGTTTGGGCAGGCCTAGAATCCTGGCTCCAGCTCTTGTAATGGCCCAGCCAGAGCCTCGCTTGTCTGGGCTAAGAACCAGCAAAGCCTTTAAAATATTGCATAGCAAATATGTATTAATATTCATAGCTTTCTAAACTTCACACACGGGACATCATCATCAGATGACTTTAGACAGTCACCGAAATAAGGAACTCCCAGTAAGGGGATCTGTAGGGGGAGCATACACTGTTTGCATACGGGACCTTTTAAGTGTCACACATGATAAAATAATTCTGATGAGAGTTCAGAAGGATAATTTAAAATTACATTAAGATCACCAAGGCCAGGCATGGTGGTGTACACCTTTAACTCTAACACTTGGGAGATAGACTCAGGTAGATCTCTTTGAGTTCAAGGCAAATTTGGTTTACAAAGAGAGTTGTAGGCTAGCAGGGTTAGAGACCCTGTCTCAAAAAGAGACCATCATTAAATTAAAAAGTATAAAAATAACCTTATAATGTAAGAACGAACTGGGAGAAAAGTTTGAAAGTAGGTAGGAACTTAATTAGTCAAACAGCCCAAGGGGCATGTGGGCACACACACACACACAAAGCAACACCAATGACCGAAGAGACTTCAAAGGGAATTCAACTTTGGAGGCTTTAAGAGACAGAGTTGGAAACCACTCCCTCCCTCCTCCAAATACTAACTGCGAAGCAAAATGTAAACTATAAAACCACGATGAGCTGAGAAAGAAGCCTTTGAGACGTGTAGTGAAATGGCACAGGCTACATGACAGAGAACATGTGTGAATGTCTGCAGCACATCTGCGCTGACTGAGTGACACAAGCGTGTGCAGGGGCAGCTTGAGGCATTCCTTTCCATTTAGTAAAGACAGCACAAAGAGTCTCCTGTTTGCATGGAGATAGAATTACCTCACAAAGCAAGATATGCCAACATTAACCAGACACAAAGCAGCTGCCACGACTCTTGTGCTTTGGGAAGCAGAGGTTAGCACCTCTTCCCTGTTCAAAGCATAAAAATTTCACTTCCCAGTAAATCACCAAATCTTTAATTTCCAATGGAAGGCCCTTAGAAAGGTGCACCTCCCAGGGAGTCAGAAAGTAAAAGTCAGTGTAACAAAGAGGAAAGGGATTTTTGATATTATCGTACTAAATAAAATTACTGATAGATTCTTGTCTTTATAAGACTAGTTATTATAAAACTACTGATTTCTTAGTAATGAAAAGTTCTATCACGTTTAAAGCGAAGGAGGCATAATTATGATTATTACTGTGCTGAGGACTAACCCAGGTCCCTGTGAGTGTGAGGCAGGCATCCTCTCACTAGAGACTTAGACTTAGGTAACAACATGTTGATATATGTAAAAACACATTTATAGTTTATAATTTATACAGATTTCGCTCATGCATTTCTTTAGGCTAAACACATTCATAGTTCTTTAAAACTAGCTACAATCTCTCTTCTTTACAAAGGATGCCATTATTCAGTCTGTAAAGTCTACAATGATTTATAAGGAAGTATATTATACTTAGTGGGTTTGGACAGATTGCCAAGAGTTCTAGACAACCTGGCCTAGCCTGGGTGACCTGAGAAAAAAGCAAAACAAAATAAAACATGCAAACAAAAATGGCAAACATGGTGGAACAACCACTTGGGGACTCCTACTCAAAAAAAGAAAAACTTTAATGAAAGGTGAAGTGTAATACTGGAAATGGCCTACTGTTGGTTTCAGGATACAGATACTGTTTGAAGAAAAGAGCATACATAAGAGTTTTTGTGGAGAAGTGAAATGGATTAGGCACTCAAGAGTCACCACAACAGCAGGGACAAAAATCCCTATCTTTAGGAACATGGGTTATAACGTGAACTGTGTAAATCACAAGCAAAAGTAGTTTTTCTTCTACAGGTCCAAAAGAACCACTTTAGTTATATGGATTTATTAAGGACATGAACATCTGTATTATAAGTGTTGTTAAACCCACATTCACCTCTCCCTATAGACAGGACCCAGCAGGGACATCTGGAGGTGATAAAAGTGCACACCCACAGGCACCCACACATAGGGACACACAGACACACCCACACTCACAACTCCAAAGGCAAGGCTTAATTATATAATGGTGGTGGTGGTGACGACTTGCTTGGAGTGCTGGAAGCTCATTACAGCAAACATAAACAGCTTAAAGACATCCATGGACACTGACACCATACACTCTCCCCTCAAGACAAGCAGCAAATCTGGGAACCTAAGAGTGTTAAGGAGGCTTACCCTCAAGAACTTCCGTGGGCAACCTTTTATGAGGGCTAAGTTCACTTGGAAGGGAAAAACACTGCTCTCCGAAGTCTATTCTGTTTACGCAGGTTAATCTTTAACCAACTATCTAGTTTAGACAGCCAGAGAAATCTGCCTGACCCTGGGCTTTTAAGTTACTGATTTTCACAATTCACCTCCACTCACTTTATGTGCCAAAATATTTTCTGAGTGTCTATAAACAGAAAATGAAGTCTCCTTTAAAGTCTGACTGGGATGTATCTCTATAAACACAGCAGCCTGGATGAAACCCTTCGTGAAGTGGGCTTTTGTAAAGGTTTTTACCTAATGGTGCCATTACTGGGCATATTTTAGAGTCAAATAAAACTTTAAAAAGAATGTGTCTCGCTTTATTCCTTTAGGATTGCTTATACATAATTTCTCATTTGGCAAGAACTTTAAAACCAGAAAAAGAATAAAAAAAAGTTGTTTTTTTTTTTTTTTTGAGAAAGATGAAGCCAACATTTGATCACACAACATCCTCTCTTTACACTCAAGTCTTTAAGGCTGTGTTGACAGTTCTAAAGTCTGAACCCCATCCCTGGTGATCTTAACGCTCCAATTAAAGGGGCGCGGAGAACACTGCGTCTCACTAACCAAAAGGCTCATCCTTGATGGCCCAAAAGATAGCTACTTTGAGTATTTCCAGTCATGGCCTTGTAAGAAGCACATTCTCTTCCAAGAAAATGCTTATTCATCTTATAAAACTTAAGCACAATAACAAAACTCACTATCAGCCCCCAAATAAAGGCATTTTCTGAAGATGGTAGCTTAATACTCCAAACGTATGTATAACAAACAGCTTCCCTGAGACACGGAACAAACTGCTCATGCTTAAAACGGACAATTATATCTATTTTGGCAAAAAAACATCACTGCCATTAAGAGATTTGTTTAGTTGAACCCATAACCATTTCTACCAAGTAAGTGGGCAGGCAGCAGGACACTGAGAGACACAATCAACTGCTAAGATTACATAAAATGCATAAGATAACTTTTTTCATAAACGTTCATAGACACTTTTCAAAGTCAAAATGATTTCAAAGCAAGGCAGGCTGAGCGTCAGGGTTCCACTGGCTTGAATCTTCTTTCAGAAGAAGAAGGGCACAGGGCAAACTAAACTAAGTACGTGTGGAAAGGAAAAGGAACACGAATCCCGGGTCAGGCTTTACTCACTTGTCCACCAGCGTCGAGAGGAAAATATTCTTATTTTTACTTCCTCCCCTAAAGCGTTCCCTTAGACTTAGTAAGTTAAAAACAAAGACAACTCATAAAAGCACAGCCATATCAAACATGAGAAATGTTTACTCAGCGGCGCATATGTATTTTAAATCTTCTTTGTATGTAAGCAGTACACAATCTAGCGATGTTACAAACAAAAAGCTGCCTAAACATAGACCACAGTTCCTAAACACATTTCAGGCTTGCTTAAAAAGTTACACATTTTAAGATTTAATACGATTAGAAGTTTAAAGTAAAATTTTAAAGTCTTAGAAGTTCTGCGGATCTGTCTCTTACCTCCTGCTCCCTGAAGGGCTGGTTATTAACATCCAGGACTCGGATTGTCCTTTTAATGGGCAGAAGACCTCCGATCTCATCATGAGCCACCATGCTTTACAAGTGTCCCTTCAAACCTTTCGGGTTAGTCCCCCTGAGAGTCAGCCCCGCAGGGCAGTACCTCCAAGGCGCCCGGGCTTTTCTTCCCAGTGCTCAGCCTGGCCCGGCAGCCATGCGCCCATGCCTCCTACCGGCGGTGGAGCTCCGTGCTTCTGCTAAGGCAGCTATCGCGCACGCAGACCTCAGGACTCCGGGGCGGGGCCAGGCGCCACGTGACTCCAGATAACTGCCAGAGGGGCGCACCTAGGCTGCCGCCTGAGCCGTGCAGGTTGCTTTGACTCAAAAAGGCACTGGAACTTTTTGTTCCGGAAGAGCTGAAGCCCACAGGAGACCTAGGAACCTACCTCAGTTACTTCTCTAGCACTGTTACAGACAGGGACACTCTTCCCTAAAACTAATGCCTTGGAAAAAAACTAAGTACAGGTTAAAAAACTATGTAGCAAAGAGTTGTGGGTTTAAAAACTATGTAGTAAAGAGTCTCATTTCCCAGCAGTGCAGGCATATGAGCAACTGTAAAACTACCCGCTTCTTAGAACACGGTTCCCATGGTGGTCAGCGGGAGGGAGCAGGGGGGAGAGTAATGGGAGAGGAAAGTATGAAAATATCACAGTGAATCCGTTACTTCGTGCAATGAAAGTCAACTGAAAACTAAAGTAGTTCCTGCCCCCACCCTGCCCCCCAGGGCTATCACAGGCATAAATACAGCGGACACTCCCAGTTCACTCTATTCCTGCTGGAATGCCCCGGTCCTGGGGATACTGGGTCAGTTAAGATTTTCAGGTTCAGAATATCTACAAGACTTTTGTTTGTTTCAAAAAATTTAAGAACTTGGTGTGAGAGATTTTTATTTTTCCTAAACTTACCTTGATGTGGCTCTAATAGTGCCAAAAGAACCATTACAAAGCCTTGCATTTGATAAGGGCTCCTAGGAGATGAGGTCACACAGGAGAGGCAAGGCTCTGACTTTGCAAAGACTTTCCTTTATGGAAGGGCACCATTTCTCAAGGTTGGTCCTAAGATGAAGGAGACTTTCTTGTGTACTTGCTTTGCAGAGCAGGCTCATCCTAACAGTGTGCTAATATCACATGCTAGCAATCTGCAAGGCTATTTTTCTTAGTATTTACAAGCGTAAAATAAGCTTGTGTGAAAAAGGCACTATTCTAGATACTTGGGTGATAAAATGTAGGCTTTGTAGCTGAGATCCCACTGTGTAAAGGCAAAAGGCAGGTCACATGAAGAGGGATGGATAGAAGGAAGGAAGCTTTTGCAAGTTCCAAGAAAGATGTGCAACTATCTAGCAAGCGCTACGTGCGACAACGCTCTGACCTGACAGGCGGGTGGGAAAGCTCCCAGGGAAAAGGTGTAAGGTGGTGTTTCTGTGGGGCCTGAATGCTGTGCTGCTTCACACAGGTTAGAGTCAGGGTGTAAGGATGAGAGACACACCCTACAAGGCCACAGGCTAACAACAGACGGCAAAGTGCCTTTGCTGTGAGCCAGGTTGCTAATGTCTGTGTGGCTAAAAGTTGACTGGGGAAACAAGGCAAAGCTCAAAAGGCGGTGCCAAGACCTCTGCCTAAGGCGGGGGTACTGGGAAAGAAGGGATACATGCAAGATGTCACACAATGATTTCCCACAACAATGTTAATTTCATTTGAGACACTGCAACTGAAGAACAGTGAACACTCAGTTCACAAGAACAGAAGAGCATGCAAGTGAGGCTATTCAGCCAGCATTTGGGACTGAGAAAAGAGGTTTGCATAGATTTACTTTGGAAAAGTCCGGATGAAAAGAACACATCCAAATGATATAACACCAGAGGAATGAACAGCAAGGGACAGAGAATTCCACAAATGGATGTGAGAGACAGCAAGAAAGCAGGGGAATAAACAGTGTTAACCCATAAGGAGAGGTTAAAGGAAGGAAAAGACCCACGGATCTTTACTGAGGATCTCAAGGGATCTGTCAATAGGGACATGGGTAAATTGGGGCAGGTGAAGAATGAGTGGCAAATAGTGAGCACGAGACTATGGCTGACCAATCTACAGCCTAGTGCCACCCCATTTAGGAAGGGCCATTGCTATCCCCGAGGCTACCAATGTGGTTTTCCTGAGACAGGGTCACACTGGGCAGCCATGGCTGGCCCGGAACACGCTGTGTAGATCAGGCTCTGCCGCTGTCTCCTGGGTGAGTGCTGGATCTCAGCCCTGTGCTACCATATCCAGGCAACCATGAGTTTCTCACAGGATGATGTTATCTTGTAGTTTTGAAATGTTTAAACCTTGGAGTGGTGGAGACTGCTATAGTCTGCCATCCACTCGTTCCTTGGTTATAACTGGGCAACATGTGCTTGGCTTTAAAGCTGGATGACTTTTTCTATAAGCACCACTCGAAGGTGCCTGGAGATTGTGGACTTTGAGGTAATGTCAAAGGTCTGTTTAAGTTCTTTGAGCTAATTAAATAGTGTAGGCCAGGACCCACGGAGTAGCCTGGTTCTGTTAGCCTCATCAGTTAAGAAACAATGCAAGTGAGGCCAATACTATGGCCACAGTCTCACGAGAGAGTAGAGGATGAAGAGCACTAGAGTTAGGAAAGAGAAGGCCAGGGAGTTCACATGGGTCTCTTACCCAATGTCTTCTCGAAACTGTTTTTCCATTTGTTCTGTCTGAAGTATGGCCAAGATAAGGAGGGGAAAGGATAGCTTTCCTTTCCTTCTTTCAGCTGGGGACTCAAGAGGCAAAGACCCAAGTCGCAAACAGAAAGTCTACATAGAGCAAATAGGATCCAGCAGTAACAGACCGCTCTAAAACAAAACAACAGCAAAACCTCTTGGCTCAGTCTCATTTTAAATGTGCAAGTTTATGGTCTAACCATGAGCAAGACAACGAGGTACCATTCCCACGGGCACAATGTAGACATACACGCGTTCATTTGGCAAAGCTTACTAACCCACTCTCCTCAGTTTACTCAAGGGGCAAACTGAAAAGGGGTGATGAACAGGAGGGGCCTTCATGGTCCTACCCTAGAGCTCTATGCATGTAACTTTGGTTAATAATGCTACAGAACTCTAACCACTGCCATCATCTGAAAGACTGGGAAGATGGGAATTTTAACTTAAGAAGTTTGTCTGAAGGTGTCTAGTGACTCAGTGCCTGGAGAGAGCTGATCCTGTTTGACTCTGTTATGGTGCACCTTTCAGACAAGGCGGCATACACAAAATCCTTAGCATATGTTCTTGTACCTACAAAGTGTCTAGAAAGCATCAGCTTTAATTCAGTTCCATACTGATGTTCATTTAATAATTGCCAATACCTTACAGAGGAAGAGACCAAAGGCAAAGAGCGGCACATTAGGTGATTTACAATAGCAGGGCAGACACAGAAAATTCTAGTTGTTTAACTTTAGGAGATGTCTTATTTCAACCAACGCTCGTGCCTTATCAGGCTGCCAATAGCAAGTATTTCATAGCTCTTGACTGATGGCACCATGGAGGTGCAAGCTGGTTGAATTTTCCTTGTATGGGAAATAAGATCTGTAAACTTAAAACTTAACATTGAGTTCTCTAGAAATAACAACACAGTCTGGTGAACAGGATCAAGTTTCTGATAAAATGACTGGTTTCCAAGGCCCTGGTTTAGTTATAGTCTTTGTTCTGCCTGGATGGAGAGGGCAAAGAGAAAGGTCACCCTGTATCGACTCTGGACAGAAAGGGACTGTTAGCTGTCCTTACATCCCTCCCACATGTAATGTTAAAAACAAAGTCAAGAAGTAAACTCAATCTTGAAAGAAACCACTACTTTTTGCTGTAAATACTGCTTCCATTTTCTTTTATCTGAAGCAAGCCAAATTGGAGAGCATTTGTCACAGCTAGCCAAAGACCAACTAACTAAGTTATCTGCTGCCCTCTACAGGAAATACTGTAAAATGCAGAAGCAACCTGCTTTTCTGAACTTGGTAATCACGTATGGGTTGTTACACAGATGATTACATCAACAAATTTTTCTTTTGAAAAAAATATGGATATCAACTAAATTTATACCTCCATCCCTCATGTGGCCTGTATGTTTATATTACTAAAACATATTTAAATACTGTATGGTGTATGAAACACATTCTACAGGTCACAAGAAATACTTTTGGACCTTTTCTTAGTGTAGGGAGATGTTCCATTTTAAAACTCTAGAGTTAAAATCACCAACATCTACCATTTATCTAGCTAAAATAGATAAGTTAAAAAATAACACTTAAAATCTTACTTAAAAAGGAAGCACCAATCAAAAAAAGGGAACTTTTGAGACTAGTGTTCCAAAGTGTGAACAAGCTACAAACAAAAAAAGGGCAGATGAATATGAAAGAAATGAGTTATTTGTGGATTTGTTTAAAAAAAAATCAGTGGATTAAAAAGACTGAGTGTATCCAAGCTCTACTACGAATGTTGCTTCAGGAAAAAGCTCTGTTGGAATCAACTAAGCGCTACTAAACAAGACAGTCCAAAACATGAGTTTGTATCTTGTTCTTTGCAATGACAACACAAACAGCGAATGGAATGGGCACATAAGCTGTTAATGGTGACTTTGTCTCAGATATACACGATAACAATTTCTAGTAAAATACGTCATCTCTTACTCGTTTTGAAATCTTTTATAATTCTGTATGTATGATACTTGTGTGCTCCCAAGTATGGGTGCAGAAGCCAAAAAACAATTTTAGGGCTTGCTTCTCTCTTTCTGCCATAGGTTCAGGGGATCAAACTCAAGTTATCTGGCTTGAGTGGCAAGTGCCTTTACTTCCTGAGTCATCTTGCTGGCCCAGTAGGTCTTCTTATGCAGTAAGAGGCTGGATCCTCCCATTTCCTCTGAGCCTAGCGCTAGGGCCCCATGGCCCAGGCTGCTGTGTCTTCAGCCTAGACTCTTCACTCTCCTCACTCCAGTTTCAGCCCTAGCTTCCTCACAGCATCAAGCCTCACCTGCATTATATACTGCTTGTGTCCACTTGTGCTTACGGAACGCTGCTGTGTGCAATTTGTGCACGGGGTATGAGGAGCAGATGACACGGAGGGCACTGCTGACTAACGCACATTAGGAGCTGGTGGCTAATAAGAGCTTCTCTTTAGTTCCTGGAGAAAACAATTCTGTAGTGCCTCTTACATGGCTCTTCAGTGTGTCCCAGCAAGAACAATTCTGCCTAGTGTGGTCATTAGCTTAATCACACACATCGCATGTGCAGTCTCCTGCCTCACTGCCCCATCCTATTACCTGTGAACACATCTCAAGACCGGCCATCTGTCAGTCGATTAATATTCATGGAGGGATCCCAGGTTAAGACACCTAGGGATCATCAATGATACAGTGGTGGTAAGGACTGGATCAAGATGTGAGGCACTACTGAGGGAGAGGTAAGACCATGTAAAAGTGGGAACAAATGAATAGGGGGCCAATGGTAGTTTATGAGTTGCAGAATTGGCTTTTATTAATTTTTAAAAGCCCTGAATAAATATTTAGAAGATCCTTCCTAATGTTTCAGAATCATGGTGACAATAGCCAACTTCAGAGCCCTTGACACTTCAGTCTCTACCTTTAGACTAAGATCTGAAGCAGTACTGCACACTAGGAATGGACACAGAGAACAGCCATTAGCTAAGGAACTAACTGTTGCCATGGTGGCAATCAACTAATTCGTGCTTCTTGTGGGAATGTGGTGAATAACAGTAAATCATGGTAAACTAATGTGCTATTTCTTACTCCATCCATGTGCAATATGCTCAGTCTTACTGGGACAGATCCTTTGGCATTTGGTCTATGACTATTAATCTACTCTGTGTTCTTGGAACCTCCATCCGTATGGATGACCACAAGCAATTAGTTTTTATGAGGGAAGGACAGCAGTTCATATTTTCTTTCATGTTCTGAGGTTGTTTTGTTGCTTGCCACAGATTTTGCAGTGACATGGATAGTACACAAACATTATGTTAGTCTACTATGCCAATAGCATCAATATTAAAAAGGCTTAGTAGCCACCTGTAGCAGGCAGTAGAGCTGGCCCTGGAGTCACGAGAGTGGGAGAGCTGGCCCTGCCCTGTGGCTGGGCAGCGTATTAGAGATGTCCCTGTTGGAGGGGGGTGCAGGTGAGCTGGCCCTGAGGGTGTGAGAGCAGGAGAGATGACCCCACCCTTCCCTCACATGCTACACGGTGGCATATGAGAGGGAAAGATGTCCCCCCCTTGCCACTTGAGGGGAGCTGGCCTCAGGGGCATAAAAACGGAAGAGCTGGCCCTGCCCCTCAACAACTGCAGCATTTGGGAAAGCGGGCTCTGCACCTCACCTGGGCAAACGCAGCAGAGCTGGCCCCGAAAGAGTGAGGGCAGGAGAACTGGCCCCACTCCTTGTTGCCTGCTGCACTGGGTGAGCTAGCCAGGGCAGTGCTGGAGAGTTCGCCTGCGTGGTGACAACAAGAGAAAGCTGGTGGGCTGACCAACCCAGCTACCAGAGCTATGAGTTAGTGCACCCCAACATCCACCTTATCCATGAACTGCTGGGGCATGTAAAGAGGCTGGATCTGCAGATCCAAAGCTGCAGGATCTCCATGACACTAGGCAACAACAGGATATCGAAGAGTCCCAGTGAGGGCCCAGTATCGATAGTGCAGCAGAAGTCAGAGACCTCAGACCAGACCAATGACCACTTGCAAGCAAAGATGTATGAACTAAAGGGTATACTGTGTGACTCACTGGGCTACACTGCAGCTTCCACATAGAGAATTTTTTTGTTTGTTTCTTAGTTTTTCTTTTAAATTTTATTTTTTGGGGGGAGGTTGCAAGGGCAGAGGGTAGATATGAAGGAATGGGGAGATGAATGGGATTGGGATGCATAATGTGAAATCCACAAAGAATTAATAAAAAGTTTTTCTAAAAAAGGTTTAGAAAACAGAAAGTGCTCTGGATGCCCTAGGAAATCAAATGCATGCCATGAAAATTCAGAGACTGCCATTGGGGAAGTTTAAATAGAGCCAATGGCCCGAGGCTTTCTGGACTCTCTCTGAAGACAGGCGTGGTAAGTGGCATCCACCACTTACTAGAACACGGTGGCAGACAGGACCCAACATCTTTTAGAAGGGGCATCTGCTCTACCTGGGAATTCTCTCATCCAAGAATGAGATAGCCTGAAAGGTTGAATGTAAGTTCCTTTCAAAGTCTTGAGGTTTCAGTGGAACTCTGAGAAAAAGAAACCTCTGTAGTAGGCCAAGGCTGTGGTTTAAACTACAGGATGCTAACCTAGCACAACTGATCCAGTCTACTGGGTTAACAGCAGACAAGAATGCTGGGTGATACCTCTGGCCATATCAGGAGCACTTCCAGGATACAAAGCCCTAGGATATTAGAGCAAGAAAACTGCTACTTACAACAGCTCCTGGTGTGCTGGTGCAGCAAACAAGGACGCAACGCCCCAAGGAACAGTGTCAGACAGAGTGAAGTTAAAGGCTGGGCAAGTGTCACAGCAATCTATTATATGACAGTCCATATGGAATCATGCCTGAGCAAGAGTACAGGATATCAGTAAATTATATCAATTCAAGCCCAGACTACATGCAACCTGGTATACTGATACTTTAACTGTAATTGGTGGTGGGGTAGCCAGCCATTCTCTATAACAAATTGACAGGAGATAAAAACTTGGGCAGCAATTCAGTGGGTTATCTTCCATGTTGCTGTGAGCAGAAACCACCACTGCACTGCATACACTGAGGCAATGTCCTAAGGAGATGGGCCTAAGAATGCACCTCCAGAAGACAGTATGGTGGTCTAAATAAATGGCCCCCATACGTCCACAGAGTGGCACTGTTAGGAGGTGTGGCCCTGTGGGAGTAGGAGTAACTAAGCTGGAGGAAGTGCATCACTAGGTGGTGGGCTGAGGTCTCAGAAGCTCAGACCATGCCTAGTGACTCCCAGTCCTCCTGATGGCTCCCGGCTGATCTAGATATAGAATCTCAGCTCCTTCTCCAGCATCATGTCTGATGTGCACCGTCATGCTTCCCACCATGATAATGGGCTAAACCTTTGAAACTGTACACCAGCCCCAATGAAATGCTTTCCTTTGTAAGAGTTGCCATGATGTTATCTCTTTACAGGAATAAAACCCTCACTACGACACAGGGCAATAAGGCACACACTCAGCTGTACATCCTATAGGACAGGTGGGGGACAGGGGTATAAGAACAGATTCTTACAGGCTCCTGAGCAGTAGCAAACGTTCAAGCTAATTGGTCAGGAGCTTGAGAAGCCACACCAAAAAGCTAGACATAAGAAACTGTGAAAGACACATATGATAGATACATGGGAGTGGTCACAAAATGACAGGGGCTTTGTTTTGTGTCAATCAGGGCTAGGGAATAGGAGGACTCTGTAACAGAATAATTTAGCTTATGTATCCTAGTCCTGATGCAATGATCCATGATGCTAAAAACTGGACATACAGCATCATTCCAAACAGGAACACCAGCTTATTCCCTTAGGATAATATCTTCAAGGTTTGTCTGTGGTTTAGCATGTATCCTAAGTACCTTCATTTTTACATCTGAATGTTCTATTGTGTGCATATATCATTTACTTATCCTTTCCACTCATTACGGTGTAGCAATAGGAAGATCCTGGATTATGTGCCCTCTCCCTTTCATTCTGTTAACTTGTGATCACAGACTGGGTTTATTTATTGAACCTACTTTGTGCTCTAGCAATGTGTCCCACATAGTTATTATTGTACATAATCCTTTTAATATGTGACTGAACCTACTTTGTAAGTATCTTGTGAATTGCTACAGATCATATTTATAAGATACCGGTTTATCATTTTTTTCTTGTATCATCTTCAGCTTTGGTATCAGGGTGATTAGGGATTATTCCCTTCCTTTCTCTTTCAGTCTCTCTCTCTCTTTCTGGAGAGTCTGAGAAGGACTTGTGATAATCTTGAAACACTGAGCATAATTTATCAGTGCAACTGTCTTGTTCAGGCTCAGTCTTCTCACTGGCCATAGGCACATGCAGCTCCTCTCACTGCTGTTTGGGTTGGCATGACTAGGCACCTGTCGTCTGTCTAGCTTGATCGACACGCCAGTGCAGCTTCTCACAGTGCTGCTTTAACAGTGCATTTACTTCATATAACTGGTAGTAATGATGGCACAGTAACAGTTTCTCAGAACTTTATCAGTCTTTTATTTATTTTTGGCTAAGAATCATCATTTTCTTGCATCTACCTCCAGGTTTTCTTTACTTTCTTTTCTGGTACCAGCAGTTGGCTTTACTTTATGGACCTTGTCACAGAGCAGTAATATTCTGTATTGTACAAGATGATAGAGATATATCAGTTATATCAAAAGGCAGATGGCACAGGGTATTTATCAATTGAAAGTAAAGTAGCTAAATTCCTAGCTTTTGTATGACAGCTACCTTAAAACTATTCATAAGTGTGCCTAGGAATATTACCAAATTACTTACCATGGTTCCAAGAGGTCACTTATCAAAAGAGGTGTTTGGAATGTTAAGTTGAAAGCTGCCAAAACATTATTTTCATTCAAAATAATCCTGTTTTTAAAATAACTCTCATTTATGTATTATTTTATTATTTATGTATTATTTATTATTTATAAAGGATATAATTCATTATGTTTAATCCCCAAGTGGCAGAGTATACTAATACTCAGAATGTAATTAAACTTTTAAAAAAGCCAGAGCCAGGCTCCCTATATATGAAGAACATAAAAAGAACTAAACATTCACATGGACAAAGATGTTTTTAAATCACCTCTTCTACTTAAAGAACACTTACATAAAAATACAGCTCAGCATTGTTCACCCGAGAACCTTCCTTAGCAACAAAGTCAATGGCCACTTTTGACTTTATGTCAAAAGAAAAAGGCGAGTTTTTAGTTGGTAGCAATATAGAAGTGAGAAATGCCTTTCAAACAAAACAAAGCATGGGGCTAGGAAGATGGCTCAGAGGTGAGAGCACCATCAGCTCTCCCAGAGGTCCTGACTGGGAGCAACCAGTCAATTCTCAGCAACCAGGCTCACCACCATCTGGAAGGAGATATGGTGCCCTCTTCTGGCCTGCAGGCAGACATGCAGGCAGAATACAGTATACATAGCATATAAATTAATCTAAAAAAAAAAAACAACTAAAAAACAAAAAAAAAACCCCACAAACAAAACCCAAAGCAAAGCATATACCCCTTTACCTATAATATAGAAGAGTAAAGCTCTTTAGCAACATAATATATATATATATATGTATGTATATGGTTATATGGTATTTTATCTGAAGAAACATAATAAACAATCACAGTTATAAAATAAAAACAATTTTCAACATGAAAATTCAACTGCCATCAATATTAAATTAGTAATAAAAGATGTCCAAAACCAAAACGCATAACCTAATGATCATACTATCTACTTGAGACCACAGTTTTAGTTCATCTGACATTTATTACTTCATACATTCATCTGTTGGGTGTTTGCTGATCACTGACTACACAACAGGCTATGTGGCTACATTACTGAACAAAGAGGTAAATAAAATAAAACAGACCCCAGCAATAGAACAAGCATCAAATAATACACATGATTACATTTAGCAAAAACAAAAAGTGGACAGCTGCTGGCAGAATACCATTTTTAATGTGTTTTTCTAGAGAGATAATTTTGAAAATGCCATATTCCAACTCAGTGGTTTTCTATTCTGGCTACTAAAAACAATCATTTGGACAGACAAAAAGAAAAGTAAACCCCACTTCCCAAAAGCAGGTCCACATCACCCATCTTCACTCTCTACCCACACCCTAGCATTTACTGACTGTCAAAAACTGGTTTATTCCAAGGAGACTAGACTTTGGATCTAGAACAGTTTTATATTAAAAGAGTACCTAAGTATTTTATATATAACTGAGTTTCAGTTTACTACAGGATGCATATTTGAAGTCCATGGGCACCTCTGACTTATAGATTTGCTTAGTTTTTGTTTTAAAGAAAAGAAAAAAACCCTGCTTGATGTGGGATGCCCCTCTGTATGGTATGAACATGTTTTACTGGCAATGGTTCATAACGAAGCTCTTATGTAAGAGCTGCAAAGGAAAAAGGCCAAGTAACTTATAAAGGTAAACCGATCAGACTTATACCTGACTTCTCTATGGAAACCATGAAAGCCAGAAGGTCCTGGATAGAGGTACTGCAGAAACTAAGAGACCATGGATGCAAACCCAAACTATTATACCCAGCCAAGCTATTGTTCACTATCAATGGAGAAATCAAGACATTCCAGGATAAGAACAAATTTAAACAATACGTAGCCACAAATCCAGCCCTACAGAAAGTAATAGAAGGAAAATCACAACCCAAGGAATCCACCATTGCCAACACTGCCTACAATAACTCAGGCATCTAGCGACCCTCCACCAGCACAACTCATAGAAGGGAGACACACCAACTCTACTACCAAAAACAATAAGAATAACCGGAGTAAACAACCACTGGTCATTAATATCACTTAATATTAATGGTCTCAATTCACCTATAAAAAGGCACAGGCTAAGAGATTGGATACGAAAACAGGATCCAACATTCTGCTGTTTGCAAGAAACACATCTCAACCACAAAGACAGGCATCTACTCAGAGTAAAAGGTTGGGAAAAGGTCTTTCAAGCAAATGGTCCTAAGAAAAAAGCAGGTGTGGCCATACTAATTTCCAACAAAACTGACTTCAAACTAAAATCAATCAGAAGAGATCGAGATGGACACTTTATACTCATAACAGGAACAATTCATCAGGATGACATCTCAATCCTGAATATCTATGCCCCTAATATAAAAGCACCCACTTATGTAAAAGAAATATTACTAAAACTCAAGGCAGACATAAAACCACACACACTAATAGTAGGAGACTTCAACACACCTCTCTCTCCAATGGACAGGTCAATCAGACAGAAACCTAATAGAGAATTAAGAGAATTATTGGAGGTAATGAAGCAAATGGACTTAACAGACATCTACAGAACACTCCACCCAAATAGGAAAGAATATACCTTCTTCTCTGCAGCTCATGGAACCTTCTCAAAAATTGACCATATACTCGGAAACAAAGGAAACCTCCACAGATACAAAAGAATATCAGTGTCCACCTGTGTCTTATCAGATCACCACGGATTAAAGTTAGATGGCAACAACTATGCTACCCCCAGAAAGCCGACAAACTCATGGAAACTGAACAGTCAACTACTGAACCACACCTGGGTCAAGGAAGAAATTAAGAAAGAAATTAAAGTCTTCCTTGAATTTAATGAAAATAAAGAGACAACATACTCAAACCTATGGGACACGATGAAAGCAGTGCTAAGAGGAAAGTTCATAGCACTAAGTGCCCACTTAAAGAAAACAGAGAAAGCATACATTGGGGACTTAATGGCACACCTGAAAGCTTTAGAAAAAAAAGAAGCAGAGGTGCCCAGAAGGAGTAGAAGACTGGAAATAATCAAACTGAGGGCAGAAATCAACAAAATAGAAACACAGAAAACAGTCCAAAGAATCAATGAAACAAAAAGTTGGTTCTTGGAGAAAATCAACAAGATCGACAAACCCCTATCCAAACTAACTAAACAACAGAGAGAGAACACGCAAATAAATAAAATCAGAAATGAAAGGGGGGACATAACCACAGACACAGAGGAAATCCAGAGAATCATTAGATCTTACTATAAAAGCCTGTATGCCACAAAACTGGAAAATGCAAAAGAAATGGACATTTTTTTAGATAAGTACCATATACCAAAGCTAAACCAAGACCAGGTGAATGATCTAAATAGACCTGTTAGTCGCGAAGAACTAGAAACTGTTATCAAAAATCTCCCTTCCAAAAAAAGCCCAGGACCAGATGGGTTCAACGCAGAATTCTACCAGAACTTCCAAGAAGAGCTAATACCTATACTCCTTAACGTATTTCACAATATAGAAACAGAAAAGTCATTGCCAAATTCCTTTTATGAAGCTACAGTTACCCTGATACCAAAACCACACAAAGACCCAACCAAGAAAGAGAATTACAGGCCTATCTCACTCATGAATATCGACGCAAAAATTCTCAATAAAATACTGGCAAACCGAATTCAAGAACACATCAGAAAAATTATCCATTATGATCAAGTAGGCTTCATCCCAGAGATGCAGGGCTGGTTCAACATACGCAAATCTATCAATGTAATCCACCATATAAATAGACTGAAAGAAAAAAACCATATGATCATTTCATTAGATGCGGAAAAAGCATTCGACAAAATTCAACACCCCTTTATGATAAAGGTCTTGGAGAGAATAGGGATACAAGGGTCATACCTAAATATAATAAAAGCTATCTACAGCAAACCGACAGCTAACATTAAATTAAATGGAGAAAAACTCAAAGCCATCCCACTAAAATCAGGAACAAGACAAGGATGTCCACTCTCTCCATACCTCTTCAATATAGTGCTTGAAGTTCTAGCAATAGCAATAAGACAACATAAGGGGATCAAGGGGATTCGTATTGGAAAGGAAGAAGTTAAGCTTTCGTTATTTGCAGATGACATGATAGTATACATAAGCGACCCCAAAAATTCTACCAAAGAACTCCTACAGCTGATAAACACCTTTAGTAGCGTGGCTGGATACAAGATCAACTCCAAAAAATCAGTTGCCTTCCTATACACTAAGGATAAGGAAACAGAGAGGGAAATCACAGAAGCATCACCTTTCACGATAGCCACAAAGAGCATAAAATATCTTGGGGTAACCCTGACCAAGGAAGTGAAAGATCTATTTGACAAGAACTTCAAGTCTTTGAAGAAAGAAATAGAGGAGGACACCAGAAAATGGAAGGACCTCCCTTGCTCTTGGATTGGGAGGATCAACATAGTAAAAATGGCAATTCTACCAAAAGCAATCTATAGATTCAATGCAATCCCCATCAAAATCCCATCAAAATTCTTCACAGATCTGGAGAAGACAATAATCAACTTTATATGGAAAAACAAAAAACCCAGGATAGCCAAAACAATCTTATACAATAAAGGAACGTCTGGAGGCATTACCATCCCTGACTTCAAACTCTATTACAGAGCTACAGTATTGAAAACAGCTTGGTATTGGCATAAAAACAGAGAAGTCGACCAATGGAATCGAATAGAAGACCCTGACTTTAACCCACAAACATATGAACACCTGATTTTCGATAAAGGAGCTAAAAGTATACAATGGAAAAAAGAGAGCATCTTCAACAAATTGTGCTGGCAAAACTGGATGTCAATCTGTAGAAGAATGAAAATAGACCCATATCTATCACCATGCACAAAACTCAAGTCCAAGTGGGTGAAAGACCTCAATATCAGTCCAAACACACTGAACCTGATTGAAGAGAAAGTGGGAAGTACTCTAGAACACGTGGGCACAGGAGACCACTTCCTACGTATAACCCCAGCAGCACAGACAGTAAGGGCCTCATCGAATAAATGGGACCTCCTGAGACTGAGAAGCTTCTGTAAAGCAAAGGACACTGTCGCTAAGACAGAAAGGCAACCCACTGACTGGGAGAAGATCTTCACCAACCCCTCAACTGACAAAGGTCTGATCTCCAAAATATATAAAGAACTCAAGAAACTAGACCGTAAAAGGCTAATCAACCCAATTATAAAATGGGGCACTGAGTTGAACAGAGATCTCTCAACAGAAGAAGTTCAAATGGCCAAAAGACACCTAAGGTCATGCTCAACTTCCTTAGCGATCAGGGAAATGCAAATCAAGACAACTTTAAGATACCATCTTACACCTGTCAGAATGGCAAAAATCAAAAACACCAATGATAGCCTTTGCTGGAGAGGTTGTGGAGAAAGGGGTACACTCATCCATTGCTGGTGGGAATGCAAACTTGTGCAACCACTCTGGAAAGCAGTGTGGAGGTTTCTCAGGAAATTTGGGATCAACCTACCCATGGACCCAGCAATACCACTCTTGGGAATATACCCAAGAGAGGCCTTATCACACAACAAAAGTATATGCTCTACTATGTTTATAGCAGCATTGTTTGTAATAGCCAGAACCTGGAAACAACCTAGATGCCCTTCAATTGAAGAATGGATGAAGAAAGTATGGAATATATACATATTAGAGTACTACTCAGCAGTAAAAAACAAGGACTTCTTGAAGTTTGCAGGCAAATGGATGGAAATAGAAAACACCATCCTGAGTGAGGTAAGCCAGACCCAAAAAGAGGAACATGGAATGTTCTCACTCATATTTGGTTTCTAGCCATAAATAAAGGACATTGAACCTATAATTCGGGTTCTTAGAGAAGCTAAATAAGAAGGAGAACCCAAAGAAAATCATATAGGCATCCTCCTGAATATTAAACTTCATCAGGCGATGAAAGGAGACAGAGACAGAGACCCACATTGGAGCACCGGACTGAAATCTCAAGGTCCAAATCAGGAGCAGAAGGAGAGAGAGCATGAGCAAGGAACTCAGGACCGCGAGGGGTGCATCCACACACTGAGACAATGGGGATGTTCTATTGGGAACTCACCAAGGCAAGCTGGCCTGGGTATGAAAAAGCCTGGGATAAAACCGGACTCGCTGAATATAGCGGACAATGAGGACTACTGAGAACTCAAGAATGGCAATGGGTTTTTGATCCTACTGCACGTACTAGCTTTGTGGGAGCCTAGCCATTTGGATGCTCACCTTACTAGACCTGGATGAAGGTGGGAGGTCCTTGGACTTCCCACAGGGCAGGGAACCCTAATTGCTCTTTGGGCTTACAAAGGAGGGGGACTTGATTGGGGAAGGAGGAGGGAAGTGGGAGGCGGTGGCTGGGAAGAGACAGAAATCTTTAATAAATAAATAAATAAATAATAAAAAAATTAAAAAAAAGAAGCTCTTATGGCTTATGGCAGGGCATAATATAAGTAGGCATGCAGGGCGAAAAGAAGGTGGAATCAAGCAGATGCATTTAGCTGCTGAAGGAGAAAGACTCTTTTAGTTTACCAGTAAGTTAGAGCCTTATGGTGAAACATAAAATAATAGAAATGAGGTAATTTGATATGTAAGAATTATCTAGGAATATGCCTGAACTACTGGCTAAATGGTGTTGTAATCAATATAGTTTCTGTGTGGCTGGGAAATGAACATGTACTCTCTATTTACATAATGGTACCCAATGTGGGGAATGAACCCATGGCCCTGAGATTAAGAGATTTAAGAGTCGCGGGCTCTAAAATGAAAGTGCAGTCTCTGAATACATAATGGTGCTCAAATGTTTGGGGCTATCCAGTGTGGCCAGCCACCGCTTCAGTCTGGGTGCTTGTACATCCACTTGGGATTAGAAGAAATGTAGCTGAGAGCACAACTATGGCTGAGCACTCTCTGCCTGGGCAAGTGGTGGGATCAGGTCTGCTGGGCGTGCACAGGCAGGAAAAGCACGGCCTATTCCTGCTGCCACATAGAGACATTTCCAGGCCATGAAGTGTGCTGCATGGCAGATTTAGCTTTTACTCCGAAAAAAAAAAAAAACAAAGGGCTTATGTGCTGCATGCTGCTTCCCAGAGTTGAGGTGGTGAGCACGGCTCCCACCCAGCAGTTCCAGAGCTGGCGATGAACGTACCTCTGCCATGTTAAAAGGCTGAAAGAGGCAGAGCCAGCCTCCAGCACCACCACGACCACACTGCTTACTACTTTAAAGGTGCTCCTTAGCAGAAAAGATTTCAGATACACAATAGGACAGATCCAGACAAAAGACCCCTAAACAAGACACAGTGTGTTTAAAAAGTGTACTTAGGCCTGGGAGAGAGGAAAACTAACACAAACAGTTACAAAAAGAAATAGTATTAAAAAATAAAACAAAGTCTTTAAAGAGACAGTAAAAGTAATATAAAAAAGCAACATAAAGCCAGGAGGTGGTGGCTTATACCTTCAGAGGCAGGCGGATCTCTGTGAATTCAGGGCCAGACTGGTCTACAAGAGCTAATTCCATGACAGGCTTTGGAAGCTACAGAGAAACCAAAAACAAAACAAAAAAACCCAACCAACCAACCAAACAAAAGATGAAAAATACACAGAGAGTCTAGATTATGTATATCATTGTGTTTTCTTCGAATTTTTTTGACTGCAGAGAGACATTTGATTCTGGGGGCTGTTAAACTAAACCAACACACATACGTATGTATGTATGTATGTATGTATGTATGTATGTATGTATGTATGTATATGGTACCTTGACTTCAAAATTTGAGTCTAAGGATATGTTACTTTGGAAAAGAGGTTCTGCTTTTGTTTCCACACAAGATGAAAACCTGTGGATTCCTTCCAGGCTAATGTGGTTTGACGGAACATGACTCTCTGAAAGGTCTCCATGAACCCTAAAACTACTTCACCCAAGAAACAGCAGACAGCAGTTTGGAGAAAGCTATACCCAAATTCTCAAAATGATTGTTTATAAATGTTTATTTTCATTTAAAAGGGGTTGGGTACAAATCGTTAATGGTCACAGTCAATCTCTTTTTTTTTAAGGGGAGATATCATAGAGATGAATACTTTGCATTGGTATAAATCTTGGTTTATTGATGCAAATTTAAGGTCCATTTCTTTTCTCCTTTCTTTCTTTCTTTCTTCCTTCCTTCCTTCCTTCCTTCCTTCCTTTCTTTCTTTTTTTTTTTCGAGACAGGGTTTCTCTGTAGCTTTTTGGTTCCTGTCCTGGAATTAGCTCTTGTAGACCAGGCTGGCCTCGAACTCAGAGATCCGCCTGCCTCTGCCTCCCGACTGCTGGGATTAAAGGCGTGCGCCACCACTGCCCAGCTAAGGTCCATTTCTTATATATATTTCTACTCTTGTTTAAGGTATTAAGGTTTTACAGCTCATTAAAAAATGCAATGTATAATTAAAAATTATGGATTAATGGTTATTTACGATAGTCAAACTTGTAGTTATGTTTTCTAGATATATAGAGATATATTTCAGTTAGATAGATCAACACTTCAAAGACCTACAGAATATGGCATTTAAAATATTTAAGAACTTAAGACTTTTCTTGGCAGTGAGACATGTCTGCTTTTGGCAGCACCAATTTGCTTCAAGAGGATGATGGGCATTGAAGAGGCTCCTTATGGAGTTTACTAGCCATTTGGGCAAGACACTGCTCTTGCCTGGACTGCTTGATGGTGTACTGTATAAGCTGGACACACAGGACCCACAAAAAAAAAAATGACTACTAAACTTGCCAGAAGAAGGCAAGACAATCATTCAGGGTTACTGGTTCACCAAAGAGTCTTCCAGATATTCTGCAGGACACAGAAGAAATTGAGTGGTAAACTGCCAATATAGGTGAAATAGTCTTTCAAATTTCCTGCTTTAAGGAAAAATCTGCCAAATACTATGAGCCTATAGGCTGAAGATGGATGCCTCAATGTTACAAAAGAAATTTGGGTGACTGTCCAGGCAACGAGATGTCCCTGTCATTTCTAGATCTTTGGAAGTTGCTTAAAATGTACTTCCTGTTTACTTAGGTAACATTTTATCCTTCTGGGGTCTCTGATGGAGTTGAAGACAGGTAGTTATAGTTTTCCTTAGTTATGATCAAAGATACATTAGCTATGAAACTCACAAGATAAAATAGATGATAGAATATTTTCTTTAATTTTGCCAGATTCAAAAGACTAAATATTGTAACTAATTCTTGCTTGATACCTGTTTTGTTATATGTATTTTTACTATGTTAAATTTAAAGTCTTCCTTTTTACTTAAGACAGTAAAGTGGAGATGATGTGGGATTGCCTTCTGTATGCTATGAATATGTTTTATTAGCATTGGTTAATAAAGAAGCTCCTTTGGCTTATGGCAGGGCAGAATATAAGTAGGCAGGAAAACTAAAAAGAATGCAGGGAGAAAGAAGGTGGAGTCAGGCAGATGCCATGTAGCTGCCAAAGGAGAAAGACTCTGGAACCTTACTGGTAAGCCAGGCCTCGTGGCAATACATAAATGAATAGAAATGGGCTAATTGAAAATGTAAGAGCTAGCTAGAAATATGCCTGAACCCTTGGCTAAAGAGTGTTGTAACTAATACAGTTTCTGTGTGATTATTCGGGTCTGGGTTGCGGCAGGGAAATGAACACACAGTCTCCATTTGCACCTATCCAATATTTAACACTTGGGAAGTTTCAACTCTGATGAGTCTTGTTCACAATAATGGGTTGGAGCCCAGAAGTAGTGCTCCCTTGTTCTTACGGCTATCCCCGCTACTACCTTCTTTGTTTACATAGATCACGCCTGGCTCTTTACTACTTACACCTTACCATTGTTTTGAGAACGCTATTCCTCTCATTCTTAACCAAGAAGAAGAACCACAAAGAGGGTGTCTTAGGATTCTATTGCTATGAAAAGATACAACGACCAGGCAATTCTTATATAAAAAACATTTAATTGGTGCTTGCTTATAGTTTTAGAGGGCTAGTCCCTCATTATGGTGAACAACATGGTGGTATGCAGGCAGGTGCGGTGCTGAGAAGTTGCTGAGAGCTTTACATCCTGATTAGCAGGCAGCAGAGAGAGAAAGGGAGGGAGGGAGGGGGAGGGGGGAGGGGAGAGAAAGAGGGCCTAGTTTTTCAAACTGTTCATTAACTGGGGACTAAGAATGAATATATGAGTCTACGGGAGGCATTCTCATTCAAACCACCAAAGGGTATCTGTAGACAATACTGTTCTGTTTTGTATTTAAAAAGATGCAGTGAATGCCTTTTCCCCTCCCAAACTCAACACTCATCATTCCCACAGCACAGGAACAAAGTGCTATCTGTACACATTAAAATGCTTTTCTTTACATGGCAGCAGGGCTTACCTTCAGATCAAGGCTGCTAAGGCTTACAACATCATCATCTTTCTCTCTTCGCTTTCTTTTCTAAGGAAAAAAAAAGATTTGATTTATACATAGAACTAAATGTTACTGTATTAGACAAAGATTCCACACAACTAGAAAAAAAATCATTCCAAGGAGCTGCAGCAGTTAAGAATGCTGGCTGCTCTTTCATTGGACAGGAGTTCTGGTCCCAGCACCTATGTCTGCAGCTCACAACCACCTGTAACTCCAGCTCCACACTGGACAGGGACACACACACACAATGCCCTTTTCTGACCTCTGCGTGCGCACGCACACACACACACACACGCACACACACACAAATAAAACAAATATTTAAAAAAGAAAAAAGTATATTGATTAGGGAAACTTACAAATTATCTCTGGAATTGCACTGCCTAAACAGTACCCTCGGACTAAGTGCTCTCTTGCTGAAGTCATTCCACACCACTAAAACCTTATGTGTGTTTTAGACTAGAACTCATGTAAGTTACGAGACATCTGCTCATAAAAGAAAAGTATTTTATTATAGAAATGCAAGTTTTATGAAAGGAACTTACTGTTTATCAAGGGGTGAGGGAAGTCTGTTTGTGTGTGTGTATGTGTGTGTGTGTGTGGGGGGGGGCGTCCTCTTCTCATAGCCCAAACTCGAATTTATTACCTAAAGCAGGATTTATCAAATGGAAGAGGAACATCTATGTCCTGGAATGACCCGGGTAATCATTTAGCTCTGCCTGGTTCCAGGGTAGCATAACTGTGTACATATCTATCATTTATAATTCTTAATCAATTAAGCATAAACACCATTAAGTAGCATTTTATCATTTCACATCTTAAAATAACATATTCCTTGGGACGCAGACTAGCTCTTGAAAACGCCTAAAACTAACCATCTAAGGTTCTCTTCAGTTCCTGGCCCCATGAGAAGAGAAGGCTTGGAGTTCAATCACAATGGAACAAAATAGCTAAAAGAGAAAAACTTCTGGATAGATGCAGGGGGAATAACAGAGCCAGAGAGCAGAAAAAGCACCCCCATGGAAATGAGAGGAAGTCTGTGACGTTAGAAAAGTCATCTAAGCCCCTTTGTAAAGGGAAAGAAGCAAGAGAAACTAATTTAAGTGGAAAAAAAAATCTCAAATTCAAATCCTATAAAAATCATCCTGTGGGAGGTGGAGAGATGGCTCAGCTGCTAAGAGCACCTGATGGTCTTGTAGGGGACCCAGATTTTACTCCCAGCACCCACAACTCCAGTTCAAGAGGATCTAATACCCTCTTCTGACTTCCATGGGCACCAAGCAGGAATGTGGTACATACATGTAAGCAAAACACACATAAAACAAAATGAACAAATCTAATTAAAACCAACCCCCCAAACCAAAATTACTCCGGTGGTGGGGGGACAGAATACCACACTACTGGGCAATGAAGGCACACCAGATTTTTTTTTTTTTTAAATCACCATTCTCAACTGAGTTTAACAAGCACTGGAAAATGATATAAGAAAAGAAGAAACATTATAAATCAGAACTGGGAAAAACTTCAGAACCAAAGTGATAGATTTTAAATCTTTATTTACTTGAAGGTCATGTTAAAAAAAAAAAAAGAAAAAAGAGGAAGGTATGAACAATGTGATCATGGCTTTGCTAAGCTAGCTAACCCCAAGTCCTACGTATTTCTACCTATCTAAGGAACCTGCACATTAACAGGCAAACAATAGTAATGAAATCTAGAGCAATAAGCGTGGAGTTGCTGACAGGGGTCAGGAGACACTGGAGATGCACAAGCCTCCAGGGGGAAGGGAGACACTGTGAAGCAAAGGAAGAGAATGAGGGAAAAAGCACATGACCATTTGAGTTGTAAATACAGGTGTGCCCACAGGAACAGAGAAAGCTAACAGGATTTGAGATGGTGTACTGTTGCTCTCTTCAAAAACCTTCAGGTTTTATTTGTTTAGATCTACCTAGAAGTTACTTTTGTGAATATGCAGCAATCAGCTGCCTCCTTCTACCCTAACACTGTTTGCCAAGAGTCCCATTCACTGGTTATCATACCAGCGGATAGAGAAAATTCTCAAACGTGTGGGTGTTGTGGTTTGGATGTGAAATGTTCTCTGCAAGCTATTCATGAATTGAAGGCTTGGTCCTGACACAAGCAGTGTTTAGAGAAGGGACATCTGGGTAAATGACTGCATCAGGAGGCTCCTACCTTCATCAGTGATAATCCAGCCATAGGAACAACCCCAAAGACAACTGGGAGTTTAGAACTATAGGAGGAGCCTAGTTGGAGAAAGTGGGTTGCAGTGAGTATGCTCTGGAAAGACAGACTATGTCTGGCCCCTTCCTGTCTCTCTGGATTCTTATTTTGTTTCCTGGTCTACTTACCAAATGTGTGTCCCTATCATGCTGTGCCTTAACTAACAGCAGTTATAGGCACCCTAATCTGTACAGTTGTGTTCTGGGTCTCCTTCCATGGGAACTGTAGAAGGGGGGCTAGGGAACTCTAATCAGATCTCTTTTAAAATTACACAAAATATGGAGTCTTTCAAGGAGAACTGACTTTTTGTTATGGCAGTCTTTTCCTGCATGAAGATTAGAGTATCTCTCTTCTCAACCAGCTCTTCCCTGTTTAATGCTTCCCAGATTTTCCCATAAGTGTTATTTTCATGAATTTATTTCTACTAAATTTGATACTATTTCCACAATAAGAATATAAAATAAAAACAAATCTTAAAAAAGATCCTTGCCCTAAAAATGGCAAGGGGATTCCTCTGTCTTGAGGTAGCCAACAGCAGATAATCAATCACTCATTTTATATATATATGTATATATAAATACATATAATCTATAGTCAAGCATTTATATATTTTTAAACATAGTATAAAAAGTTGTCAAAGAATGTACATAAAACAATGCCTTGCTTTTAGCACTCAAAGGAACAGAAAGGTCCAGTGTTAAAGATGAATTCATATGGGTGCTTTGAAAAATGTTTCATTTACTTGAAATAAAACTTCCAGCTTTTGGAAACAAAGGACTAAATAAGGTTGCCAATAGGGCTTTAGAAGTTCTGCTTCATGAGCTACTCACAGCACAACTGAGTTGTAGGAAAATGAAAGACAGCCAGGGATAGATCCCAATGTTTTGAAAATCCAGTTATCTACTCACCAAAGTGAAGTCCCAGTGAGGGCCAGGTGTTAAAAACGTGAAGGAGCTGCCTCTCCGAAGGGAGCATCTATTGACAGAAGAGTCAGATAAACAGAGTAAGTTCCATGTAGTAAGGTGACTGGCAGATAAAAAGCCATCGTGTTTGCAGTCTCCAAACTAGTTAAAACAGTGATCCAGAGCCAGCAGCTGGAGAGCGCACCGTCCTTCTGGCCAGTATACACACATAACAGGGCATATGCCGTCCCCAGAATCTCTGCACTGAAAAGAGACTATATAAAATTAATGGAGGGACAACTATTAAAAAACATTTCTCCAAAGCAAACAGAGTTCATCTTGGGAATATATATATATGTATATATATATATATATCTCAACAATATAAAAATCTACTAATATACAACAACAGCTTTAATATTTTATTAATAATAAAAAACAGCAAGTGAATTTATAACTACATTTGGTACAATTCAAAACTTATGCCCATATTTAAAAATAAATGAAAAACTAACATATTAAAGCCAAAATGTTATTTACATGAATGCAAATCTCTTTTAATTTTTGACAATTAGAATTAAAGCAAGAGAGTCCCGTTACAGAATCTACCTTTACCTTTCTAAAATACAGGCCTGTATATACACAAGATGGAAATATCTGTATTTACAAATATGTTTAAAAAAAAATCACAAAACGGCACAGGTGATGCCCATCAGCTGTACTGTTAATCACTTGAGAATATAGAATGTGGAACAAAGATGGTTTTCCTCTCATGTAGATAAACGGCAGCCAAATAAGGAGAGCAGAAGCAAGGGAGTTGTCATCACTTGCCCTTTGGCAGAGGCTCAGAAAAGTAAGAGGAGTGTGACCTTTATAATGGAACAAAAAGGGGAGGGGGGAGCTCAAGTATAACCCGGATGGAGCTGACATGGGGAAGCTGTTGGTAGGCTAACCAGAAGAAAAAGACATGGAGTGCTAATCTATTGTGACCGGAGAGAAGGTATGTATTTGGCCTTTTTTGGTTATAAATGTAGTGTAGGACTGAAGAGATGGCACACTGGTTAAGAGCACTTGCTACTCTTGTAGAGGACTTGGGATCCCAACACCCACATGATGGTTCACAACCACCTGGAACTAGAACTCTTAGGATCTGATGTCCTCTTGGCCTTCATGGACACTAGACACATAGTGCACATATACACATACAAGCAAAATACAAATTTTATTTTAAAAAAAATCTTAAAAATCAATTTAAGACATAAGCAGGACAAAAATTGAATGTAGATGGTCACTAATAAATTTCTAGCTATTTTAGACCAATTGTTATTCAAGTTATTATTTAGCTTCTTAAGGCCAGGTCATGGTCTATTTTAAATCTGACCCTTACCATGCCTCTCATGCACGTTCTTTCTTTACCATACATTTCTATAACATTACAGATGGCAAAAGCTTCAAGCTGAAATCAAGTACAAGGATTCCTGTACTTTTCTAAGTTAAATAGAAAGCAGAAGTCTGTATTTCAGCAAGGACAATAAAGGAAACATGGCTATCAGCAAAGCCTCACCAGACAACAGTAAAGTTGGCTGTTAAGATAGTTTAGCCCATAAGAGGCACCAGTCACCAAAGCCGTCACTCTAATCCTGCATGAAGTGGTAATGAAGATGAAAAAACCCTTTCCTCCCTAAGGTGCTTTTGGTCATGCTGTTTATCACAGCAATAGAAAGCCAACTAGGAAAAGTATGATGGAGAATTATAAAACCAAAGCTATAAATTAATTACATACAACTATACTGATCTTAGAATTTGATATCTGACAGTTGGAAACAAAAACTAGCTCTTGAGAATCTTTAAAAAAGCTAACTGGAAATTACATTCAGTCTGATGGTAAGATTCTTTTAAGCACTGTTGACAATCAGCTTAGAGCCTCCCATTTCAATAACACATTTCTAGTTTTAAACATCATGGAGAGAATAAACTGAAATAATAAGCTGTACCTAGAAAACGTGGGTGACAGTGCCAACTTCCAAAATTTTTGAACAGACATACTCTTCTATTTTCCCCTTCTAAGTAAGAGTTAGACTCAAAATATAATCATTATTTAAGTCTTGTGGAACAAAATCCAGTTTCATAAAACATTAAGAGCATATGTGGTTTTTCTAGAAGAAACACTGAACTCACTTCCAAAGGGACGAAGACTGAGATGTGGAGCTGCGGAGCATCAGGATCTCTATCCAGCAGACACAACGTCATTATACACCAAAGTGATCATGGCCTTTAGGATCTCTATCCAACAGACACAACGTTATTATACACCAAAGTGACCACGGCATTTCGGGCAGAAGATAGACTAGCACGGTAAGGAGCCAGTTTGGCTCATGAAGCCATGTCTTCCTTAACTCCAGCGTGCTGTCACTGTGCCTCTGACATCCTTCCTTTTCCTACGATGTGCTCCTGAGCAGTGTACAGTACAGTACACTTCATCAGTTTTGGTAGAAATGAAGCATACGAGTGTTTCGCCTGTCTGTAAGTGCATCACACGCAAGCAGTGCCCATGGAGGTCAGAATGTATCAGATCCCCTGGAACAGGAGTTACATCTGTCACGTGGGAGCGGGAATCAAAATCTGGTCCTCTGAAAGAGCAACAAATACTCTTTCACAGCTGAATCATCTTTTCCAGTGCTCTTCATCCCCACTGGTACCTCGTGTTTTATCCTTTCTTGCCCTTGGGATCCTTGACTCCTTTTCTTCTCACTGTTTCCTTCTCTTTGCTTATTTCCCTCAGCGTATCTGCTTACTCTTGCACAAGAGATCTCTCCAAAGCTGTGTCCCTTTGATTATTAGTGCTTCTCTGTTGCAGTGACATTTCCTGTAATACACACCATGCACTCGTTCTCCAACCAGTGCCAACCATCAGATTGAAATGCTCACCATTCCCATCCAGGTTGCTAAAGACTGCTCTTTTTGTTTTTAAATCTGGTATAAACACTAAGCTTTTCGGATCATAAATATGAAATATTTTGTATATAAGCACTTCTTAAGGAAAGAGTTTTTATAAGATTTAGAGTGCCATGAATCCCAGATGTTATTTATTTTTTAAATGAAAGACAGGGTTTTTAAAAATTATCCACATGCTCGCAACACTGGCTTGTTTAAAATCTCCCAGTAGTTCCTCTCACCTACCATGACATACTGAACCTCTTCACAATGAGGCTTTTGCCTCAGTATAATTTCTATTTACTTCCTCTTCCATAGCCTTACTTTAGGTTCTGCAGCTACAGTGAATGAGTACATACACCCGGAATTCAGCATGCCCATTTGTTTCAGGGTCTTTTACATAAGTAAAGTTATTCATCTATCTATCTGCTTACTTATTAATCTGCTTAGTGTGACAAGGTTTCTTCTAAGATGATCTTGAACCTCTGACCTTCCTGCCTCTACTTTCAGGGTGCTGTGATTACAAGAAGGTGCCAGCATGCCCAGTAGTAGGAAGTGCTGGGGTTCAAACCCAGGGCCTTATGTATGCTAGACAAGCACTCTACTTCCTGGGCTGTATCTCCAGCCTTATAGTTACCCACTCATTATGCACCCCAAACCAACAATCCTCCTGGACTCAGGGATTGCAACAGGGAGTTATTTCCTGTCTTCTCTAGCCAGGATGGAGTATTCCTTTTATTTGTATCTACGCCACTGTCTATCACTAGAAGCTCTTACCAAATACTATTTGACTTGCTTATTTGTTCCTACTAGATTACTTCCCATCTCTAATTCTTTGTATCTGGCATTCATTTATTTTCTGAATAAATCACACCACATTTTTTTTCAACCCACTGCAAACTATTCTCAGCTCTATATTCAGAGTAAGAAGGGGTTAAAGCCTGACAAATTCTTATTTGAAAGGGCTGAAAGTAGCTAATCATGGTGGCACACATTGGTAACCCCAGCACTTTTGAGGTAGAGGCAGGAGGTTCAGGAGTTCAAGGTTATCCTTGACTACATATTGAGTCCCAGGCCAGTCTGGGGAGGTTTGGCTTCAAAACAAGTGAATGAACCAAAAAACCAAACCCAAAAAGCTGAAAAATGTATAAAAGAATTTAATACACTCAACCAATTTAACACTGGTTTTTTTTTTTTTTTTTTTTTTTTTTTTTTTTTTTTTTTTTGAGACAGGGTTTCTCTGTAGCTTTGGTGACCAACCGGAACTAGCTCTTGTAGACCAGGCTTGCCTCGAACTCCCAAAGATCCGCCTGTCTCTGCCTCCCGAGTGCTGGGATTAAAGATGTGCGCCACCACCAATTTAACACTTTTAAAAATACGATTGGATAAACATTCTCTAATGTAGTGTTGAGTACAAATACCTGTATGCACAGTCACTAGCAACATATACCATACACATGAGGGTATGTCCATACCAATTTCTCTAACTTCCTTCCTAATTTGCTAAATTAAACTTGAAATTCTTTAAAAATATTTTTACATTTATGTATGTACGTGTGTACAGGCCAGAGAACAACGTGGAGGTGGACTCTCTCTTTCCATTATGTGGGTCCTGGAGCTCGAACTCAGGTCAGCCTTGTCAGAACATGCCTTTAGCTGCTGAGCCAGCTCCTTGGTCTGGATCTGGAGGGCTTACAATGACTGTCCACCAGGCACTAACTACTACAAGATCCCCTCTGTCACTCCATTTCCCACATGCCCCACTTGCTTTACTTCACCCTCCTCGCCCGTTTTGAAGTTCCCTGAGATACCCAGAATTCTTCTTCCCAGATGAGCACTTGCTGCTCCTCTATATCAGAGAAGTTTCTTCCAAATTCCCACATCTCCATCCCTCCCTTCTCTCCAACTGCATTATCAAGAAACTTTCCCTGTGATCTCCAAAAAATAGTAATAATCTCTATGCCTTTCACGAGGCTTTCATTCACTTCATGTGACCAACCCTCCCCAAGAGAATCCCAGATTCCCAAGAGCAAGAGCTCCAGCTAGCTATTTGCGTTCTAGAGTCCCCACTATCTACAACAGTGTCTTTGTCTGGCAGGTGCAACAGTTATCACTGAATAAGTGCAGAACCGCCTCCATCCATCTTTTGGAATCTCTCCTCTTTTTCCCCCTTTTAACTAGTCTTTCCTGATTTTCCTAACTCTCAGTCTCAAGGATGACTTCCTTCTGCACGCTGACTTCTTCTTAAACACAGGATGAGAGGACGATTCAGAAGGTAACAATTCAGGTAAATTATTACCTTAAACTTCAAACTAATAAAAATCTGTACCAAGTGAAAGAATCTAGCTCTTTATGGAGTTACTTAACACACTGGGTTTACCCATGCATTGGTAATGAAAGTAATATATTCCTCAAAACCATATGGCATAACTGGACAGAAAGTTATATAAAAGTTTAAAATCATAACAAGTGATCTGGGTGTGGTGGTATACACTGTAATCCTAGCACTGGGGGAGGCCAAGGAAGAAAGCTTTTAGGAAGAAAGGTTTGCTGCCTGCTCAGGTGACAATTCTCCTCCTCAGCACCGTTACCCCGAGGTTTGGTCTGAGCCCCTGCAGCCTGCTAGCTTTAGTAGAGAACAGCTCCGGTGCAGAATGCACGGTGTGAGTTTCTGCTCAGCTTCCTTATATAGGGAGTTCTGGAACGATCAAGTTACACAGTGAGAACCTGCCTCAGAAACAAAGCCACCACCACCAAACCTAAAACTGCGGCAAGTGGGCTTCTGAAAAGATGGAGCAGATACCGGATGGTCACCTTCAAAGATAAAAACTGACAGACAAGATTTGTGTGGAGCGTTCTTCGTGCAGGGCCATGCTAAGCACTGAGGTCCACCAATGCCTTATGTGAAGCAGAAACTATGGTATCCTCAGTGCACAGGCACCGAGCTCATACAAAGTGATGGGACCTGACACTTCATCCGAGTCCCTCATTAGGATGGGAACACTATATTCAGTAATTTAAAACAATTTCATATATCACGGGTCAAAAGCATTGCAGAGCAGCACAGACAAATGCCATTTTGATTTCCTATTTGATAATAACATTGTGATTTCCATGGCATCTCTTCCAGATGCAGGTTTCTAAAACCAATCTAACGTCCACCTTTTCCAGACATACAGAAATGAAGACACAGAATATGAAATGTGCTAATAATCGAAAAGACAGAGAGTGACTTTCTCTGATCTCTTCGTGCCGGGAGCCTGGCCTATTCTGGTCTGGAAAAAAAAAAAAAAACCATTTCATTTCAAACAGCCGCTTTCTGGCTTAAAGGGCTGGTGCCTGTTCAGGTGACAATCACTCCCCTTACCACAGGCTCCGTGACAGTCTGGGTCGGCTAGAGTCGTGTAGGGGACAGCTCTTGTACAGAAAAGTACGGCTCCCCAGGAAGGGGTTAAAGAAGACTGTCAACAAGCCCAATGGGTCCGCCCCTTCTAAGCAGGGCCTAGCAGTCGCTGTTTGGGGCCTCATCTCAAGGCTGGCGAGTCCTCGGAGCCTCCGGGCTGGACAGCAAGCAGTACACTCTCCTCCCGTGGGTTCCCGCATTTCTGCCCGGCCTGCCTCTCTCCGTGCTCCTACCTCCCTGCCAACCTCCCTGCTCCATTCCCAGCGCGCGGTGAGCTCCCGCTTCTACAGGAGCATCCACCCCTTTCCGAGTCTCTGGATTCCACGCCTGGTGCTCCCCATCCACCCACTTCCCGGTCCCCGGGATCCATCTCTGGTTCTCCCCAGCCACTTCCTGCACACTCACCTCCCGTCCGCCGCCGGCCCGGGTGTGTCGGCCGGAGGCCCTGCGGCTCTGTCCTCGCAGAGCACTGAGGCCCTGCGGCTTCTCCTCCGCGGCCGGGGCTGCTTCTGAGCCGTTGGCTCTGGCTCCATGTCCGGAGACAGGGGGTGGGGCGGTGGCCCAGTGCCCGGGAGACCGACCGTGGCGGGCACGGTGCCCGCCAGCTTCTGCGAGGCAGTATGTTGCCTTCTAGCAGAGAGCTGGTACCGCCATCATCCGGGGATTTGAAAATGGCGGCGGCCCAGCGGTCAGCCAATCAGAGAGCGAGTAGCGGTTGCTAGGATATGTGGAGTCCCGCCCCAGCCCCGAGGACCTCGCAGCACACTCCTGGAAGCCTGAGGGAAAAGGCGAGACAAATTAGCAACAACAGGGTGAAAGTTAGGGGTATCCTGAATATCTCAAAACCAGTCTTTATTCACGTTTGCTGCAGGCCAGAAAAATGGATAGAAAGCTGTTTTCCATTTGATGTTGCTTAGCGTTTGATAGGTTGAAAGGAAAGCAAGGTGCAGTGGGCATATAAAGACTAAATTATTCTTCTGGGATATATGCCTACTTGCCAAAAGCAATACCTGTGTCCTCAGTTATGCCGCCAGATAACCAGTGTCGTCTAGCTAGTCCTCCTCTCTTCCAGTGCTTCCTCTGCTGGCAAAACTGAAAACGTGCGGCACGAAACAAAAGGACAGTTCTCAGGTTATTTTTATGAAGACTGGTAAATAAAAAGTTCTTTATTTTAAATATCGATAACAGCCTTAAATGTGGACTCTTATTTTTGTGGGAGGTTATCCTAAAAAATAACGCCATGTGTGCAGGAAGATGTTAAAGGCTTTGTACGTAATAGAAAAATTAAAGGCAATCCAAATGAGTGATTGGGAGATATCTAAATACAACTCATTGACTGGAAAGACTATCTTCAGCCTATAAAAAATAGTCCTCCCCAGGGAAGATCACACCGATACCAAGCGGTCAGCCCTGAAAACATTTACAAGTAATATCATACAGACTGAGCAGGCTGTATTTATGTATTTAGGAACATATATGTATATATGTATATGTATGTAACAATAATTAATGGGAAAAAAAGAGACCACAAATTTGAAAGAGAGCGAGAAGATGTATAAGAGAGGGCTAGGAGGGAGGGAAGAAAAGGAGATAAGTGATGCGATTATAATCTCAAAAAATAAAAGAAATATTTAAAAATAAAAGGTATGACAGGTGATGGTGTCATGTACCTTTAATCCCAGCACCCAGGAGGCAGAGGCAGGTGGATCTCTGTGAGTTTATAGCCTGCCTGGTCTACAGAGTGAGCTCCAGTGGAGCCAGATCCACACAGAGAAACCTTATTTTGAAAAAAATACAAACATTTTGAAAAAAAAAAAAACCAAAAAAGCATGTAATAAAATCAAACATTTTAATTTTAAGTAAAAACATGAGCTATAGAACTGTGCTGGCTAGGTTTATGTCAACTTAACACAAGCAATAGTCACCTGTGAGGAGAGAACCTCCGCTGAGAATATGCTGCTATAATATCGGGCTGTAGGCAAGCCTGTAGAGCCTTTTCTTAATTAGCGGTTGATGAGGGAGGGTCCTGCTCGTTGAGAGTGGTGCTATCCAATGGCTGGTGGTCCTGGGATTTTATAACAAATCAGGCTTAGCAAGCTATGAGGAGCAAGCTAGTAAGCAGCAGCAGCACCCCCCTTCCCCATAGCCTCTACTCAGCTTCCACCTCTATGTTCATGCCTCTCTTGACTTCCTGTCCTGACTTCCTTTGGTGTTGAACTGTGATGTGGAAGCATAAAATAAACCCTTTCCTTCCCAACTTTGTCTCAAAAGATCAAAACCAGCCCCTTAAAGAAAATGGTATTTTTTTTTCTTTCTTTCTTTTCTTTGGGGGAAACCCCAAAGGTGGGGTGGGTGTGGGCCTGGGAAGACTGGGAAGTGAGTGTGATCAGGGTGTATTTTGTGAAACTTCCAAACAATCAATAAAAATATTACATCAGGGAGCTGGAGAGATGGCTCAGAGGTTAAGAGCACTGACTGTTCTTCCAAAGGTCCTGAGTTCAATTCCTAGCAACCATATGGTGGCTCACAACCATCTATAATGGGGTCTTCTGGCCTGCAGACATACATGGAAGGAATGCTGTATACATAATAAATAAATAAATATTTAAAAAAATATAAAAAAATATTACATCAGAAAAAGCAAAAAACTAAACCAGGGCTGGAGGGATGGCTCATCAGTTAAGAGTATTGGATGATCTTGTAGAAGATACAAGTTTGGATCTTAGTAACCACATTGGACAGCTTACAGATGCCTGTAACTCCAGCTCCAGCTTAGATGGACGCCTTCTTCTTACCTTACTCAAATGCTCTCATTTTCCCCATTAATGTTGACTCAATTCTTAATATTAGAGGAAAAATTTAGGAAGACATTTGTGAGGGCTGGGAAGATAATGAGCAAAGCGCTTACTGCAAAAGCGTGAGAGCTCGAGTTGTCCCCATGTTGAACTTGTTATACCAGGGTGCTGGTTTGAATAAAAGTGACCCCCATAGGCTTATAGATTGGAGTACTTGGTCACCAGGGAGTGGCACTATTTGAGATGATTAGGAGGTATAGTCTTATTGGAGGAAGTATGTCACTGGGGATGGGCTTTGAGGTTTCAAAAAGCCCCTTCCAAGGCCAGAGTTTTTCTCTTCTGTTGCCTGTGGATCTGGATATAGAATTCTTGGCTGCTACTTCTCTAGCACCATGTCTGCCTGGGTGCCACCATTCTTCCCTCCGTGATAATGGACTGAAGCTCTGAAACTGTAAGCCAGCCCCAGTTAAATGTTTTCTTTTATGAGAGTCCCTGTAACACAACCAAGGTGGGTGGCTCCTGAAGACCAACACCCAAGGCTGTCCTCTGGCCTCCACACGTGTACATACACATGAATGTACATCCACACCCACACAAATACACATGTGCACACACACAGTGATTTATTATAGTCAACGTACATCTAGTTTAGAAGGAGTTGCAGGTAAGCTGTCACTACTGTAGTAGACTAAGCTGTCGTTGGCATAAACTTTAACACATCCTGTTCAGTCCCATTATGGCAACGTTGTCATGTGAGAACTGAAAGATTAAAAATTGGGTGTGTTGCTTTAAGAGAAGAATGTTTCCAGTCCTCAGGTGGAGTTATTTCCGGGCCCAGTGATAAGGCTGGGCTAGAAATGACTGCTCCTCAATCATCACGACAGGGCTGTAGGGACACCTTCAGATCACCATGGTAAGTGGGCACAGTATGCAATTGACAGTGTTGAGTTGGGATGGTGGTGGATTTCATAGATTCTATTTAGGTACTTTCCTCTACCCTAAATCCTCAATAAATCAAAAGTGTGTGGCAGATCAAAGGACACAGCATTGTCTTTAGCTTCTTTAGTTCTGTGTGAGAAGGAACATAGTTACTTGGGGCTGCCTTAGAGGACTGCCTTTAGAGAATTAAGGGATTTTCCCCACTATGGAAACCCCAGTGGTTTTCAGTATCTTAGAATTTTGAATTCTTGAATGGAAGAAACCTTTCAAACTGCTTTTTCATCTTTGTCTCTCCACAGTGGACTTTCCTGTATTCTGGTTGCTTAAGTTGTTTTTACCTTTAAGAACCAAGGCTTCCAACACAAAAGATACTTACATTAGAACGTCCTGTGCCTTGACTGGATCAGTGTCAGCATTCAGGGTGGGATGTTGTCCTGCAAGGTATTTCCCCTGGGAGCAAAAGAGTAAAGGGTATGAGAGGTCTTCTGCTCATTTCTTAGAACTGCATTTGAATCTGCAACTCTCTTCACATTAAAATTAAGATTAATTGAAAATTATCCTTTCTCAGTAACTCAAATCAGTTTTGGAACAGCGTTTATTAGTGTGCTGGGACTTATCAATGCTGACATTTAGTGGGTAGTTTACAATCTTAGACTGTTTAATACTACGGCTAATGTTCTAACAGAGTGTTGAAAGATGGCAGAGGCTAAGGGAAGAATAAGGTCTCTACCACCAGATGTGGCTATTTTGTAGAGTTGGATGTTTCTACAGTCAAGAACAGGGCTTGTCAGGCCAAGCAGTGCTGTGTTGAGAGGCCTGCTATGTCGAGAAAGAGTAGTCCTACTTACTGTGTTGTTTGAGCATGCGAAGGGTGGCAATTTATTCCTGCTGGTGATTGTTTTTACTGTGATTTACTGTCAGTGAGTATGCCTCTCAACAGAGTTCCCAGTGTGGCCACTGACAGCTGGCGAAGGGAGTCGCTGGGAGCTGTTTGCCTGTGAATTTTGTAGAGTTTCTTTCGGGTACAGACACAATAAACAACCTTCCTCTCTAAATCGGTCTTAAACGTAGAGGACAAAGGTCTGGTTTGGTTAATATATTTATAGCTTTTAAAGTCCAAAAGGAAGGAGAGGAATGGAATTGTCCTTTGCAGATAAGGATTATGAAGCTTGCTCATAATGGAAGGTACTGCTTTGATTGTCATATGCTTAGAGATGTAGGGCTATTAGTTTGTTCCAAGTGATGTTGAAGTTAAGGTCAACAGCCATTGTCACCAGAAACTGATAGTCGTGCAAATTAAAGAAGATGAAGTTCTAAGCATTAAGCCTGAAATTCTCATGAAGTGAAGAAGTCTATGGTATGCCGGGTCAATTGAGACAAAGTCCAAGTGCTTGATGCTGCTGAGCACGGCAAAGTCCGGATCAGATTGCTGGGGTGTGGCAGGTCAGAGCTCTTGACCTCGTCTCTGACTTCTTGTTCACACAGGCCTGGCCAGCAATTAGTGGGAGGTCTGAGGTCTGTAGCTGAGTTCAGACTTTGAGACAGTGCATTTGTGGTTGCTACCCCACCCAGCTTACAAGGCCAAGCACCTTGAAGGACTTGAGAATGCAGAAGGCTGGGCAAGCCAGGGCAGACTTGGTACAGGACCACTGGCAATCAGAACGTAGCAACTTTACATCAGATAGTACTGTAGATTTCTAGAATTTAACCTTTTCTTTTCTCTGTTAAAAAGTAGTTAATATGGTGTACTGGAGGTTTTGTGTGTCTCCTTGAGATCCAGCCATAAGGCATTTTCTCATTTAGTGATCAACGGGAGAGGGCCTAGCCCATGGTAGGTGATGCCATCCCTAAGTTGGTGGTCCTAGGTTCTGTAATAAGGTAGGTTGAGCACGCCATGAGGAGCAAGCCAGTAAGCAGCTCTCCTCCATGGCCTCTGCATTAACTCCTGCCTCTGGGATACTACCCTGTTTGAGCTCCTGTTCTGACTTCCTTCAATGATGAACAGCCATGCTTAAGTGTAAGCCTAATAAACCCTTTTTTCTCCAACTTGCTTTTGGTCATGGTGTTTTGTTGCAATAATAGAACCCCTAAGGCGTGAGGCCTCTCAACTACTTAAAAAGATGTTTACTTTAAAAAAAATAATGAATGCTGATGAGGGCAGATTAAAAAAGTAACATTTACATAATAAAATTCCTATTATTCAGAAATAACTAGAGTTTGTGTAATCATGAATTTCGTTTATTTTTTCTGTGTGTATGTGGACGGGCGTATGGGGAAGTACCTGCATATGGAGGCCCAAAGTTGATGTCAGGAAGCATCCTCAATTGTTATTCCGTTTTATTCTTGGAGTCAGGTTATTTCAATCAAACCCAGAGTTTAGAGATCCAGCTACCTTTGCTCGATGTCTGGCTTTATGGATCTTCTATCCCTACCTTCCCAGGCTAGCAGTATAGGCAAGTTGCCTCACCCATGCAGCACTTCTGTGGGTTCTGGGGATCTGAACTCCCATATATCTAGACATACAAAATGATAGAAAATAAGTATTTGTAAAAAAGTATTTGACAAAATATTCCTTATAAAATTATGCATATGATAGGGGTTTCCTTAAATTATTACATTTATTTTATTCATTGTGTGTGAAGGGGTCAGGGCACTGGTGCAGGGTCAGATGTCAACTTAAAGGACTTGGTTCTGATTCTCTCTTTCCACCATGTGGATCTGGGGACCAAACTCTGCTCTTCAGGCCCGGAGACAAGCACCTTTACCCACCCAGTCACCTCTTTGGCCTCCAGGTTTTTTTTTAATGGAAAATAAAAAGCCTTCATTTTTGAAGAGTTCAATATTATTTTACAATTATTAATAAGTCTTTTAATTCACTAAATACAAATGGATTATACAAGTCCACTCTAAATATCTAAATGTCTATTCATTCATTTATTAATTCAAAATATGTAATAGTCCTACCAAGATTTTACACAAATAGATTCATTACTCAGAGTTATATCTTTCCATCTCATATTTTTTCCTCATTTTTTCCTCAAATACAGCCAACAATAATCTTTATATTTTCTTTCTCTAGTGGGCTAGTGTGAAAAACCAACCAAAAAAAAAAGAGAGAAAGAAACATTGGAAAATTTTAGATTTAATTGATTACAAATGAAACTATAATCATGTCAGAGTTAAGCATATGCATTCTGTAGCTCATCACCATTTATACTGAGCTAGGAATCTCACAAAACACTTATTTTTTCTTTTACACTAAGTATTTTAATATCTTAATATTGGCCTCCAGTTTTTAATGCACAATGACGTGCTTGTTTTGGAAAATAAGTGAAAATTTCTAATAGTTTTAACCTTAGAATATTCTTCCCTTTGGTGAGTACATACGAATAACAAAATTTCAATAATGAAGAAACAACATATTTAATTTGTCTGCAATGAGTTTTACTATTTGAAAAAGCTGGTTGATTTAAAATTTACTCTCTTCTAATAACTTTTTTTCTGGGTAAATTAGTTTGATGTAAAGATCCATTTACTGCGGGCAAATGGGCAGAACTATAAAAAGCCATACTGAGTGAGGTAACCCAGACCCACAAAGACAAATATAATATGTACTCACTCATAACTGGATATTAGAAGAAAGCAAAGGTTAACCAGCCTACAGTTCACAACCCCAGAGAACCTAGACATCAAAGAGGACCCTAAGAGAGATATACATGGAGCCACATAGGAAGGAAGATTTACTCAAGATCTCCTGAGTAAATTGGGAGTTGGGAGGGTAAGGGTGAGGGTGGAAGGGGAGAGGGGAGTAACGAAGGAGAGTGGGAAAATGTATAGCTCAATTAAAACAATAAAACAAACAAACAAACAAACAAAAACACCCATTTACCACACCCACATTTTTTTACCTTTAATTACAGTTGTGTGTCGGTCATATAAGACTATGCATATATAGTCTTAACTCAGTTCTCCATCTAGCACACACTAGTAGGGACTTTATAAGTCTTCTAAGACATTTTTGTCTTGTTTATCATGATTGCATGTATGCATGCGTATGTGAATATATGAGAATTTGCATGTCACCAGCCATGTGTGGAGGTCAAAGTATAGCTTTGGGTAGCCTCCTCTCTCCTTCTGTCTTTACCTGGGTTCCAGGGATCCTCTGGCTTTCAAGGCAATCGATTTTACTCACTGAGCTGACTCTCCAGCATGACAAAGTTTAGGCACCATTTCAGTCCTTGGTTTCGTTTTCCATGAAGCATATCTACTCCTTGGAATTTGTTATTCATGGACCACTTTTGTGGAGATGGTTATCTTCTTCCCCTTGTATGTGTGTTCTAGGGATTGTATTCAGGTTGTCAGGATTATGTGGCTGGCAATTGCTTTTCACCTGCTGAGATACCTAGCTGGTCCCCTTTGTAGAACACTTTAGAGTAGTGCTTCTGAACCTGTAGGTCATAACCCCCTTGGAGGTTGATGACCCTTTCACAGGGGTCACCTAAGACAATAAGAAAACACAGATATTTATATTATGATTCATAATAGTAGCAAACTTACAGTTATGAAGTAACACCAAAAATAAATTTGTGACTGGGCGATTATTACAAAATGAGGAATTGCATTAGAGGGTCACAGCAGTAGGAGGGTTGAGAATCTCTGCATTAGATTACAGTGAACTTCCCTTATGATTTCTAAGCTAGTTTGGCCTTTTTAGTTGTAATCAGTAGTGTTCATGTTATCTAAACTCCTACTCCATTCTAACTCACTATGGCCTATTCCAGAGGGAGTGTCTCTCCATTCACATTGGTCAAGCTGGTGTCCAGATCGGGGATGCTTGCTGGGAACTGTATTGCCTGGAACATGGAATCCAGCCAGATGGCTTTCTTCTGGACAGTCAACACGATCATTTGGAAAACGCTAGGACGGAACATAGGAGCGCATCTTTAGATACTTTCTTTGATGAGACAAGAGCCGGGAAGCATGTGCCCAGAGCACTTTTCATGGACCTTGAACCAACTGTGATAGGTAATCTAAATTTGACTTGCTAGTGCTTTAACCAAGTCCCAGCTCAAACAAACTAGACAGGTGAGTGATGGTAGAGATATGACCTTCCTGCAGCAGGTGAGATTACAAGATGGTGCTCATCTATATGAATAGGATTGTGTAGACCTTTTCCAACCTCGTCTATGCCACGACAAACATACCCAAATGGATATTAGCCCTCTTTCCAGAGAGATGAACTAAGTAAAGCTTTTAATTTATCCACCCACATACTTCCGCAGAACACTGAATCCTTTCCCTGGTCTGAGAGCAAAACTAGAAGCTATCAGCAAAGAACCTGAAAATTTGTCATTATCTTCTGCAAAAGAGTAGAGTATTTGAAAATTATTCCATAGAAATAAGATATGACATAAATCTTAAAATTATGGGGGGAAGCTAATGCTATTTTAAAATTCTACTTATTTCTCTCTCTCTTTCTCCTTCTCCCTCTTCCTCTCTTCATTTTCTCTCTCTAGAATCAATCTTCTCTCTCTCCCTCTGTCCCTCTCCCTCCCTCCCTCCCTCTCTCTCTTTCTTCCTCTCCCTCTCTCTATCTCTTGTGTGGAGGTCAGAAAACAACTTGAAAGGTCCCAGGAGTCCAGCTCAAGTAACCAGATTTGGTAACAAACCCATTTTCTATCTTGATAGCCAAAAGTTATTTTATAATTAACAATGGCAGACTTCACAATATCCTGTCATAAAACTTGTAACATGCAGCTAGAAAAATATTGGACATAGAAAGGAGGCATTGTCTTGAGAGAGAATTTAGAGAGGAGGGTAGGTTTAGATCTGATGTATATTAGTTATCTATTTCTACATAATAAGCTTCCTTCAAATGCAGTGGTGTAAGGCAGTAGTAGCCATTATTTTGTTCATGAATCTATAATCTGTGCGGGGCTCAGAAGATACGAGTGCTCACTGTTCCACATCGTTCCAGATTTAAAGATTCAGATGGGAGCCAGGGGACTCACTTGGATAGTGGCCCACTCACCTATCTGTCAAGTTGGGGTTCTGAGTCCTGAGCCATGGATGCCGCTGGGGCTTTGAGTCCTCTTCATGTGAACTGTCTTTGTGAAGCTTTGACCTCATCATAGCATGGTGGTCAGGTGCCAAGACCAAGTATCTCATGGGTACAAGGCAGATGTTCATGGCGTTTGTTACCCAGTCCTGGAAGTTATGAAGACACAGGGAAGGGATATGAACCCCCCCTCCACCTTTTAATGCAAGCACAACAGACTTCTAGAAGCAATGTGTAATAGGAAGTGCTTTTGTGGCCATCTTTGGAAAATATCTGCCCTACTAGAAAAATGTGATCTGTTTATACTAGATTAGAGTTGATTTCCTTATTAGAATGGCATTAGAATGCATAATAAATTTATGTGACAAAGTAGGTTGATGCCAATGAATGTTAATATAGTACAAATATTAAAAGTTTTATTTAAGTGGATAGGGTGAAAAGAGTAACGCTAAAGATCCTTATATACAGGCTATGTATTTCTCTGCTAGGTACTATGAACAAAAAAACTAAGAAATTATTGGGAATGTAGCTCGGTTGGTATAGTGCTTGTCTAACATGCAGGAATCCTGTAATCACTTCCTAAACTCAACATTAGAGCAGATATGGCCGTGCACACCTGTAATTTCAGCTCTTGGGATGTAGAGGCTGGATGACGGACAGCTCAGGGGCTTTTGGAATACATAGTACCTTACCAAAAACACCAGCAAGAAGACTTCTTTGTTTTTCTAGACTAAGAAAAGCCGTTTCTGCAGAGTAAATCCGGTTCCTTTGCCTTAACACGGGAAAAGGACAGGGATCAGAGCATAGCGTCCTGTCAGGGTTCGAGAGAAGCCAGAAGTTACTCACTGACCACACTTCCCTCCCTGCAGATGATATCCGTGTGGGAAAGTACCACTCACTCTTCCACCCGGAACAGCTTGTGAATGGAAAAGAAGATGCAGCGAACAACTACGCACGAGGTCGCTACTCCGTGGGCTCAGATGTCATCGAGCTTGTGTTAGAAAGGATCCGGAAGCTGGCAAGTAGCCCCTCTCCAGCTATGAATGGGTCAGGCTGGATACTTCTGTTCTTGTGGTAGCAGTCACAGCCTTGCTTGCTCCCATCTTCCCTCCCCAATTCTCTGACTCTGGGCCTCCAGAGATACGTAAGGGGTCCTGATGTTGGCTTTGGTTTCACCGTTACAAAGGAGGTCTTTACAGTTGTCAGGTGGCACTTCTTTACCCTTGTTTCTCCTATTACAGTGTGTGTGTGTGTGTGTGTGTGTGTGTGTGTGTGTGTGTGAGAGAGAGAGAGAGAGAGAGAGAGAGAGAGAGAGAGAGAAAGAGAGAGAGAGAGAGAGAGAGAGAAAGAGAGAGCATGTGTGTGTTAGCAGAGACTTTCAAAGTTCTCTAAAATGAATTACTTTCCAACAAGGGACAGACCTTCTGTGAAGGATACTTACTGCTCTTTCTCATAGTTCTGTAAGGGTTTGATGCTGCAGATCCTTTGTAAAGTAAGTGGTTTGGTATAACCACTGGTAAGAGTACCTTTCATATCTTCCTGGACGTAGTGTGTAGCTTAAGAGGTACTTTGTCTACAGTAGACGGGACTTTATTTTACTTCAGTATTTTGCTCTTTTTCTTTTCTTTATTATTGACAAAAACCTTCAGATCTCATGTAGATAAATTTGTGGAAAATAATGAAAGACAGCCAATTGCTTCTATAGGCTGAGCCTCCCTTAGCTGAATAACTGGGACCAAAATTGCTTGGGTGGGTATTTTTTCCAGGTTTTGGTATATTTGTACACACACACACACACACACACACACACACACACACACACAATTTTAGGGGATCAAGCAAGACAAATGTAAAACTCATTTAAATTTCCAATAATCCATATAGTCATAGGCTCCAGGCAATTTTATGTGGTACTTTTAATGTGCCTGTATGTTGACTGTTACTCACTCACTGCTCTAAGCGCAGATATGGAATTCCCATTAGTGGCATCATGTAAGTACCAAAAATGAAAAAAAAAAAAGAGGATTTTGGAGCATTGTGAAGTTTGGGATTAGAATGGCTCAAGCAGTAGTGAAACTCTAAAGCCTTCACCAATGCCAGAAGGATCATTCAGGAATATTTCAAAGTAGCCATGTTTGTCGTGTAGCTGATAAAGACCAAAGAGGCCATTCTGAGTCATTTTTGAGGTGTATATTCCTGTGTGTCTTTGTATACACAGGTGCATGTTGGGACAGGAGGACCCCCTTGCCTGTCATGCCTTCGATTCCATCTTTTTTGTTGTTTGTTTGAGATGGGGTCTTGTATGACATGGTACTGGCCAGCCAGGAGATGATGGATAGTCATCCAGCCCTGGTGATCTGTCTGCCTCCACCTCTTCAGTGCTGGGGTGATGACTGATGACACCATGACCAGTTTTTTTTTTCTTTTTTACAATGCAGCTTCTGAGACTCAGACTCAGACCTGCATGCTTGTAAGACAAGCCCTTTGCTGATGGAGCCATTTCATCAGCCTCGCTTCCCAATCTTCTCTTCCTAGGAACTGATATTCTACCACCACCATCTAGTTCATTAGTTTGCACATATCTGGTGGAATTTTCACATTGCTTGTTGTTCTTTCCGCAGGCAGAACAATGCAGTGGACTTCAGGCAATTTCGATTTACCGAAGCTTTGGAGGAGGCACAGGGTCGGGATTTACATCTCTCTTGATGGAGCAACTCTCGGCAGAGTATTACAGGAAGACAAAATTGGAGTTCTCTGTCTACCCATCTCCTAGACTCTCCACCGCTGTAGTAGAACCCTACAACGCCGTCCTCACCACTCATTCTACCATAGAACACTCAGACTGCACATTCTTGGTGGACAACGAGGCTCTCTATGACATCTGCCGTCACAAACTTGGTGTTGAACGTCCTTCCTATGCTAGTATCAATAGGTTGATAGCTCAGGTGTTATCTTCCATTACCGCTTCACTCCGCTTTGAAGGGCCTCTGAATGTGGACTTAATCGAATTCCAGACCAACCTGGTACCTTATCCCAGAATACATTTCCCCATCCCATCCTTTGCCCCCATCATCTCTGCTGACAAAGCCTACCATGAGCAGCTCTCTGTGCCTGACATCACTGCTGCTTGCTTTGAGTTCTCCAACCAGTTCGTCAAGTGTGATCCTCGGCTTGGGAAGTACATGGCTTGCTGCCTACTATACAGAGGAGATGTGGTCCCTAAGGATGTGAATGCAGCAACTATAGCCATGAAGTCAAGGACCTCTGTTCAGTTTGTTGATTGGTGTCCAACTGGTTTCAAGGTGGGCATCAATCAGCAGCCGCCTACGGCAATGCCAGGAGGGGATTTAGCCAGGGTTCAGCGAGCTGTGTGTATGTTGAGCAATACCACAGCGATTGTGGAAACCTGGGCCCGCCTGGACCACAAATTTGACCTCATGTATGCCAAGAAGGCATTTCTGCACTGGTACATCATGGAAGGCATGGACCAAGGGGAGTTTATAGAGGCCAGGGAAGACCTGGCTGCTCTGGAGAAAGATTATGAGGAAGTGGGACTGAGTTTTTGATGTAAAGATGACAAAGCAAATGGATACTGAGTTAAAATGTTGTTATTTGTTTTCAAGCTATTATATACTTAATGAATAAAAGGAAAACAAAAATCCAATCAACAAGGTCCCAAATTGTGCATTAAATTAAATATATCAATATCAACAATACAGTCTTATTTTCTTGTGCACAGTAGAATTCAGCTCTGCTAATTGAGAATCTTCTGAGGATTGCAGTCATTTGAACTACTAAGTCTCTTCTAGGTAGAGTTATTTTGTTACTAATTCTTATGTCACAGCAAAAGCCTGACTTTAATCTTTGCCCCTTTGCTTTAAAAGACAAAACAAAACACGAAGCAAATATGGAACCTTAATGTTTCTGCTTTCCCTTTCCTGTATCTAAGATGGAAAACAACACAGATTATGAATGTTATTTCTCTATTATTTATGTATTCTACATCAATTAAATCACAAATGTTTTCAGAATATTTCTTTTCCTTTCTCCAAGTGTGGGCTTTAACTCCTTAGTTTTATTTTCAAACAAACAAGTGAGAATACTGTTGAGCATTTTTAGAATTTAGGTGTGAGTATCCTGCAGGTAAGAAACTATGTGTCCCCTCTTTATTTGATCTGTCCAGGATGGGCGGTTGTATTTGTTTTGCATGTGTATATGTGTGTGTAGTATGCTCATATGTGTGTGTGTGTGCGTGTTTGTATGTCTTCTAGAAGTATGGATATGTGGGCAAGTTCATATAGCATCCAGAAGCTATTGTCATGTCTCTCTCAATTTCTCTCCACTGTATTTGTCTCTTCATGAACTGGGAGCTCACTGGTTGAGCTAGTCTGACCCCGTATTTGCTATCAGGCACTGGGATTACAGGTGAACAATCATGCCCACTTTGCATTTATGTGGATACTGGAGATCTGAATTCTGTGTCTCACACTTGTTCAGCAAGCCCTTCATTCATCGAATCATCTCTCCAGCCTTAGAAGGCTTTATTGGTTCCTCTTAGTATTGCTATGAGGACACAAAAGCAACTTAGAGGTAGGGTTTATTTTGGCTCGTGGGTTAAGGGGTTAAAGTCTATCATAGCAGGGAAATCAATTGCGATTCATGTGTCACACCTAGAGGTTGGCATTCTGCAGCCCTTCTCCCTATCTTCCTGCTCCTACGTTTTCCTGCTTGCTCATCCTAGGTGCTCCCTGAGCCTTAAAGGGGATGGTTTAAATGTCTTATTTAAAATTACGTGTTCTATCAGACTCCTCTTCCACACTGTCTTCCCCAGTGGAGACATTTCCAGCCCTCTTTTGTTTATTTCACAAACACATGTTTTGAAATGTGACTGTCCACATTCTTTTCTCTAAGTTTTTTTCTCTGTTAAGTCATTTATTTATTTATTTATTTATTTATTTATTTATTTATTAAAGATTTCTGTCTCTTCCCCACCGCCGCCTCCCCTTTCCCTCCCCCTCCCCCAATAAAGTCCCCCTCCCTCGTCAGCCCAAAGAGCAATCAGGGTTCCCTGCCCTGTGGGAAGTCCAAGGACCACACACCTCAATCCAGGTCTAGTAAGGTGAGCATCCACGAAACTGCCTAGGCTCCCACGAAATCAATAGGTACAGTAGGATCAAAAACCCATTGCCATTGTTCGTGAGGTCTCAGTAGTCCTCATTGTCCACTATGTATGTCTCTGTTAAGTCTTACACTGAATTTTTTGTTTTCTAGATGCTTTGTGTAAACGTAAATGCTTTCTTCCTAAAAACGTACTCTTTACCTGAAATATATTTTCCCTTTAGTGGTCTCTATGTCTGTTTGTGTCATTATCTTCCCACTGATGCAGATTCTAAACAACACTGTTATTTTTTGCTAACTTCCCTGATTTCTTATATTCTATATAGAACCAGCTACTGTTGATTCTGCTTCTGTAATTTTTTTCAGAGTCTACCTCTTTTGGAGTCATGAAGTCCCCTCCTTTTAACAGCTTTCCTGTCTTCCATCCTGTCTTCCTAACCCCTCTTCCACTGCTCCATCATTGAGCATTCTGAAGTACAGTTTGCATGATCTTGCTCCCTGGCCCCAGGATTTAATGAGTTGCCATTTCTTCGACATAAGGTATAAACTTCTGCACACGGAGGGTAGTCTTTCTCAGTTCATATCAACTACATTTCCACTCCTATCTGTCACAGTGCTCTCATAAATTACATCCAAGACAGCCCCCCCCCATTTTCTAGTATATACTTGTCTGTGGCTGGTGATATAACTCATGCTTTAGAATACAATTCTAAGATTCCCTGAAACTGTGAAATTCTACTGCCTTGTGTCCTCTTTGAGTAACCAGAGCAATCTAGAGCCTCCATTCACTCCCGCCCAGGATTTGGGGAGAGCTGAGCTATGCTATGGAATTTCTCTCCATTTTCATATATGATATTAAATAATAGTTTATGGTTCTTCCATTTGAATATACTACACAGTGGTTTACAGTTTTGTTACATTGTTTTTTCTTTAATGTACTGGTTAGCTTTTCTCTTTAGCCACTGGAGGGCACTAGTGAAATACATTTTTTCTCTCTCTCTCCTTCTTTCCCTCCCTTCCTCCCCACCAGAAGAACATTTGTAGATTTTATTTTGTTTTAAAATTTAACAATATTCAAATGAACACTGTTTCTTAAGTTTTAAAATAAACCTTGTGGATCCCACTATTTATAAGTCTGGTTTACCTTTTCTCACGTGTATGTGTGTAGTGTGTGCTTATATGCATATGTGCACTTACATGTGGGAAAGCACATGTGTGTAAATGACGTTCCCATGTGTACCCTAGCATGTGGAGGACAGACACTGTATGTGTCTTCCTTAACCACTCTCCCCATTATTTACTGAGATAAGGGTCTCTTAGATAAACACAGAGCTTGCTGATTGAGCTAATGTAGTAGTCAACTTGCTCTGCAATCCCCGACTTTATTTTCCAAGTGCTGGGTTTTATTTTCTGAGTACAAGCAACTGCTACACATGTCCAGCATTTAAGTGAGGCAAACTTACACACTTGCTTTTAAATAGTATCCACATACATCCTTTGGTACCATTTTTATATTTCAAAAACGGTGTTAAATATTTGAGATTGGCTATGGATTTAACATTTTCCACTTCCTTCAAGGGCTGTAGTAGTGTGACAAACTTTCTCACAAACCCTTAGGAACTCTTTTTAAATTTAAAGATTTAAACTATAAATATGGTGAGCACCCTTAACTGTCCCAAGAATGTTCGTAAACTAGAAAAATCGTGATTTAACCTTATAATCTTTAGGTTGCTTACAAAATGTTCATATTTAAAATAGGAACTAAAGGGCTTAATGTGCTTTTTCTCCTAAGTCAGCCACTCTGAAATGTTGTGAACACTATAGTTTAAAGTCAAATATGTACAACTTCTTTATCACAAGAACTTTGAGACATAACACTCAAATGCCATATAAGTAATTATTCAAAGCTTAATCACTTAGCAAAGCTACTGGGGAAGACAACCCTGAAAAATGATGACATAATGACATAATCCTGCCAGAGAGATGGCTCAGCTGGTTAAGGTGCTTGCTGCTGAGTGACCCGAGTTCGATCCATTAGAACTACATAGTGAAAAAAGAGATGACTCTTGTAAGTTGCTCTCTGATGTCCACTTGTGAGCGGTGGGATCTCATGCTTGTGTGTGCACATGCACACAATAAATAAAATGTAATTAAAAGGTGTGTTATACCTAATAAATGAATTGCATTCAATTGGGTGCTCCTTAACCCTTTCTTCCATGTCTATGCCACAGTTGCAGGGTTTTGAACTAGACATGGTCATCTAATATTCCCCTAAAGCATGGTCAACCAAAGCATGCTTATAGAGGGGAGGCCTGAAAGCTCTGTGCATTTTCTGCATTGATTGAAGCAAATCTCAGTGACCCCCTTCAAACCATTAATCAAAGAGGGTGCATGACCATTATTAGAGAGTGACACAGTCTCTAAGAGGACACAGACATTGGGTAATCTGTGGGGCTCCCTTACTGGATATTTGAATTGTTCATGCACATCTGTCTTGGAGAATAATTTTAATGATACATCTTAGGGAAATGGCAAATTATGGTCTGGCAAGAGCTCATGGAAGTTCCAAGAGCAGTGTTTTAATTCTTGTGCACTCAAAGTTCCCTTTGACACCTACTTATCACCAGGGCTGCTAGAGTTAAAAAAAAAAAAAAAAAGCTCTTTAGCCATAGCAGCTTGCCATTGAGTTGAACTGCTATGTTCTTGCAGCTGGTAAGGCCATTCCTCACCTGTGCACCTGCTCTCCTCTGACTGGGGAGAAAGCAGGAGGACTAGGCAACTTACTCATGTTAAGACAATGATTGATGCCTGTTCTCCAAAGTAACACAACACAAAAGTAAAATTTGGCATGATAGAAAGTGATGGTGGTTTTTTTTGGATATGGCCAACTCTATTGCCCATGTATCGAAGGCGTTATGACTAGCATGCTTAGAGGCATTATTTAATCTCAAGACAGGGTTTGAGTGTGCAGACAGACAGAACTCTAGAATGGGAGCTCGCCAAAAAAGAATCTTCCTGTTTATCTTCTCTCCATGATGAGTTTCAGATTTGGGCAATCCTCCTAGTTCATGAACTATCTGCACATGTCATCATCATGTTGGGGACATACTACTAAGCCCCAGTACCCATGTTTTTTTTTGATGCCTCTGCATTTGCAGCTCATTTGAGTCTCAGGATAGCTCTATGACTTGGGGGGTTGGCTGGTGCTTCTAATGCTTGCAACACTGATTAAGAGAAAGTTCATGAGCAAACGGATGTGAGTCTGCCACTTCATAGATGGGAGACCTTGCTTATCACTCTGATGACATTCTCTGGTCTTCAATCTCTGTCTTCAAAAGGGAAAAATTATATGTACCTTGGAATATACGTGTAAGAATTGAGATGTTGCGGGAGGTCCTTCCGCCCCTCCAACCAATAGCTGCTGTGATACCAGCCCATTGGGGCGTGGCCTCTCTCCCTTTAAAAAAGCGGCTATTTCCTCTGCTCGCTCTCTTCACTTCCTGCTCCGCCGGAGACTAGACTCCCTTCCTGGTTGTGCAGATGGCTGTTGTCTGAGACGGTGATCTGTAAGTTTTCCCCTTTAAATAAATAACACCCTATTAATCATAACTCCAAACTGGTGTGGCCTTGTTCGTGACTTACGCCTTCATTGAGATAATATTCATATATACTTATCACGGTTTTAGGAACACTAGTGACCAAGGAACTTCCAAGATTTGATCATAAACAGGTAATATTCAGAAAAAAAGTTCGTTTCTCTGTGCTTGGAGTATTGATCTAAGAGTTAGGATGATTAAAATTGAAAAATATTTAAAGTTTAAATTTTCCAAATTGCTTGCAAGAGGATGATTGTTAAATCCAGGGATGTAAAACTTCATACTGTCACTGTGTATTGCCAAATTGTCTCTCTCTGGCTGTAGGGACATGGTGAGTAACGGAGGATAGTGAATGCTAGCATCGCCAATGTAGCGTGTTGTGAAGCTTACAGACCCTTGCCAGGATGACAGAGGAGGAGTTGTGTGTGGTAGTTAAAACAGTGTCACTATTATGAAACGGAACACTTTTTCGTAGCGGTAAAGCTCATTTGCATATGTATGCGTGTTTCTGGGACCTGTCGTGTCCTTGCTTGTTTTTCTTTTGGATCAGTCCCTAATCAGCTTATTTTTTTTTTAAAGTAGCTCTTTATGTATTGAACAGGGAGCTGTGTGCCTTTTACATGAATGACAAACTTTTTCAAAATTTGCTATCACTTTATCTGTAGGTCTCGCTGTGTCTGTCCGTCTTCCTGTCTCTATCTCTTTTTTGTCATTTGATTATTCTGAGATTCAGTTTACTAATTTGTACAGAGAAGGCATTATTATCTGCACAGAAAGATTTTCATAAAAGAAGATGATCACATGCAATTCCTCCTTGATCACCACAGTTAAAATAACACAATTTTTCTAGTGTTCCAGTCACCTAATGAACTGAGTGGCTCAAGAAAGAGAGATTAATTGTGTCACAGCTCTGGAAACTAAACTTCAGGGACAAGGGGTCAGGAGCCCGAGCTCCCTAAGTTCTTAGGAAGGCTCTCCTCCAGACTGTCCTCCTAATTTGTGATTATGTCTTGGGTTGTGACATAACTTCAATCTTCAGATGATATTTTCTACTTGTGTGTCTCTTTGGCTAAAATTCCTCCTCTCATAGGACACTGGTCATCCTGAATTAGGGCTTATGCTACCCGGTATAACCTCATCTTAAGTAATTATATGTGTACCGATTGAAGATCTAGGGATCAGGAGTTCAAAATGCCAACAGGGGAAAAAAGACTCACAGTTTAACTCAACAATTAGAGTGAGAAAACTTTGAGAGCCTAAAGATTTGATAAAAATTGTTTGAGTGCCAAGACTCCAAAGAAACAGTACAACGGGCCATTTCTAAATCACTCGGCTGCATTTCCAAGCTGATTTGTTTGTTTGTTTATTATTTTTGTGTCTTTCACATCCTGCCTCCCAATCCCACTCATCTCCTGCCCCACCCCAAAATAAAACAAAATAAAATTTTAAGAGAAAAAGGGGGAAGAAGAATGAAGAAAGGAAGAAGGGGAAATCTCGTCATGGAAGCTGCAGTGTGACCCCGCGAGTCATGCAGTAAACTCCTTTATCTGTATATATTTTTACACTCAGGCATTTATCCAAAAGAACCATTGGTCTGGTTTGTGGCCCTTGGTCTCTACTGCACCATCGATGCTACGCTCTCACTGGGACTCTTCCTAGACATCCTGTTGCTGCCCTGTGTTGTGGAGATCCTGTAGCCCTGGTTCCACAGGACTGAACTGTGTTTGTCCTTCTCTCTATGCATGCATTGGACATTTAATCAAGGGCTTCGCACATAACTAGGCAAACATCTACCACTGAACTATAACCCCAGTTTCATTTTTATATTTTGACTTTACCTCTGGTAGCGGTGCTGATGTTCTGTGTGTGTGTGTGTGTGTGTGTGGTGTTATGTTTTCTCATTTAGAAGTTCATTTTACATATTAATTATTTGTCACTGTGTGGAAATCTGTAGGACAATGGTCTCTTTTCTGATAATCTGGCCAGAGGTTTCTTTTTATGTGGTCCAGTTTTAGGAAAATTTTGTTCATATTAAATATTCTCAGCTTTGAATTCTTCATATAAATCATTGTATATGTACGTACAACTGCTCTCATTCTCAAGTTCACCATTTGTAGTATTGTGGTAACACTGGCTTCTTTCCAAATTTGCTTCTTATTTATTTATTTATTTAGATTTCTGTCTCTTCCCCGCCACCGCCTCCCATATCCCTCCCCCAATCAACTCCCCCTCTCTCCTCTCATCAGCCTAAAGAGCAGACCCGGTTCCCTGCCCTGTGGGGAGTCCAAGGACCTCCCACCTCCTTCCAGGTCTAGTAAGGTGAGCATCCAAACAGCCTAGGCTCCCACAAAGCCAGTACGTGCAGTAGGATCAAAACCCAGTGCCATTGTTCTTGACGTCTCAGCAGTCCTCATTGTCCGCTTTTGCTTCTGTTTATTTACTTAGCTTATTGACTTTCAGACAGCAGAAACCTCCACTTGCATCACAGAAATGTCAGGATCTGCCACAGTGTCCTACACAGTACTGGGCAGGTATGTGGGTCCAGGGAGGGTTCAAGCAAGGAGTCAGGAAGATGGCTCAGTGGGTAAAGGACTTGCCATGTATGGTGGGTGGAATTAGAACAGCTTATATATCTGAACACTTGGTCCCCAGTTAGTGGAATTGTTTGGGAAGGATTAGGAGGTGTGGCCTTATTGGGAAAAGTGTGTCACTGGGAACGAGCTTTCAGGTTTCAAAACACAATTTGCTATTCTCCCTCTCTGCTTCCTGGATGATCCCGTCTCAAGATGTGTGCTCTTGGCTACTGTTTCAGTGCCCGCCTGCCATCTGCCTGCCGCCATATTCCCCACTATGAACTCTTTCCCTCTAAAACTGTAAGCACCAAATAAACGCTTTCTTTCATAAGTTGTCATGGTCATAGTGTCTTATCATGGTAATAGAAAATAACTAAGACACCATGCAAGCTGAAGGACAAGAGTTTAGATACCTAGTGTCTATATACATGCAGGGCAGGCATGACGGCGTTTCCATAATCCTAGATTCTGGAACATGGAGACAGGATCCCCAGAGCGTGCTGGATAACTAGGCTATCTGAGCTCAGGGTTCAAGTGAGAGATCCTGCCTCAGTATGTAAGGTGGGGAGTTATCCAGAAAGACAAGTACATCAACCTTTACCTTCACCATGCATACTCACATGCAGGTACACCCACCAAGATACAGGTGACCCTCAATGCTAACGTGCTTACACATACGCATGCATACGGCACACATACACATAAAGCCCAACAAGAAATTAGTGACCCCATACTTGACTGAGCTATGGGAGAATTCGGAATGTTATGGCCTCCTGCTCATCCACAGCCCAGTGCCCATTCTGAAACAAATCCTAAATTTTGCCACTTTTGTGGAGCCGGCTTGCAGCGGTGGCTTGAGATGGAACCACACATGTTGACCGACTCTTGAGCCTTTCTTTACTCTTTAGCAGACGCGGTTCCTGGGAAGGATGGAGAATTGACTCCTCAGCAACCTCCCTCATTAGCAGTTCCTGTCCTAGGATTAGTTTGAAAGAAGAAAAGCAGAGACAAACAGACGTTCAGGAAGCCACTGGCTTTAATCCAGATTGGGGACAGAGTTGACATATTTGGGGGCAAGAGGGTAAGCTGTGCCTCTCTTTGTCTCTGCTGGGGCAGGAGTGGAACAGGGAGGGAGCCTCAATAGTCTCTCCTTAGATGTGTGGATAACAGGGAGGAGCTTGGAGAGGAGGGGCTCTGTGTGAATTTAGCCTGTTGCCACAGGGAAGCAGAAAGCAGACACGGGACACAGGGAGAGACGCTAACCTCCGTCATCTGCACAGGCTGAACAATACTGTGCTGAAGTGGATATGTACAGAGGAGAGGGGAAAATAGGCTGGAGGGAAGAGAGGATCAGAGGGGCACAGCAGTCCTTTGAGAGTCAAGGGCATGTCCTCAGTTTCCCTCACCCTCTACTCTGGGGCTCCTGTCTCGAAGTGTTGCCCTCCTGCCCCGGCCTCTGCTTTACTTCTTCCCAATCTGTGCCATCAGCTGGGCATTGGCAGCTGCCTTGGCTCGCAAATTCTTGGCCTTGTCAATGTTGAAGAGGATATTCATGATGTTAGTGGGAACATCGAGGGACAGAGTGAACTTGGTGCCCCGGTCACTTTTGACCTTGTCCTGGTACAGCTTCCCCTTGTGCTGTGCTTGAGACTGGTATCTGTACCGGAGGCTTCCAGTTCCACTCCCACCCGCTGGGCCGGAGAAAGTTCTTTTGCTCTTGCCATGCTTTTGTTCCTCCTCTTCTTCTCCCAAAGAGTCTTGTGGGGGCAGGTGGTGGAAGCTGTTCTTGCTCAGCAAGGGCACATCCTCCAGCTTGCTCTTCTTGACCTCAGACAGGGCCATGTTGAGGCAGCTGAAGACTGGTCCAGTGTTGTAGAACTTGCGGGAGAGGCTTGTCCCTGGGGACCCCAGGAGCAGCAGGAGGAGCAGCAGGAAGTAAGTGGGCATCAGCATCGCTCCCTGCAGCAGAAAAAAGGACATGGAAATAGGTGTGAGAGGGATTTAGGTCTGAGAAGGACATGCAGTAATGGCCAATAGATCATTTTGAATGTTCTTCTGAGAGGCTTTTTCGAAGGTGGTCCCCAGACCAGCAGCATCAGCATCACCTGGAAATTTGTTACAACTGCAAACCATTCTCAGGTCCTGCCCTAGAACTGGGGAATCATAACTGTCTGTGTTTTAGCACAGTCTTCTGATTCATCTGGATGTGTACTGTGTCTGGAGGCTTGTGGATCTGAAGGCTTGGTCTCATGGTTGAGCTGCTTTTCTGGAAAGTTCTGGAAACTCAGAAGGAGGAGAAAGTAGGTCACCGGGGAACAGGGGTGTTCCTAGGAAGTATATTATGCCTGGTTGTTTCCTGCTTCCTAACTGAATCCTCTCCATCGTGATGGAAACCTCTGTAGTCTGCCCTGTCATGATGGGCTGACATCTGGGACTGTGAGCCAAAATAAACCTTTTTTTCCCTTAGGTTGTTCACGTCAGAAATTTTCTCACAGCAATGCAGAACAGTTCATCCGCTGTTACTTCTAATGGTCTCTACAATCTGAGAATTTGCCAGTATGGTATTTCTATCTTGTTTAATTCAGCTTTGCTACTGGGCCAAAAAGTAAATAGCTGATGTACTAAGTAAGTGTGTGGCCCGCCTTCCTGGTCTTCAGAATTTGTCATATGTGCTCGGTCTCTACAATAATGGTAAAGTGGGCAGAAGCTGTGCCCTGCGTCCAAGAGCCGATCCCATTTCCACCCTGTCCCCCTTTGCCTGGTCTGTGGATGTATATTCTCTCCCCCCACCAGAAATAAAGACATGGGCTTAATTAGCTGCATTATAGGCCCCCCATCATTCGTAAGAAAAATGGAAATGGCTGGGGTTCACTCAATGGCTGGGGTTTGTCTAAACACCTCATAGAGTAACCATGGCCATTTTGCACCCTTGACATGCTGATAACCAGCATGTGTGTTCTCGACCTGTCGTCAGAACACACTGTCCCCGGAGTGCAGGTTTCAACTGCTTTCATCTGGGCGTGCTCCTGAACTTATTTTGGGCGAACTATGAAACTTGGGTCATTATTTTCTAGTGGCAGCAATGGAAAATTCGAGAAATATTCTGTAAATGAACAAACACCAGGATCCTGCTGAACACTCAGCAGTGAGGAAGGCCGTTTCGTTAGCTGCAGTCATGGTGCACAGTGTCTCAGCTGCAGTCATGGTGCACAGTGTCTCAGCTGCCATTGTCATGGTGCACAGTGTCTCAGCTGCCATTGTCATGGTGCACAGTGTCTCAGCTGCCATTGTCATGGTGCACAGTGTCTCAGCTGCCATTGTTATGGGGCACAGTGTCTCAGCTGCAGTCATGGTGCACAGTGTCTCAGCTGCCATTGTTATGGTGCACAGTGTCTCAGCTGCAGTCATGGTGCACAGTGGCAGGAAACATGTAATCAGAGGCCTGAACTCTAAATCACCTTAATGACCAATGGGACCTTGGCTGTGCAGCTTCCCAGATGATGAGTAGGAATGGACCCAAGGCCACCCCGAACTTCTTTAGGCTGTAAAACTGAGTCTTACTCTTTAGCTTAGGATGGTCTATAACTCAGAATGTAGCCCATGCTAGGCCCAGACTCCTGTTGCATACTCCCAAGTACTGGGATACTATGTCCAAGCCATTCCCTACTCCCCAACTCAGACTGCATTTGCCCAAGTTCAGTTCTCGGAAGAAACCTGAAAGTTCCACACATATTCATCACACACACACACAAACCCACACAGACACACATTAACACAGATGAATCTATATAATGCATACAGGTACATTCATCCACATGCATATATACCTGCACACACATGCATGTGTACACACATATGCACATACATCCTGCACTCACTGCAGTTTTCTGTAAAAGTTGCTCCTTCCTAGGAGTACATTGTAGCTGCCACCTTCCTTTTATTTTAAAGTAACTTATTTGTTTGTTCCCCTTTTTAACATCTCAAGCGTTTTATCATTTTTTAAAAAATATTTCATGACAAAATATATGAACTTGGCTTTAAATATTCCAGGTCTATACACAGACCGGATATAAGCATGTCACAAGCTATAGTGACAAGCACACATTTGGAATTAAACAGAAATGGGCTCAGATGCCATACGGTCCTTTACCTGAAGGCCTTGGGCAGATTCCTTAGCCTCTGTGAAATTCAATTTCCTCATCAGACAAATGGGTGACAATAACTATCCCACAAAAGTTAAGGGATGAATTAAAGTCAAAATACCAGTGTGTGAAAATGTATGCTCTAACCACATACTCACTAGGTTGCTTCATCCTGTTCACATGTAAGTAATCTCTGCATCTAATAAGACAGAGGTGTAGTCTGTACACAGACTTTCAGTCATGTGTTTTAAGCAACAAGAGCATGCCAGATATTCAGAGTCAATAATTTGATCTTCCAGACTAATATATTTGTTGCAATCCATCTCTGGCTTATAGTTTTTGTCTGCATAATGCTCGTTCTACCACAGTCTATGCAGGCTTGGTTTGCCTTACACTTAATTCAAGGAAGTACATTGCTTCAAGTTAGAGTGCTCCAAAAGTCCATGGAAGGATCATTTCATCACACACCATGGACCTGGGTTCTGAGACCGAGAACTTGCACCTGCAGGTGATGCTGATGCTGTGGGCTCATCTCTGTTCTATTCGTTTCAACTCCTCTTTGTGATTGTTAGAATTTCTAGAGCTAGGTGTGGTGGTGCCATACACTTGTGCGGCACAGAAGTGGCTAAAGCTGGAAGCTTGTGAATTTGAGGCTAGCCTGGACCACCTACCTACCAAGAGCTTGATTCAAACAACAACAGCAGCAACAACAACAGCAACAAGCTTGCTGGAGTTCCTGGGGAAATATTTTACAGAGCTGTATCATTATTCTCTGTGAACAAAGACACACTGTGTTCAATAGCCAGAACTTTGGCTTGACCGTGTCCTGAGGATCCAGCTAGTCCTGTGGAGAGTTAGTGAGTGTTTGTTGTCTGAGGCTTTGAAGACATCTTAAAAGTTAGGAACAATTTTGAGTGACATTTTAATCCTGAAAGAATTTAAAAAAGCAAAACAACAGACAACAGTTCAGAAAGTATTAATGCTGGTGGGAAAGTGATAGAGAAACTCCCATCTGTTCCGTTGCTTTGTTCACTGGTTCCTTCCAGAGACTGCAAATGAACTCTTGCCCAAGTGCCCAAGAACCCCGGTTTCACCTGTGATGTCAGAGGGCTGAGTCTGAGGGTCTCTTTGTCCTGATTTCTTTCTTCTTTCACTCTTGAAAGCAAGAGGTCCTCCTCCACAGAGGACGTGGAAGGTGAGGCGACCCACTCAGTTTAGAGTCGGTTAGACTCTTGAGTGAGTGTATGCTGTCGAGGGGATAGTAGGCACACACAGCCTTGACACAGTCCCAGTCCTTCCTACATCGTGAGGCTCCTCCTCATCTGCCTAAAACTGCTGCAGCATAGTGGCAGGGACCACCTTAGATTTTTATACAAGAATCATAAATATTGTTGAAAACTCAATGTATTTTGTGTCTAAGTCCATCGTGAGACCGAATCCACCAATACTGGCTGCTCCTTCAGTGTGAACTGAACCCTGAATTTACAAACCAGCACCTTTGATGGAACCACTTTGAACTCTGTATTTCTTTGGCATGTCTAGTTCTTCTGTGGTGTGTCAGCTTTTTTGTGATGCAGAGATTTTTTTTTGTCCCTGTGCTTCCTTGGGTCTCTTGAGATCCTTGGTAGCTGCTGATAGAGTCAATAGAGCCTTATATTAAGTCATATCCTCAATAAATATTTGTTATATAAACTGACATACAGATTAGCATTCAGGCACTTAGCGAAATTAATTTCCCCTAAGGCAGAACAACTTGTTTTCAAGTCTCTTTTTTGATGTATTTTCTCTGTGCATATATATGCTATTATGTATTACTGAGGAAAAACTACTTGATGAGGCACAGCGGTTTGTTGTTCTTATTCTGAAGTCATGCATGTATGTTTACATGAGAAAGTTCTGCCAAAATTACCATCTACAGTTTTTCCAGATTACTGTCTACAGTTTTCCCAGGAGAAACTTTAAAGTTTTTCTTGCTATGGCCTGGCCTCCATGGAATCCCTGTTATGGATTTGTGTCCTTCTCATCTCAATTACACGTGTAATTGACCCTGGGACTGAGAGGTGAGACCTCTGTTTATCTATTTAAATCGTGTGTGTGTGTGAGAGAGAGAGAGAGAGAGAGAGAGAGAGAGAGAGAGAGAGAGAGAGAGGAAAGAGAGACAGACAGACAGATAGATACACACACACACAGAGTGAGAGAGAGCGAGCGAGCAATTTTCTAAAGTATGTTATTTTCTTATTCTTTAAATCCTGTGTTTCTATCAGAGAAGAAAATCATGGCTAGGAGGCCAAGGATGTCTGAATGAAACCTAAGATGTGTCTGCAAGCAAATATCCTGTCCGGGACTTCATTTGCAGACCCCAGGTCCTAGTGTGTGTGGATGAGAATGTGGGTGTTTTGGTTGACAAAGAAACACCAGCCTTGGCACTGATGGAAAGCTGTTACAAAGACAATTATCCTGAACATTGTGCATTACAGAGAAGCCTAGCTCTAGCCCTGCATTATCTGAAATATAAGGCTTCTTGACCATTCTGGGTATTTTCACCATTAACATTATGGTTAGCAGTTGGGAGACAGAGTCACATTTCTCTTCAGGGATTTTCTTATAATGCTTCATTTACATTTTCCTGAGGCTTATAGAATCAAAGGATAAATGCTTCTTGTCAGGTATAGATAGTGGCACATGGCTCTAATCTCAGTCCTGGGAGGTAGAGATGGGGAGTTCAGAGTTCAAGGCCATACTTGGCTACATAGGGGGTAGCAGGCAACCCAAGACTACGTGTGACTCTGCTTTGAAAAGCTGAAACAAATAACCAATCAAAATAAAGCAAAACTACAAAAAAGGTGCCCATGTTCTCTAGGTAATGCATAGTTCTTGAACAAAGTTCTCCTGTTAACTTCTTCAGGACCATTTACCTCAACTGAAGCAACATCAAGTTTCAAGATGCCCCTGTTCCTCCCTATGGAAACATCAAGCCCCAGTCAGTTAGATTTACGGGGTAAATTTGTGCACTGATTTTTTTTTAATCTTCAAATGGCTAAAGCTCCTTGGGGTTATTTAAGCAGGGCTACCCCATGGGACCTTTAAAGAGATACAATCACTTTAGACACCTGTAACAGAATCAAGCTTAAACATGAGACAGTGAAGGACCTGGCCAGACCGAGGAAAAAGCACAGGACAGAGAAATCGTGGATTCCACAGCTTCCCAAGTGTAGCAATAAAGACAGAGCTGGACCTCTGAGGCCCAGAGTGTCTGCAAACACAGATAAGAAACTCAACGAAGAAATGAGCCAGCTAAAACCTTTTTGTGAATCTATGCTGCAGGACTTAGGGAACACTCAACATTTCAGATATAGGATGACACTTTTTGAAATATTTTACTTTTGGAATGTTTGTATGGAAGCCCCTCCAACCTAGATCCAGACCTAAGCGATTCCCCTGAACATGAAAAGTGAGTCTTATGGATGGCAGGCTCTTCTCTTCCCCCAAAGACAGAGGATACATTTGTCATGTTATAAACCAGCAATGGGTATATCTTAATTATTCCATTCCTAGAAGAGCCCCCACCCCATTTACGCAGCTGTGTTTAGAAAAGGATAAGGCAAATGGAATTCTCAGGAAACCCGAACATAAAAGGTAGACACGAAACATTCCTCTCTATGCGTCCTTGCTCTTTTGCTCTCACAGGTGCTAGTCACTCAGCTACTGCACCCCAATCCCAACCCCCTCATAGTCCCAGCCTTGCAAGATGGAAATGATTCCAGCCTGGGAGAATTCTTCACCTTTTATGTTGTATTGGGTTAGCCTCTTTAACTCTTGGGGTTGTTGTAGTAACTGCCCCCTGACCCTGGCACGCCAGGGAAGGGAAGGAGATGCCACAGGCAAGACGCATGTACAAGTGAACGACAGATCTATGCACCCTTGCTGCTCTGAGGCAGTGTGTAATATGGGACTCTAGCTTCTGAGCATTCGTATCCCCATCTAGTTGTAAACTGTCACCAAAGACTGCTTTTTTTGTATTCATAGGTGGACTGTATTTAGAAGCAAGAGGTGTGTGTGTGTGTGTGTGGTTAGGACAAACTGCACTGTATATGTCACCTCTTCAAAGCAGGGCTCTGTATACTAACAAAGGAATGGTCATTTTTGCCCCCTGAATAACTTCTCCTTGGTGTCTTAGGTACCCGTTTCTGCTGACTTAAAACAAGCCTGGCAATGGAGGTCAGCACTCCCTACACGTGAGCTCCCACTGAGGGTCGGTATCAACTCTCTCAGCCAGCTAGCACCCAGCCCTTGTTGAGAGAAAATTCATTTACACTTTCTAAGTCAGTCCCTAAGAACAGCCTTACCTGTAAGCAGACTTTGCTCCGGAGTGGAACTGCTCAGGGCGAGGGGCACAGCTCCAAGGACCGGCAGGGCTGCTCCAGGCAGGTCTTCGGAACTTCTGATTGCTTGGGGTCGCAGCTTTGTCTTCTCTGGTATTGTTCGTAGGTGGGTTGTGATATTTCCTCTCTATGGAAACCGCTCCACTCCCCTGTGCACATATATATAAAAGTGACAGATCACAGGGTGGATCGTAATCCCAGACGTGGTGCCTACATTAGGGTGAGATTTCATTTAAAATACAACTAGAGCCAGCTGTCTACGTCACAGAGATGACAGGTACTCGGGAGACTGCAACCTCTCCTGCCTCTCCCTCCTCTAGTCACCTCCTTCTTCCCCTCCTGTCCAGGCAACTTGCTTCATTAATTAAATAACAAAAGAAGTCAAACAATAACAGAACCCAGAGCTCAGGTAAGCGGAGAAGCAGTGTCTTTGGACAGGGTTTCATGACTGATATTAATTCCGGCTGATTCCAGCTTCTCTTACCTCTCCCTCCCGCTAACCCTCCCATTGGAAATCTGGGGCCAGAAACTGCTTTGCAAGCAGAGAAGGTGGTTTGGAGTTTATCTGTTGCCCTGTCCTTTTGTGGGCTCTGTGAGTGTTAGCCGGCTGCTCACACAGCTCATTATCATTGTTTGTGTTGGTCAAATATTCCGGGGTCCAGAGCGTTTTAATAGGAAATCACTTAATTTTTACTAGTTTATGCACCCAGCATTTACTGGACACCTACTGTGCTCCTGGTATTTTTCAGATGCTGAAAATTAAGCTAAGGCTAGTCTAGAAAAGAACAAGAGAGAGAGAGAGAGAGAGAGAGAGAGAGAGAGAGAGAGAGAGAGAGAGAGAGATCAGAAAACAGAACCTGATTACCAGGCAGCAAATGCCATTGTTTAGAGAGTAGCAGGACTGCCCACTGGAGAGTATCCTGTGCTCTGTGAGAGGAAAGCAGAAGTGTGCACCCAGGAGGGCAGTCATCTGGTGTGGACTGAGCTAAGGGAGGGAGTCAGCTGGGAAGGAATCAGACAGAAAGAAGCTAGGAGCTGATCTACACTGAGAAGTGTTTGGAGACTTGTTTAAAGAGTAAACATCACTTAATATGTCCTAGAAAGGGGCTGGAGAGATGGCTCAGTGGTTTAGAGCACTTGACTAGCCTTCCAGAGGTTCTGAGTTCAATTCCCAGCAACTTCATGGTGGCTCACAACCATCTGTAATGGGATCAGATTCCTTCTTCTGGTATATACATAAAGTACATAAATAAATAAATTTTTAAAAAATATATCCTAGAAGATGTGGAGGGGAAGGATCCAGACAGGTGACCCTTAGTTCATAGATGAGGAAACTGAGACCATGAGAAAGAACTTATTGCTACCATCTAGACTCTACATCACACAGTCAGGATGAGAACTAAGCACAATACTTTTTCTAACCCACCTTAGACCTTGTGTTGAGTAGATTTTAAAGGAGCCATGTGACTGGTTGGGTCTCCATGGCAAAACCAGAGGCCAAGGCCCAGATGAAGGTTCCTTAGTTGGAATTCTTCTAGGTCAATGGTTTTCATCCTTTTTGTTGCTGCAGCCCTTTAATATAGTTCCTCATGTTGTGGGGACCCCAACCATAAAATCGTTTTTACTGTTACTTCTTAACTGTAATTTTGCTGTCTGTGTTTTCTGATGGTCTTAGGTGGCCCCTGTGAAAGGGGTTTGAGAACCGCTGCTCTAGGTGATGAGCGAGGCGGTCTTCTTAGATGATCAAGACCCTTCAGTGTCCTCAGATATTTAGGGGAAAAGTAGAGAAGAAAGAGAAGGGGGGAAGGGGAGAGGCAGAGACTACCTCTTCAGAAGAATGACAAACACAGAGAGAAAGATGGAGAGAAGGCAAGAGATTTGCATGCCTCAGTGGAAAGGGGGAAATTGGGAGTGGGTAGGGCTTGTCTCTTAAAGGGACAGGGTACCCAGGTAACAGGGCAGGTCAGCAGTTTTATTATTACAACACCTAAGACATATATATTTTTTAAAAGATTTATTTACTCATGTCCTTTTTGTATACACCAGAAGAAGGAATCTGATCCCATTACAGATGGCTGTGAGCCACCATGTGGTAGCTGGGAATTGAACTCAGGACCTCTGGAAGGAGCAGCAGAGGTGGGCACCTCAGCCTTAATCCTCCAGAATGAAAACTACCAGACCCTGTAATTGGTCATTAATTTGGATCTCAAAAACATAGAACAGTCTATACTCAAGTTAGAGACCTCTCTAGATTCCATGGCTGAGGTTGCCTTACAGAATTGGAAGAGGTCTGCACCCCCTCTTCATGCAACAAGGAGGCCTATGTGCTGCCCTGGGGAAAAAATGCTGTTTCTATGTCAATCACTCTGGGGCAATTAGAGATTCAATGGCCTTGTTAAAAAACAAACAGATTAATGACAGTAAATAGAACGCTCACACTGGAAGCTGAATGGTATGAAAACTTGTTCTACCAGTCTCCTTGGTTAGCCACTTTCCTTCCAGCTCTAGCAGCCCCTCTAATGAGCTTGCTCCTAGAACTTCCTCTCAGCCCCTGCCTCATCAACAGACTAATGGCTTTTATTCGAAAACAGGTCAATAGTGTTCAACTATTGAGGTCCCAATATCAATCCCTTGATCCTCTGGACAGAAAAAGACCCATGATTGAGTCCTGTCATCGGTACTTGTGAAGAGGCAAATGTAGGACCCAGGGCAGCTGTGGTACACACCTTCCAAGACAGGCCTTATAGACCAACAGGAAGGTAGGCTTGAGTCTCAGTTTACCATAACACAATACCTGATTCCAAGAAAGACCACCAACTGAGACCACCCAAGCTCCACCCAGGAGCAGACCATCCAAAGGAAATTCCTAATGTTCTAACTACTGTAAATAGGATCACTTGGTGTTGCTCAGCCCAGCATACAACCATTCCCTTTTCACCAGGGTACCCCTGGACAAATATCAGCTAACCAGGGGTCCTGAACCTTAGAAATCCCTCTGCTATTATAAAAACCCCTGTGCTCAGGGCTCTTCAATTGCGCCAATATGTTGGACACATGGAGAGTCTGAGTTCATGAACTTGTGTATGAATAAAAGCGCTTTGCTTTTATTCAATAAAAGCTCGGTCTCCTTGTTGGCTTTTAGGGGACTATGAGGATCTGGGTATAACATGAAGAGACACCATGACCATGGCAACTCCTATAAAAGAAAACATATAATTGAGGGGGCTCGCTTACAGTTTCAGAGGTTCAGTCTATTATCATCATGGTGGAGAGCATCGTGGCTGCAGGCAGACATGGCGCTGGAGCTGAGAGTTCTGCATCCTGACTCGGAGGCAACATGAAGCCAGCTGTCAGTCACACTGAGGAAAGCTGGAGCAAAAGGGACCTCAAAGCCTGCCCCTACAGTGACACACTTCCTCCAACAAGGCCACACCTCCTAATGGTGCCACCCCCTTTGGGGACTTTATTCTTTTAAATCACCACGGGGGGGGGGGGCGGGTAGCATGGCAAGTGTAGTTTAGGTATACACTTTTGTTTAGGATGTAAACCTCACTAAGTAATCATTTGCTTTACAGCTTGAAGGACAGCCCTGGACAACACAAGGGTGATTAGTGGGGGAAGCTCCCCAGGTGTCACTTAGACGTGAAGAAGTGGTGGTTTCCTCTCCCACCCTCTGCTGAAGCCTTTGCCAGACTTGCTGCTGATCTTGCAAGTCTCTCTGGCCTCTGTGAGCCATTAGGATCTTTTATGAGTTCAGCAACAACATTTAGAATGTTGTTTAAGGGCGTAAATACTCTGTGGAGACTATGTGGAGGGCTGGGGTGAGAAGAGAAGAGAAGAGAAAGCTACCCACTCTCATGTATGAGTAGAAACGGCTTATATTTATAACGTTCATTTCCCAGTGTGCCCAAAGTGCTTAGATGAACAATGTAACTACTAAAATCCCAGCTTGTCAGTAGAGAAAGGGGAACAAGACATCAGGGAGCTGTAAGAAAGTTTCACAGATATAGAAGATTTTTACCTTGGAGCCAAGACAGTGAAGTTTCCATTTCTGCCTCTTCCCAGACCAAGATGTAATATTTTAGCATAAAAATTATGATGAAGAGCAATCAGGGTTCCCTGACCTGTGGGAAGTCCAAGGACCACCCATCTCCATCCAGGTCTAGTAAGGTAAGCATCCAAACTGCCTAGGCTCCCTCAAACTCAAAGAGATCCACTTGCCTCTGCTTCCCAAGTGCTGTGGTTAAAGGTATGTGCCACCACCGCCCGGCTCATAGGATTGTTTTAATAAAAAAGAATCACCAAGGAGCAGAATTGTTAGTTTTGAACCAATTAGATTTACCCCCTCTCCATTTTCTCTTCCTGGAAATGAGCAGCCGTCAGGGGAGATGGGAACTTTAGGCTTCTGTGAAATATTTCTAGGAGAGAATGATTTGGGAGTGGATTTAAGAGGAGACAGACAGGGCAGAGTTTCAGGCTGCTTTCTACACAGTCAATAGCATTCTGGCTTTTCTCTGTTTTGTATAATAGGATTTTGTACAAAATTGTGTTTGGAACACAGCTTTGATTACTAAATTAAGTTGAATAACATAAGCCCAAGCCAAACCCAAATAAACAATTCCTCCAGCCACAATTTTGAAAATACTATGACTGAAGAACATTGGAGCAATGCAGGAGAAATATGATGCTTGGGTGGTTGTATATGTATATTTGTATGTATGTTAGTGTATGTATTTCTGTATGTACATGTGTGTGCATGTCTCGTGTGTATGTATGTGCCTGTGTGTATGCATGTGGATTTATGTCTCTCTGTGTTCATGTAGGTGTATATCTGTGCATGTGTGTGTGCAATGTAGTTGTATGTCTGTGTGAGTGTGTGTGTGTGTGTAAGACCCTTACTTGGCTCTCACATGTATTTATTCATCACCACGTGGGAAAGGAGGCAGTTCATTTGAATCTTATGTCTGTGTGATATATGCTTTAGCCAGCTTGCTCTATGATGTATGGGCTGGGGTAAAACTAATAAAATTACATGTTCACAGTAATCACATCTTATACTGAACAGATATTCTGTAGGGATTTTAAATGTTTCTGAACTTTGAATAAACTTTTCTAGAATCATTGAACATTTGGTCCTACTATCTAAGTCAATCTTTTTTTCAAAAGAGGAAACTGAGATCCAGGTGTGTTAAAAAACTTAGACACGATCACACATGGGTGTGTTAGATCTCAGGCCCTGGACACAACTATGTCCCGTGGCTGGCTTTGTCTTTTGCAGCAGCAGCTGACCACGAGGGAGGAACTGAGCCTTGCCATGAGAGTGAGTGATTGTTTTAGCCATGGGGCCTATAATTGAAGATAATATTATTAAAATAAGGTAAAGATGAAGGATTATTAGATGTTTATCCAGAAAGACAAGTGTGGGGAGTCAGATGGCATTGTGCTTGTATTTTATCTTTAACAATCCAGGAAGAGTGTAGGATTTTATTTTAGGAAGATCTGGTGCCAGGTAAAGCAGCAACACCACTAAGAGTTTGTTTTTGATAGTGGAAAACCATGCAAAATTAATTTCTATTGTAGAATTCACAGGAGAACGTGTGTGTCTGCGAGGGCACATGTGTATACGAGTGCAGGAGTTTTGTGTAGGGAGCAGGTGCTGAGGCTTGGTGTTTTCTTTAATCACCCTCCACTTTATTTTGGGGGGACAAGATCTCCTGTCAAACATGGAGCTCACCAATTGAGATAGAGTGGTTGCCTTTCGGGTCTTAGGTATCCTCTCTCTGCCTCCTTATGACTGCAATTACGGCATTTTCCCACTGTGCCCACTTTTACTATTTGGACTTTGGAGATCTGATCTAAGGTACACATGCTTCTACATACATTTTACCAAATGAGCCATCTCCCCAGCCCCAGCATTACATACTTTTTTTTTCCATTTTATTTTTCTGTTTATCCATGTTTTTCCTGTGTGTATGTCTGTGTACCATATGGATGCAGTGCCCACAGAGGCCAGAAGAGGGCATCAGATCTCCTGGGACTAGCGTTAAAGATGGTTGTGAGCAGCCATGTGGGTGCTGGATGCTAGGAATAAAACCTGGGTCTTTTGGAAGAGTAGTTAGTGCTCTTACATGCTGAGCTGTCTCTTTGGTCCCTGCATGCCCTTTAATAAATCCAATGACTACAAATAAATGTAACTTTGGTTCTACAAGCTACCATCTATGTTGCTCCTGTTCCCAGAAGCATGGAATCTCTAATAGGCCATTCCTAGTCATCCAATATGAACTACTAACCAGTGGCTTTTCATTCTTCCACTTTTCGGTATAGATCATGATTCCACATATTATTCTGAAGCTGAGATGCTATTGGGACTACAGAAATTCTCATCACCTTTCACTCAACTCACCACGTTAAAATATTTTTATTATATTTAAAAATTTTTTTTTTTGGTTTTTCAAGACAGGGTTTCTCTGTGTTTTTTTTTTTTTTTTTTTTTTTTTTTTTTTTTTTTTTGGAGCCTGTCCCGGAACTAGCTCTGTAGACCAGGCTGGTCTCGAACTCAGAGATCCGCCTGCCTCTGCCTCCCGAGTGCTGGGATTAAAGGCATGTGCCATTTTATTAACTTGGTTATTAAAATTTTTTAAATAAATAAAAATATCCCACATCAAAAAAATTAATAGGCTCTAAGCCTATATAAGCCAATAAACTTCTATACAGTTAGAATAGGCATTCAGAGTGGAAGCAGTGGGACTTCCTATTAAATTTTGGACTTTCAATATGGATTGTATTTTATACATGTAACCCCCATCACCAAAAATATCTGTGACTGAATTAGAAGTATAAAAACAACTAGCTTCATATTTTCTTTCATAATTCATGTCCACTACCTGCATTCAGCCCTTCCTCATCCCCTTCTATTTTGCCTTCCTTGTTCTCTTTTAAAGTTAGATGGTGCCCACATGCGCATTGGTTTACATCTCTATAGATGTATTATTGGCCACATTCTGCATCCGAGAGAAAACTTCTCTCTCACCTAGTTTTCCTTCTGGGTCTGTGTGACCTCACTAGAACCTGATCATTCACTCCTCTCAAGGGCCTCATTTCCCACTCAAGCACGACCTCTCAGATTAGTCTTCACAAGCATTCCTAAAAGAAGCCACCCTCCTTCGCTACTGCTCACTATGGAGCTTCCAATTCAGTGTGTCTGGGATGGGGGCTTCTGACAAGTTCCCAAAGCTGCCAGTGTTGCTGGCCTTTGGACCACCCCAAGTAGCTAGATCAAAAGTACTTAGAACTAATCACCATAGTGCCTCAGACCTCTGCATTTCATACAGAGTAAGTTTCCATGTTCTGAAAGGAGCGATGGATTCTACAATGGTTGGAGAAAGCCAAAGGCCTTACCAAACTATCTGCCCTGGTTCTCTTTATGCTTCACTGTTTTCTTGCAGCTATAGGACTGTGATTTAGGTGGAGGAAGAAATAGCTTTGGGTCTCTAAAGAAAAAGAAGAGAAAGAACCAAGAGCCAAGGACTGTCTCATCTTGTCTAGAGATTCGACATCCACTTTTCCAAGTTGTAGCAGCTTCTGTTTCTATGCTCAGTAACTGTTATTGTCCTAATTTTCAGAATTATCACAATATACAGTTTAACATTTGCCTATTAAAGCAGACACACTAACAAACACATATACACACTCACCATATGTACATACTTACACACACATACACACTCATAACACATACATACTTACCTTCACACACACAAATCACACATGCATACTTAGATGTACATAGACAATTTTTAATGAAATACCCTCTTTGGAGGCCTGAAGGAGGCTGATGAAGTGCTTGCTCCAGAAGCATAAGACACTTGAAATCAGATCTTGGAAACTCATGGAAATGTAAGTGTGCCTGTATTCCCAGCCCTGGAGAAATGGAAGCAGTGGGCTCCCTCCTGCTTGCTGACCAGCTAGTGGAGCTCAGGCAGTGGGGTCCAGGTCCAGTGAGAGATGCTGTTTCGAAAAACAAGGATGAGAGTGGAGAAAGATGGCACCTGACAACTTGTACACACCCATATATTCTCACAGCAGTGTATATACCAGAACACACACACACACACACAATGTATGACAACAGTGGGAAATTTTTAAAGGCTGCTTTTTTATGTTGCCTTTGCGAGTTTTATTTTTCCAATCACTTTCCCACACTCATTTTACACTCTGCATGTCAGGCGGATGGCACACTGAGCCCATGGGATCTTTGAGTTGAGTTTCTTGCTGGAAGAGAAGAAACACCAGACCCTGGTGAGCAGCAGGTGTGTTGGTTGGTAGCAATATTTGCAGAAGGTCTGCTGACATCATACCTGTATGGAATGCAGAGCAATCTGGGCAGAACTGAGCTGCTAATGAGAACTCCACCGCACTCTCTGGGCAGCTCACAAGTGAGAATGAGATTTCCCCAAGTGATTATTCATCACTTGCCTTTGACTTGCTCTTCCTTTTTTCCTAGGCTTGTTTTTTTCAAACATTCAAAGTTCACTTTGAAGACAGCTATCTGCCAGTGATCTGTCTTGTGAAATAAGAGAGTTGACCATGTAATTCCCTGTTCAGGATGTTTTTGATTCCAGGCTTTCATTTTGGATTTTCTGGTCTCTAGAACAGTAAAGAATAAGATGAGCAACATCCACCGTTATCTCACCTTCTTAAAATCCACTCCCATATATACCCCAGACTTCTGATTAAATGAAACAACAAACTCTTTAACCTCTTTAGCAGTATAGCACACCTCCTCACGGATGACACCTTCTACATCCCTCTTCCTCAGGAGACTGCTTTGCCTTAACTCTGAGTTATAAGTCTAGAGACAACACCTCCTTCAGAGAAGGGAACAGCTGGTTTAGCAGACAATGAAGGATCGATTTCTTCAGCCAAAGACGAAAAAGGTAGTATTTTGGTGTGTGTGTGTGTGTGTAAAAGAGAGAGAGAGAGAGAGAGAGAGAGAGAGAGACAGAGAGAGAGAGACAGAGAGAGAGAACACCTGCTGAGCATAGAGAGACTATTTCCTCAGGCGAGATAAACCCTTGAGACTCTACAGATTCAAAGTTCTCGTCTTCAGTAGGCTCCTCACACACATTTCCACCCCAAATTAACTGCCAACACCCTCAGATTGGAATTGGAATATTTGCTGTAATTCAACCAGCCAAATAATAAGGGTTTTGGTTCAGTTTTCCACAATTTAAGTTCTGTGGCTGCTGGAGAGAAGATTCTCTTCAAGGGCACACTTAGAAACCTTAGACTGTTGATGTGCATCTGGAGCCAGTCAATTTTACCACAAAGTTCTTTGCTTCCTTCACTGTATTTTGAGATGTTAGAGCTCCTTTTCTGGCGACGAGGCTCCCTTCCTGATTGAGCAGAGGGCTATTGTCTGGGACAGTGATCTGTAAGTTTTTCCCCTTTAAATAAATAGCTTCTCTATTGGTCATAATTCCAAACTGGTGTGGGATTGTTTGTGATTTACGCCTTCATACATACTCACTTTCCACAAATATATATATGTCCATATATATATACACACATACTCACACACATATATTTCCTATATATGGGATTTATTAGAATGATTTACTGGCTGTGGTTCAGCTGCAACACTGGCTCTCTATAAATGGAAAGTCCAAGAATCTAGTAGTTTCTCAGGCCACTAGGCTGGATGTCTCAACTGATCTTCAGTGTACACTAAAATCTCAAAGAAGTAGGTTGTAATGCTAGAGGAGGAATGGTCTTGCCTGCAAGCCGAAAGCAAGCAGGCAAAGACGAATGTCTCTTTCTTCCATATAGGCTTCCAGGAGAAGATGTGGCCCAGATTAAAGGTGTGTCCTTTCCCAGCACAGAGGATTTGAATTAAAAGCGTATTTTACTATGTCTAATAAATCTTCAAACTAAGCAAACAACTCTCACAAGCGTGTTCTCCATTTTTGTATTTTAGTCAATTCCAGATGTAGTCAAGTTGATAACCAAGAATATATGTAATATGTATACAATTATAAAGAAGAGATCATGGATTTAAGAGGAGTGTCGGGAGGAATTGGAGTAGGAAGAAGGGTGGATGAGAGAGATGTCTATACTACTCAAGTATGAAATGCTAAAAAAACAAACAAACCCCTAATAACTGTTTTGGAAAAATTAACAACTTGATGTTAAAATTTATGTGAAAAAAATCCAGCATAGCTGAAACAATCTTGAAAAGTGGTTACATAGTTTAATGATTTACAGTGCCTGAGCTTAAGACGGGTCAGGCTTTTATCTGACCCCGAAATATCCCCGCTTTCCAGTAGTCTCCCTCAGTATTCTCCTCCTTGATCCTCGCAACCCAATCACTCATGTTCCCACTCATTTACTGTTTTATAATTTCACACGCACGCACACACACACACACACACACACACACACACGTAATGTTCTTCAACCAAAGGCCCATTTTTCTTCTATCTTCTTTCCTCTCTCACCAATCCTATCTTTTTTTTCCAACATCGCTTCCTACTTTCATGTATTTTATTTTTTGTGATCTGATGAATTTAACTAGGGTTGCTTCATGAGCATGAGTAGGATTATTTGTAACAGTGGACATACCACTGGGGAATATAATATTTGAGACTTGGGAGAATGGCTCCAGAAGGCTATTTGTTTTTGCTTTGGGTCAAAGACACAAAACAGCCCAAACCTTAGCTTGATTTATAATTCCATTTTTTTGGGTCAATGACTCAAGCTGTGGTATAATAAACTCAAACTTTTCCTGAAGGGTCTTCATGTACAACTCTTGTGGAGTCACAGTGAACTCCTGACAAATCTTCCATCTCAACTCAATTAGTGAGTTAAAAAATTAAATAAAGAGATTAATCTCTGTATCAGTGCATTGAAATAGCAGACAATAATTTTTTGTCTGATATTCTTTTTTTCTGTTTGTCTTTTATTTTTTTTGTTTTTATCTCATAGTTGTTTTATTTTTTTTAATTTATTTATTTATTTATTAAAGATTTCTGTCTCTTCCCCCCCACCACGTCCCATTTCCCTCCCCCA
>NW_026067951.1:9075519-9156526 GCF_014885135.2 Alexandromys fortis
GTGTCTTTTGGCCATTTGAACTTCTTCTGTTGAGAGATCTCTGTTCAACTCAGTGCCCCATTTTATAATTGGGTTGATTAGCCTTTTACGGTCTAGTTTCTTGAGTTCTTTATATATTTTGGAGATCAGACCTTTGTCAGTTGCGGGGTTGGTGAAGATCTTCTCCCAGTCAGTGGGTTGCCTTTCTGTCTTAGCAACAGTGTCCTTTGCTTTACAGAAGCTTCTCAGTCTCAGTAGGTCCCATTTATTCAATGAGGCCCTTACTGAGCAGACAATAATTAACATTTACAAAATGAATCACACTTTTTGTAGCTATTGTATTGTAAGGGAAAAAGACATGAATAAAAGAACAGAATGTAGGGAAAAGATCACTGAAAGATCACTAAGAAGCAGAAAAGTAGCCATGGATGGACCACCATAGGACTTTGGGCCATCTTGAAGTGTGTATTTTCCATACATCAATTCCTTTACTCCTCTCAATATCCCTACAGGGTAAAATATAACCATCCTATCTTAAATAGGTGGAATGATGAATGATTCCCCAACAACTTTCTTTTAATCTTTCCTTAATCTTTCTGTCACTTATTACTTCCTTCTTAAACTAATCTCTTGGATCTGGAGCACTACTCTCAGCTGGTTCTTGATCTTTCCTGGCATCTTAGAAATACAGTGTTCTTCACAGAATTCTTTGTTTTCTTTTTTTTTTTCTTAAAGATTTGTTTTATTTTTAATTGTATGTATCTGTATGGGGGTATGCACATTTAAGTGCAGGTGCTTGAGAGACCAGAAGAGGGCATTGGATCCTCTGGAGTTGGAGTTACAGGTGGTTGTGAGCTGTCTGACGTAGGTACTGGAAACTGAACTTGGGTCCTCCGCAGAAGCAGAACGTGCCCTTCACTGCCAACTTCAGCTTGCACAGAATTCTCATACTCACATTCCAGCTTGTCTTGTTCTTTGCATCTTCCTGGGAGGATGCTGTCTAAGCTGAAGCTGCTTCTGCTGTGTGACAACTCATCCTGAGGTTTCAGCGCAGGCATTTCTTTGTGAAGAGCCAGAGAACAACACATACCCAACATCCATCTCGATATGACTGTTCTAGAAGCAGGTGAAGTGCAGAGTTTTCAAAACTGCATCTCTTATCTTTTCTCAAACTATAACTTTTTTTTTTGGCCCTTTATAACAGCCATGTACACTATTTCAATGGGTTTTGAAGCCGTTATTTTCAAAGAGGTTTTGGGGGCAAAATAGTGGGGCTGAAATGTAAGTCATGGGTTTTGGGATGGAAAAAATACCCTCAAAAATGTCCAAAAGCTGAATTTTGGCATTTCTCTCTGCAAGAAACTGCCTTTATTTAGAAAAATACTCTGAGGTTTTGGAACAGAATGTCAAAACCCAAGCTCAAGTTTCAGGTTCTGAGACAAGGTAAGGGAAACAAAAAAGGGCTTAGAAAGAGATCAAAATATGTAGAAGGAGGGGAATGTTTTGTGTTGCAAACACACTAAATAAAAAATGTAAAAATTAAACGTGTAGAAGGAGGGGTACAATATTGTGTTGCGCACACATACTAAATAAAATGTAAAAATTAAAAAAGTTCTCTCACTTAAATGTGTGTGTCTGTCTGTCTTTCTCTCTGCCTCTGTCTCTGTCTCTGTCTCTGTGTGTGTGTCTGTCTTTCTCTCTGTCTCTGTCTCTCTCTCTCTCTCTCTGTATGATTCTGTAAGAAGTGCTAGACCAGGTTTGGAAGTATCCAGGGGCTCGTCACAGGGCTGACAACTTCTTCCTCACCCCAGTCTTCTGATTACATCATCACCCTCAGGATAATTTGCTCAGGTTTATTTCTGTGCATGTCAATTAGAGGAAAACTATCTGAATGTCCCAGAGACCTCAGGACTGTATTAAGATTTGCATTATGGTTCAACAGAGCACCTTTAAATGCCATCTTGTTACTCTGGTGTTTACAAATCTCTGCTCCACTGGACAATATATCAGAGGTAGATGCTGGAGAAGGATATTAAGCTGTCCTTCAGAGGCCACTGCTTAAGGGAAACCCAATCATAAGGAAAGCATTTGTTAAGAAAGTGCTTTTTATAAAGTGAATGATCAAGATGGGAAAAAGTACTCCCTGCCCTTTTTACCCAGAGAGATAAAAATATCTTTGTTCTGCCTAGTATTTGGGTGGGAAAAAATGAAAGTCTTGTAGGAAAATTTACAACCAGAAGCCCAAGGATTATGCTAATATGGGTTCATATTAAGACTTTCAAGTGGTCCAGAAACACTCTAAGATATGTATATATATTTAAACAGGGCCCTACCTAATAGCATCAGCTTGCTGCTTCCAAATACAAGCAATAGAAGTGAGGTGTGGTGTCTGTGGCCACATATGTGACAAGAGCAGCTCAAGGGAGGAAGAGTTCTTCTTGGCTCATGGTTTGAGACTTATAGGCCACTATGCTGGAAGATGGGCAAGTCCCCTCTATTGAGTTTAAATTGCTCAAAACTTACAGATGATGGACAAAAGGACTGAGAATTGCTTTGAGAGCAAGGAAAGGGCTCTCTTAACCTAAATGACTTTCTTTATATGAATATTATGGGACCAGAGTTTCTGGCATATAAGAAACAGAGCATTTTATTTCATCTTTATCATCCTCTGCTTATTCATTTGAATGGCCTATTACATTGCTTTCCAGGGATAGAAATAGCGGGACATCAAAAAGAAAGTTGGGGACTGGGGTATGGCTTATTGGTTAAGAGTACTTGTTGATCTTACAGAGGACCATTGTATCTCAGTATCGCACTTCAGGTGGCTCACAGCTGCTTATGTAACTCCAGCTCCAGGGGATTTGGTGCCCTATTCTGGCCTCCAAGGACACCTGTATTTGCAAGTAAACACACACACACACACACACACACACACACACACAGAGAGAGAGAGAGAGAGAGAGAGAGAGAGAGAGAGATCTTTTTAAAGGCACTTGACTTCAGGAATGAGAGCGATGGAAATATCAGGACAGGGAAGCCATTGCTCTTTTGAACAATTTTCCCTAGGGCTGAATTTGAGACATTTTGCACACCTGTAGATCAGGCTGATTCCTTGGATGGGTTCCATTCTGCCACTTTTAAACATTCATCAACTGTTCTCATTTTGTTCTTTCAGTCAGTTGCTGTCGTTGCAGGAAGGCAGAATCCCCAACAAGGTTTGAACAACTTACCCAAAGGGTACACAGGCATTACTCAGGTTCATGTGAGCTGAGTCATTTCTCCACCTGACTGCTGACTTACAACTTTGAATTCCTTAGGCCTTTAACACTTCCAAATGCTTCTATGAGATGCTGTGCTGGCCTTCTGTGAGTCTAGGCAATGTGATAAAAAGAAAGGTCAGGAAACTGGGTTGACTTGCAATTATTTCCTTCTCTTTTGAAACCATCCCCCCAAACCTTGGATTTTGTAAAAAAAAAAATCTATTTTTTCTGCCTGTAATGAGCCCCCAGTTCTCAGGAACTCTCTGTGATCAGCTCTGTCAGGCTATAAATGACTTCAATTTCCTAAGTATCTCTTCTATTGTTGAATGAATTTCCTAAGAATAGAAACTGTGCCTGGTTTGTTACCAGACCTTTATCCCAAAGCCTACTACACAGTAAACAAGCTCCCTATAAATGCTAACTAACTGAATGAGAATGGATACACGCGGAAGGAGGCACAGAGTCTTCGTAACAACTTTGGTGGTAATAACAGGAATTAAACTGAATGACAGCACCAGGGCACACATTTGTTATACAGGAATTTCCTCCATGATTAAACACTACATCCTGAAGAGGAGCTCATTAAAATTCAGGGATGTTCCAAGGGGAGGTGAGACATTCCATCCTCCAGGGAAACTCCCGAAAACTCAGGACTCAAAAGCTTCAGAAAGTCTCTGAAACTAGCAAGATCCAATAGGCCCCTCCTTCTCAAGCTTATATGAGAGACACTGTCAGGGGGGCTGAGCTATCTAAAGGAGGCTCAGGCCAGCTGACCTGAGTTGCCTGGAAGAAGCAGACCAGCCAGATTTCTCAGAAGAAGAGACCAACTGAGTTGCCTGAAAGACGTTTAGACCAGTGAGCTGTTTGGAAGATGGGAGGACCATCTAAGTGGCCTGGGAAAGGGACTCTCCTGCGCATTGTTCTTCGGATTGTGTGGTGCACTGCAGGCTTCCAGCTTTTGTGGGCAGTCACCCATGCTGGGGCAGGCTTTTGGTGACGAGGCTTTCTTTGAGTGATTTCTGATCCTGAAGGAAATACCTCATTTATGCTCATTTCAGTGACTCCGGTGAAACTTACTGGCTCAGTAAGCTGGACTTCGGCAGTATCTATCTTTACTTTAGAATTTAATATACATTTGTTCATATCTCCTGCAGAAATAGTGTCACACATGTATTCTTTCTTTCTGTCACCTAAAGCTTTTTTCTATCCATCTTTCTGTCTGAACTTGAGCGCAGACCTTGAGCCTGGATCTCATAATTGAGGATTCTTTTATACATGGAGGAGTTTGACTGTTTACCTGAAAGCCATGCTTTCCACCCTGATGTATCTGAACACCTTCAGCTACTGTGAAAAGAGGCTTTAGATCTTCATGATCTGAGAGTGATACTGGAATCATGACAGCGAGGAGGTAACATCTCCTGGGAACATGATCATGGAAGAGATCTTGGGCAGAATTCAAACTGTTCTCAGAAGTAGGTAAAGTTTTATAATGTCTCTTGTACAAAAACTTAATTGAACCCCAGCTGTAATTGAGTAGGAGGTTAGTGATTTGCCTAAGCCCATAGAGTTGGTAAGAGCCCATATCTTATAAGGGTAAGTTTTTCCTCCTGGAATTTTATGAGGCTGTTTGAGAGGCAATTAAAGAATTAAGATTCAGGCGGGTGCTCTTTATGAAGGGTAAGGGAAGTAAATACAGAAGAAGGGAGATGGGTAAAATAATAATAAGGATGTCTGAAAAGCCTCAAGGAATCACACTATTAACTTAATTTACCTAAAAGTCTTATAATACATGTAATACCATGGTTTATTCCATAGTTATTTCTATAATCTTAATGAACTCCTTCATCTCAGCTAATGGTTTCCTCTCAAAGAGCCAAAGAATATTTAACAAAATTCTAATACCAGGCACAAAAAGTCCTCCTTTGAGTTGTTAGCTAAGGCTGTCCAAGAGACTTCTAAAACATACAGTCCTTCTGTATATGTGTTGCTTTTATTGGTTAATGAATAAAGAATCTGCATTGGCCTGTGATAGGGCAGAGTAAAGGTAGGTGGGGAAAACTAAACCGAATGCTGGGAGAAAGAAGGCTGAGTCAAGAGACACCATGTAGCCACCACTGGGAACAGATGAGCCAGAACCTTGCTGGTAAGTCACATGGCATTACACAGATTAATAGAGATGGATTAATACTAGATGTAAGAGCTAACTAGCAATATGCTTAAGCTATCGGCCAAACACTGTTGTAAATAATATAGCCTCTGTGTGATTATTTTGGGTCTAAGTGGCCAGGAATGAATGAGTGGCCTCCTACTACAGATAGAGAGTACTACAGAAAACCACAACCAATCAAAATACGGAGTTGTGGAGCCCAGTCCCAACAGATACATCTACAAAACACTCTTACACCGAGTGCTCAGGGTGTATTCAGAAGAGCAACTAAAAAGAGTGTAAGACCCAGAGGATCAGGAAGCTTGCTGTGAGAGTGTGTCTCCTAGTAGCATCAGAAGCTATATCACCAACATCCTTCCTAAACATGAGCTGAACAAAGATGACAACAATGGGCATGCCAAACTAGACTGGGAAAAGCCTACAAGGCCTCAAACCTACTCAAAGAGTTATAAGCAACCGAAGAAAACTGGGAGAGGGAGAGGTCTTCCCCAGGAAAAAAGGGAAAAGCATCTAGTTGGTTGTTCAGTAACAAATGATCAGCCCTCCAAACATATAAGTAACATTATACAGGCCAAACAGATAGTATTTGGGAATATATAAATGTGTGTGTATGTGTGTGTGTGCATTTAATTTACAATTAGTGGAAAAAGAGGCTGCAAATTTGAAGATCAGCAGGGAGGAGTATATGGGAAGTTTGGGAGGAAGAAAAGAGAAGGAAAATGTTGTAATTGCATCATAATCTCAAAAATAAAATAAAAAAGAGAAATAAGTTTGCGGTTCCTTCAGGAAGTGAGGTAAAGGACAGGAAGGAGAACATTAAGTCTGGAGTGTTAGATCATTTTTTACCATCACCTTCTTTCCATAGGAACAAATGACCTGGAGCGATATTTCCCAGCCTTCCAGTAAAAGAGTCTTAAATGTTGTCAGGGCTACAGAAAAGTGAATTCAATTTCTGAGGGTTCACTCTTATTTAACTTTGCTAAATATCAACTGCTTTTGTATTTCTTCTTACTGTGGGCTTCATGACAAATCCATTAGTAGTTTATTTGCCTGGACTGTAAGAGCTGAGCTTCTTATAATTAAGGGAAATTAGTTTGTGGAGAATAAACCAATGCTGGGAATGATCCTTGCCCAGCCTAACAAGCAATTGATAAATGCCATAGCACAGTTTGCAAGTGTTGGCAATCAGAAGCAATGAGACCATTAATGGCTTTCAATACTTCAGTTATAAAAGGTCACATGTTAGTCAGGGATGGGATGATCAGAGAGAGGATGTAGGAGTTAAGGCATAATCTTGTCAGGAATCCATTAAAGTTTCCAGTCAGGGAAAGAAAGTGAAATTATATTGAATACAAAGCTCCAGGGCAGTTGTGAATGTACTGAAGAATTCTTGCTTAATGTTAAAGAAATTTATTTGTTTCTTATAACTTTCATGAACTTGGATTATTTGTGTCTACGATAAGTGATTTTTAAGCTTGAGTGCAGAAAGAATAGGATAAGAAGGGATGCTACATGTTATTGATAAGCTCTTAACTTTGAGGATTGTCTGCTTGAGTTTTCTTTCTAGCTCTTGTATCTCTGCTGTCAATCACACTTTTACAGAAGGTAAAAAGTTGTGAGATATGGTTAGAGGAGAGCTCACTCATTTCAGCCAGTGGACAATAGGCCATCATGACCTCCTCGTTCAAACAAAGGTTTTAATATAAAAACTAATGGCAAATGAGAGAGTAATAACATTTTCTTTCCTTGATTCAGTTTCTTTTCTATTGTAATGTATCTTGTTCTTCTCCCAGCTCCATGATTTTTATTATTTTTCCTGGGCATGTTTCATTGACAAGAGTCCTCTTTGCCCTTCAATAGTATAGATAATAACTCTTATGCAACTATATGTTTGGTCAAAGGGGTCTGATGGAAACTCCCGAACAATCAATGCAGTTGACAAGTCTATAGGTTGCTGCTCTCCACAACTAAGGGCAAGGTCCCATTGCTGAAGACAACACCTTCTCAACTCATTGAACACAGAGAATTCAAGCTTGGGTCTACATAGAGCCTTCATCTCATTATTCTGGGGTCTTTGATACAGAAAGATACTCTGCACTCTACCAAAAAAGAAACACAAACACCAGCACAGCCACAAACCCTTTGATCTACAACAGTGCCCTTGCACGATATGTTAGTGCAACGGTGGCACAAGGTTTGTGGGAGTAACCAGTATCTGACTTGACTGGAGGCCCACTTGGTAAAATGGAACTCATACCCGACATACTTAGGTGATCCACAACCTGAGACTAACCAAGCCAGGGACCTTCAGTAAAACTAAATATTACTGTTCTTTAAAAAAAGGTAGCTATAAAAGGACATAATGCTTTACTCACAGATCAATGCTTTGCTCAGTCACCATCAGAGAAATTTTCTCCTGCAGCAGAGGGAAAAAATACAGAAACCTAAAGATAGGTACTATGCAGAGAGTGAGAGACGTTGGAACATTCACCCCTAAACAAGATATCTCTACCAAATCCCTCTCCCCAGGGCTTGGAAAGCTGGTGGAAGAGGTGGTAGAAGGAGCATAAGAGCCAGTTGGAAGAAAACAAGACCCTCTAAATTAACACAATCTACTGTGGGCTGCATGCCTAGCAGTAGATGGCCAATAGAAAATGAACTCAGTGGCATCTTTGGAGATTCCTAGTCTCATAATGTTATGTCATGAATTTTTCCATTTTTTAAAATTTTAGCTTGTTATTTTTCATTTTGACTGCATATATATGTATATATACATGTGTGTATATATATTTCTTCTCTCTTTTTGTCATACAAGTCTTTTGTGTATATAATATGATTTCTGATTTAGTGATTTTCATGGGATTCCTGAGTGTGCAAACAAGTGAGTCTATGTTTCTTGTACCTTCTCCCGGGCTCTTTTCCTTTTGCTTGTCTTTTCCAATTCTGGTGTTGGTTTTTGATTTATCTCGTTATATTTTATTTTATTATTATCACTTAGAAGCCTGTTTGTTTTCTACTGAGAAACAGACAGGATGGATCCAGATGGGAGGGGAAAAGGTGCTATGTGGGCTTCTGGGAGTAAAAAGGCATCAATGGTCTTATCCAGACGGCCACAGTACTAACTTACAAGGCAGGATCTCTCCACTTTTGTAATAGTGGCATTGCTGTTATGGGGTAACTAACTTCTCTCTGACTGTAATTGAAGCCTGCTTCATTAGAGATAATGCCACACCTGCTGCCATAATCTTGGGTTCAAAGCCCAAGACTGGGGATGTCATTTACCTTAAAGTAGAAGCTGCTGGTGTTATTTTACTAAATGGTCATGTTAGCAAGATGGCGTCTAGATAAACCCATAAAACCTTGGCTGCTCTCAACATTGGTCAGATAAGTTTTTCTCTTTCTTTCTTTCTTTCTTTCTCTCTCTCTCTCTCTCTCTCTCTCTCTCTCTCTCTCTCTCTTTCTTTCTTTCTTTCTTTCTCATTGGGTAGTAGTTAATGCAGAGAAGTAGATAGGGCCAAAATGCTGAGAATAAGATATGGAATGTTCAGCCTAAACTGGGCAATCCTTTGTCCTTTTTAAGCAACCTGGGGCCACGGATTACAGCACTCTCTAGCCCTATGAAAGCTAGCCAGCAGGGAGGAAGCTTCTTTGTTCACTTGAGATTGATTTCTCCATGTTCTGCAGCCAAAGTGTGAAGTGTCTCCGTTAACAGCATCTTACTGTGTAGTTACAGTGGATAACTATGGGCAATGGCAGTAATTTGTGCTATTTTGGAGCCCTCTAGGGCCTCCCTGACCAATAACTCATAATGAGGTATCCCTTGCCCTGTATTGTGATTTTAATTAATAACCTATATCTTCTGGGAGCAGCATTGCTCACCTATGCAGGATAACTCTACTCAAATTGCTCTTTTAAAAAGTTATACGTTGAAATTTACTTACTAACTAGTGGGTTTCCATGAGGCTTTAACATACTTCCTTAATTTTTGTTAACTCAACCACTCCTCCTCCCCCTCCCATCATACTTCTTCCCACTCAATTTTTTGACCACCAGTGTTTTCTGCTCTCCTCTTTCCCATCACTGTCATTCTACCATTCCTCTAGCTCAGTGGTTCTCAACCTTGCTAATTCTGTGTCTCTTTTGTTATTTTAGCTTTTCTGTTGGTTTGCCAATACATTCTAATTTATTTCACCTGATCATTGAAAGGGTATGATCAGACACAGGTGGACAATGAATGGTTATTAAGAAAATAAAAATAGTCCAAGATAATTTGGCTCTGGCTCAAACACTGTACTTTGCACAATCAAAAAGTTTGAAGCAGTCAGTCAACGTTTTCTTCTCTGACATAACCATGGCCTTTCTCTCCCTGCATCTTCAGTTTATCCTTTCATCACCAGTGAAGGCATGATTTAGTCTCCCTGGGGGAACTTCTTCTCAAATGAAGGCAAGCAGGAAGATCATTTCTGACCCACTCTTGGATGACCCAGGGACAGATGTTTCAAATATTAAATATATTTAAAGTATCTCCACTCCATTGGTTTATGGCCCCTTCCCCACTTTTCTCATGTCAGATTATGTCCAGGGGAAGAAGATATCAATTGTCGTAAAGCATGGTGATAGATCTGTGTTCGCTGTATTTGAAATCAAATTAGAGTCAAATTAAATCATGGAGGATCAGGAAGATGCATTTCAGTTACAGGCTTTAGTTCTTGAAGGAAGGGGGATGGTTCATGGAACCTGGATAGGAGGTAAGGGTTAGGAAAGAGAATTTGCTAAAATAGAACAATGATGAAATCCTGGGGTCACAAACAACACTAACATGTTTGTAACTGGATACCTATGCCCTTTTCTTATGTTCCCCAAATAGGGGACTCAAGACAAGACTGTGTGCATTTTCTTTTTTCGAGACAGGCTTTCTCTCTAATTTTAAAGCCTGTCCTGGAATTAGTTCTTGTAGACCAGGCTGGCCTTGAACTCACAGATATCTGCCTGCTTCTGCCTCTCTAGTGCTGGAATTAAAGGCATGTGCCACCACCGCCTGGCTTGGCAGTGTGCATTTTTGTGTGATGTTAGGAACACAACTCATAACTTTCCTCTTATTAGACTATGATGGTGTCACCAGCCATAGTATCAGATAGTTTGCTCTGTGCCTGGGAAGTTGTCAGTCTTTGAGAAATCCAGACTTTGACCCAGTGCCATGGAAGGGAGAACTCCTTTAGCATATTACAGAGTCAAACAATAGGTAACAGAATAAAGCATATGGTGGTGAGGGTGGGATGCGTAATGGAAAATAAGAGATGCCAGCAGTCAACCTAAGACCAACCAGGGCAGTTTAAAAATTTCCTTCCTTCCTTCCTTCCTTCCTTCCTTCCTTCCTTCCTTCCTTCCTTCCTTCCTTCCTTCCTTCCCTCCCTCCCTCCCTTCTTCCTTCCTTCCTTCCTTCCTTCCTTCCTTCCTTCCTTCCTTCCTTCCTTCCTTCCTTCCTCTTTCTTTCTTTCTTTCTTTCTTTCTTTCTCTCTCTCTCTCTCTCTCTCTCTCTCTCTCTCTTTCTTTTTATGCTAGGGATGGACCCAGAGTCTCAAGCATGTCAGGTAAATATTCTACTGTGAATGCCTAGTCATGAACAGTTTTGTAAGTTTTCTCAGAGCTGACTCACATTCCAAACAGTGGGCACAATGATTTCCCAAAGTGATGCTTGAGTCATAACCAAGGGAACCTAGCGTGTGACAGTTCTGCTCTATGGAGGCTCACACTAAGACGAAGAACTTTTGTGGAAAGACATTCCCATCTTTTCTTTACTAATTGTGGAAGACCTCCTTCCCATCCTGTCGCTTTCCTTCAATGCACTTTGAAAATAGAAGCTTGGGGGGCTTGGGGTATAGCTCAGTGATAGAGTGCAAAGCAAGGACTAGGCAGGGTTCAACCTCAGCACTGAAAAAAATACATAAAAAAAAAGATGACAGGGAAAGAAAAAGTTCAGTACAGCAGGCAATTCTGTACTTCTTATTAACACTGTATCCCTAGCACGTCATTAGATATCCAGCAAATACATCAGCAAAGAATGTGGATAGTTTCACTTTTCAGACTATATCACCCCTGATGAATAAGTCCCAAGGTTATCCACCCACCAAGGCAAGTGACACTTGAAATCAGTATTGCAAGTTCCAAAGGATGGTTGATTGAATTACAAGTAGTTTATAGCATCCTGCTTCTTCATGGTTACCTTTAAAGCAGTGCATCTATTTTCTCAAATAAAACTTTGGTTAGAATGTTATCATGATATACAGATTTCTATTCATCATCTATCACCTACATATCACCTATCCATCTATCCACCCATTGATCGATCTATCTATCTATCTATCTATCTATCTATCTATCTATCTATCTATCTATCTATCCACCCATTGATCGATCGATCTATCGATCTATCTATCTATCTATCTATCTATCTATCTATCTATCTATCTATCTATCTATCATCTATCGATCTATCGATCTATCATCTATCCATCCACCTATCATCTATCTATTTTTCTATCATCTGTCTAGGACACTTTGACTAGTTTGTAATAGAAAGCTCCCCTGAATTTCCTTTTTTTAAATGCAGAAATACAGTACTCATCCTAAAGAATTAAGAGTTAGTTTGTTCTGCAGCCAAGTACAAGTGACACACAGGAACACAGATTCCAATTGCTCCAAATACCATGTTCCAATACAGTAATGGTTTTGTAGTAACAGAACAAAAGAAAGTAATAAATCACAGCAATTTTGCAATGCATTTGTGGGAGTATTGGTAGGTGGTTCCAGCAGAGTGGGGGAGTCTTTGCTATAAGCCTCCCATGCTATTTATGACCCCCAGTCTTTGGGTTGGTGGACGTTAGTGATCTATTTGTGCATTCCAAGAGGATTTACCGAGCACTTGCAAGGAGGGATGTCAAACCAAATTTAAATTTTGAGAGTTTTTTTTAGTTCATAAAAAACGTACAAGGAAAATACAAAGATTTCCCACGTATCTCCTGCTTTCCCACTTCTACAGCCTTCCATGCTATCAGTATTCCCATCAGAGTGGTAAGTTCGTCACAAACCTACATTGACACAATCTCATAATCCCTAAGTCCATTAGGGCTCACTTTCTCCTAGGTTCTCTTTACACTGTACTTTCCCTGGGTTTAGAGAAATGTGCAACGACATCTGACACCATTACGGGTCACACCTGCTACCCACCTGAGACCTCTGTGCACTCCTTCTCCCCTCCCCGCTTCCCCATTGGCGCTGGGCAAGCTTCCCTTTCCTTTTTTCAGAATGTCATGTAGTAGGTTTGTACAGCATGCAGCCTTTGCAGACTCACTTCTTTCACCTAGTCTAGTGCATTTAATTTTCCTCCATGACAACTCATGGTCTGACAGACAATCTTTTAGTGCTGTATCGTATATCAGTCACATATCATTGTTGTGTGTGTGTTAGTATTTGGGCATCTGTACTGGCCTGCCCGTGGGGTCCTGACAGGATACATCCTGAGCTGCAGCCACTAAGAGCACCTGTGCATGTTCATTTCCTTGCCTTTTAAAAGGTGGGCCTTGCTCACCTCCTCTCTCTTTCTCTTTCTCTCTCTCTCTCTCTCTCTCTCTCTCTCTCTCTCTCTCTCTCTCTCCTTTTTTTTCTGCCACTCATGTCCCCAGGGGCCAGTCTTTCTCCCTCTCTGTCCCCCTTCTCTGCTTGCTTCTTTGTCACCTTTCTGCCTCTCCTTTTCTCTCCTAATAAACCTTCCACACAAGAGTTCTGTTGTATGACATGACTCTCTCTCTTGCAATGTTTCTGAATTATAACAGTGTGCACCATAGTTTATCTGCCCATTTACTGAAAGATAATCACTTTTAAAGTTTTGACAATTCTTAATGAAACTAACTTAAACACCTACATGTAGTAATTTTTAGTCTGAAGAAGTTCCCACAGCATGTGACAATTTATAATAAAATAGTCCCATTTTTATGTTATTTTTAATTTTTTGTGTGTAGTTAAGTGCACATGATCTTAGGCACTGGTGGAGGACAAAACTGCATTTCTGTGCATTTGACTCCCCTGGAGTTGGTTACAGGCAATTGTGAACTGCCCTTCATATATGCTGGGAACCAGATTGAGGTCCTCTGCAAGAGTTCTATGTGCTCATAACCCTCGAACTATCTCTCTAGTCCCTTATGTGTAGGTTTTGTGTGGGCATAAGCTTTCAATTCATTGGAAGTGTTTGTTGCTGGATTGCATAGAATATGTTTACTTTAATAAGAAGGTAATAAAGTGCCTTCTAAAGTAGCTGTATCATTCTGCATTCTCGTTAGCAATAAGAGATTCTGCTGCCCAGCATCTCATCATCAGTATTTGCTATTGTCTGTGTTCTGAACTTGCGCTGTTGTAACAGGTGTATAGTGGATGGAATCACCACCATTGTTATTTTATTTCACACAGGCTCTCATATGACTCAGGTTGGCTTTGAACTCACTATGTAGGTGAAGAGGACCTAAACCCCTGTTTTTCTTGCCTTCAGCTCTTAAGTGCTGGGGTAATAACACACACACACACACACACACACACACACGCACACGAGAGCGTGTACTATTTATATAAAATTTGCTCGTGTGTGTGTGTGTGTGTGTGTGTGTGTGTGTGTGTGTGTGTAATTGGTAGTTTCCTTTCTTTTCACTTTGTTTCTAGGTTGGTTTTGAATTAATGGCAACCTTCCAGCCTCAGTTTTGCAAGTATTGAAATTCTAGGCATGGGCATCCTTCACTAGCTCAAACTATGATCAATTTTAATGGAGGAATTTGAAGACTCCAAGTACACAGACAACTGATGATATGAAAATTAATTATGCTAACATGGTTATTACCCATTTTATGTAGTGAATTATCACACTGTACCAGATTAAGATACAGTTATTATGTGTCAGTGAGAAAGGGAAAATAATGCCTGGGGTGTAGCTCAATTGACAGCGTGCCTGCCTAGCATGGATAAGCCCTGGGTTTGATCCCCAGAGCCTCAGTCATGGTGGCACTTACCTATAATCCCAGCTTCAGGAGACAGGAGGACCAGTCAGAAGTTCAAGGTTAGCCTCCTGTATGACAGCTTTCTCAGCCAGCCTAGTAGGCATAAGATCTGAACTCAAACAAATCAAAATTTTAAAATAAAAATAAAAGATAGTACTAAAGGCAAAAAACATGAAACTCAAACTCCTGAAAGTCTTTTTTCTTCCTTTTAGTGGATATTCATTTTTTTTCATATTTTACTGATCATGATCTTGTCTGTTCTCCTGCCTCTGGCCTCTGGATCCTTTCCTGGATCCTCTCCTGCCTCGGGCCTGTGTATTCTCTCCTGGATTCTTTCTGTGGACTCAGTGGGATTCATTCATCCCTTCTTGCTAGAAGGAACAGCAAGTCAGAAATTGTGATATTTAAGAAGCTCAAAAATGCAGTTTTTTTTTTCCCCCCGAGACAGGGTTTCTCCATAGCTTTTGGTCCCTGTCCTGGAACTAGCTCTTGTAGACCAGGCTGGCCTTGAACTCACAGAGATCCGCCTGCCTCTGCCTCCCAAGTGCTGGGATTAAAGGCGTGCGCCACCACTGCCCGGCTTGCAGTTTTTATGTTTGACCAGTATCTTTCTTTTTGGAAATTGCTCTACACATCCAATCCTTCGAGAAAATAAAGACAAGTAGGACTGGGGTCAGAGGCAGTTATGGCTGAAGCTCTGAATGCGAAGCCCCAGCTGAACATCTGTCATCGAACTGGAAATGGAAACACAGACACGACATCAACGCTGTAGCAGTGATTATCAGCCATCTGGTGGCTCTCTACCTGTAGCTAGGCACTGAGATTAATATTTCAGTCATATGATTCTGAGTAAAGTTTCTCGTGACACTAACTTGACAGGTTACTACAAACCACGTATGCCTTGGGATGGAGTTATGATGGTTATTCTCCCTGGCAGATGAAGAAGCGATAAATTTAGTTGGGCTCGTGAAGGTAGGAGATGGAGGAACTGGGACATTAATTTAGTCTATCTTTGAAACCTGTGATTGCACTTCACATCTATGCGTCACTGCCTATCATCGGCATCCCTTGTGGACAAGAATGGGTCACGCTCCCTTTCTCGGCTTCTCCTTAACACGTTGTTCAGTGGGTGGCTCCCATATTTAGAAGAACCCTTCAAATTCTCTTAGTATACAAGGTCAGGGTCACCACCTCTTCATTGCCTACCTATTCTTCTCAGCACAATAGCCCAGTGACTATGATTGTTATTTTTAATTACTCACATACTCAGGCCGTAATTAAATAGGCTGGTGGGCTGGGTGGTAGTATCAGGTGATGGATTCAGCATTTGCTTTTGCTTTAACCTTCCCCACCCCTTGCCCTTTGCGTTAGCTGATTCACAGATTGTTTCCTTATTACCATGAAATCTGGGGGTAGAACAACCTATTTCTAGTTTCCATTAGCATTTTTATCCTGAAGACCATTGCATGATAGGGGTGTTATGCTCGAAGCATTTCTTTGAGATTCAGGCGCCAAAGAAATTTCCAAGCATAGTGGAAGAGGGAGTGAAGAAGTAGGTGTTACCTGAAAACGCTTAGTTCCCAATCCGCATTACTGTTTGCCTTTAGAATGCAGCCTGAGTTCTACTCTTTCTCTATGGGAGACATAGGCAGATGGCGTATCAAGACGGGGGATAGATACTACAGAGGATCAAGGGCAAGAGAAAGGAGTCATTTCCTTATTGAGTGTGGGACCAGACAACGCCAACATGGGCCCCGAAGTCCAACTTGGCAGCTCTGAATTAAGAGGCACATCTCCAACTGTCTGAGGAGCTCCTAAATTCCACCTATATAGATTCTCCTTCTAAAGGTTTGGTGAGTTCTGACATATTGTATTAGCTTTCTATTGTTATGCCAAAAATCCTGAGCAAATGAAAAAGGAAGGAGAGGTTTATTTCAGTTCCATCTTTAAGGATACAGTCTGTCACGGCAGGAAATGTATGGCATCAAGCAGTAGGGAGGATCCTGAGGAAGAAGTGACCTCAAGTCTGTAGTGCGGAAGCAGAGCGATGAACGTCAGTGCCTGCGGCATTCCCTCACTCCTCTGATTTTATTCAGTCATCCCATAGGGTGGCACCACCCATATGCTTATGTCTCCTCCATTAATCTTTCCTAAAACATTGCTGTCACTAAAGGAGTCCACAATTTGGCTGATGTCCATGGAATCAATGAGGAATGTAACAGGTCCTCAGATCTTAATAGATCCCAGTCCTTAGCACAACTGGTGTCATGGTGGAAGCACCACTCAGGCCTTGGCACCTAGCAAGTAGGCAGGTAATAGAGGACTACTCAGACAGGGGATCAAGCAAATACTTTATTCACTGGCTGATGATTATACTGGGTGTTCAGAAACCTGGTGTCTTTCTTAGGATGGGCTTTTAGGCCCAAAAACCACATCCTGGGTTTGCACACTTCAGTTATCAAGAACAGTTTGCCAGACGCAGAACTAGAGAGGCCAAAAATCAAGTTTAGTACATGGAAGCGCTTTCCCAGCACTGTGAACTTTGATGGATTTGGCCTTTGTTTTTGTTTTGGCAGGTGGTGCTGCCTACTTGCTAGGTGCCAAGGCCTGAGTGGTGCTTCCATCATGACACCAGTTGTGCTAAGGACTGGGATCTATTAAGATCTGGGACCTGTTACATTCCTCATTGATTCCATGGACATCAGCCAAATTGTGGACTCCTTTAGGGGCAGGGAGTTATATAATCTTCTTAGCACTAGTAGTTTAATTGAATTTATTCTCTGTTTTACATATCTAAGTAGGTAGTTGAGTAACCGGTATTCTATAGGGAGGGTTAGGAGCATAAGGCTTAATGGCCCAGCCATGATGGTAAGAAGGATAGGTAATGGAGAGGGGAGCAGGGGAACAAATATGGGTACCAGTTGTTAGATTCTTGACTTTTTCTACTTTCCTAAGTCTTATTTCTTACTGTGACTAAAGGATCCTCTTTATCCATATAAGGTCATGAGGCTGAACTTGTGGTCAGACTCAGACATGGGCAAGGGTGCAGCCTTCTGAAGCGTCTGATGGTCTGATGGACAGTGCTCCGGGTCTGTTCCAGGGCCCCTGAGGACTTTAGGAGACGATGGTTAGTCATTTTTGTCTTATGAACTTCTTGATATGGGTATGTCTGGCCCTTTGGAGGCCAGAAGGTGGGAGTTTGTCCCAATTTTTGCTGGTCTCACAAACATACTTAGTTTACCTATCCTGAGCTTTGTTGGATTACAGGCAAAATGTAGTTTTCAATCAACTTCTATGTTGTAATTTAGAAAAAGCGGTACAAGTGAGAAAGATGCTGTGTGACAGAGCTCAGGTAGAGGTGTTTTTATTGGGGGGAAGTAAATGGGGGAGAGGAGAGGGGAGACAGCCTCTGGGGACAGGAGTAGCAGAAGAGAAGAGAGGGGGAAAGAGAGAGAGGAACCCCCCCCCAGAGATGGGATGAGAGATAGGCAGGGTCCTTTTAAAGGGGAACATAGTGGATGGGCACAGGAGGTAGTCTTAGTGGCTACAGCTGAAGATATATACCCCAAGGTCAGGCCAGTACAGATGACTGAGCACTAACAATTTAGGACCTTTGCCAGATTTAGGGAAGCTTTGGCCATGAAATCTGGGCAATGTTGGACTCCAGGGAAAGGAACAACCAAAGGTTATATCTATCTATCTCTCTATCTCTATCTATCTATCTATCTATCTATCTATCTATCTATCTATCTATCTATCTATCTATCTATTTATCTGGGCCTATGTAACTTGGCAGTTTTAGTTGCTTCTATTGGGCAGCTTGGTGGAGTTTGGTGACAATTTGTTTTCTGATAATGGCAGGAAGTATGGGTTGCTCATCTGGCAAGAAACAACACCCATTTGCCTCTTGTTTGGCATCTTCCCTTTTTGCCCATTTGGTTTCTTTGTGTATAGTCTTAGCAGTGGATCATTTCAGGTTCAGGCAAGGTAAGCAAGATATGGTGAGGCTTGACTGGTTCTAGGCCTGTCTTCTGGGCAGCTGAATCTGCTACACTGTTCTCTTAGACCTCTGGGGATTTCCCTTTTTGTCTTTTACAGTGAATAATGGCTACTTCACTTGGCAGCCATATAGCCTCTAGTAGGGCCAAGATTTCTTCTTTGTTTTTGATTTTCTTTTTGGCTGAAGAGAGGAGCCCCACTCTTTATATAGAGGGCCCTATGGACATGACCATGGCAAATTCATACAGACCATTGTGTATACAATGATGCTTTGCCCTTCCCCCAGTGAAGTGCCTGGGTTGATGCTGGAAGCTCAGCCTTTGTGCTGAAGTCCTTCTGCCGAGGAATTGGGCCCACACTGTCCTGTCCAAGGCGACCATTGGGGTGCTGGCATACTTGATTTCATCCTGAACAAAACTGCTTCTGCTAGTGTGCAGTCTGGGGGCCTGTTCCCATTTCCCAGTTGACTCTAAACCCAGTCAAGTTGACAGTGAAGATGAACCATCACAATGAGGCAATGCGTTGATGAAGTCAGTGCCCCCTGGATCTATCTGTCCAATCATTTCTCAGTCCTGCCACCAGCTAGGGACCAAGTCTTCAACACATGCTATTTCATGACCAAGTCATAATCCTCAGATAGTTGCACAAAGTCTCCTGAGGATTCTAGAGAACACATCTTAGGTAAGGAGGTACAACAGCTAGAGCTGTCCAGAGGACACAAAACCTGGGACTTTTGGTTAAGTACACCCCCTCTAGTCTGAGATGCAGAGTGTATTAAGACAATTTATGTAAAGTTCTCAGCATTGTGCTAGTGTCGCTGAGTGACAGCTATTAATGTAATCAGGAATGGAGGGTAATCCCAGAACACAAACAGAAGACAGGCGTTAAGAATACTGTATGAGTTATACAGCGTAACTGTGATTGGGATACCAGACAGAAGGCGTTTAAGGAGGAAAGGTTTATTTTGGCTCATAGATTCAGAAATATTTCAGCTCCTCATGGTGGGGAAGGCATGGTGGCTGGGGTGTGGTGTGACTCCTATGGGAGTGCATGGGACCAGAGATGGGTATAATCCCCAAGGGTCAGCCTCAAGTGACCCTCTACTCTCACTAACCAGCTTCTGCCTTCTGAAAGCTGCACAAACTCCTAAAACATTGCTCCCAACTAGTGAACAAGGGCTCAAACACAAGCCCATGGAGAGTAATTCTGATTTAAACCATAGCAAGCAGAATCAGAGTTAAGAGGAGCAAGAGTTAGAGTCAGACATCATAAAGAATGTTGCAAAACTTAAGGTTGGAATAACACAGGGAGGGAGAAACCTGCTTATTAGAGAGGAGCATCCAAAGCCTTGGATACCTGATTCCGTGAGGCACAGAGGTCCTTGTGCTCACAGATAAACACTAGGGGAACCAGGAACGTTAAACACAAAGTGTTGTCCTTCAAAGAGAGGAATGCATAGCCCTCCCTTTGAAGAAAGCTGGGCGTGGATGTGGTCAATAGTCGGGTGACTTTGTGTTATCTGTGTGGTCAAGATCTCAGTGGATCCTCCCCCAGACCCTTATCATGAGTTTGTCAATCTATAGAACACACCTTCATGGAAGGTGTCACCTGGAGTCCATCTATAGAACCCATCCTTATGGAAGATATCACATGTACTTTACAAAGAGTTGCTGTAGTCACATCTTAAGCTTTATGCACACACAGGATTGAATTAATTATAATCAGGGAATTTTTCACCAAATTTTACCATGCTTAAATATGCCTAAAATAAATATGTGGGGTCAGACTCCCAAAGTTTGAACCAACGCCGGCTACTGAGTTGTGGTGAACTGAATTGCCTTCTTGCTTTTTGAGGAGCGTACTCTGCTAGCTGTGGTGGTGGTAGGGACTCCACATTCCATCTACCCTGCTTTACTAACTGATGTCTGTGATTTCAGACTTACAACTTCCCCACATGGTGACACCGTTTCACCAGTGCTTTTAAGACCCATACGTCACGGAAAGTCAATTCATTCCTTATACCCTAGGGCACGGCAGGATTTTAGTCCTGGGTCACCAGGGTCTAAGTGAATTTCCTCCCTTCCTAGTCTCCCCAGATGCCCTTCTCTGCAACTCTACAGAGAAAATGAGGTGAAGAATGAGTTTGATAAATGAAGCGAAGTGAGGTCAACGAGACACTCAACAGTGGGAGAGTGGGGCCCACCATGATTAATGACATGTGTCTCTCTTACCGTATGAGTCAAATTTTTCATTTAGCACCCAATGACCCAGCTACTAGAGGAATTTAATTACTTCACTTGCCAACATGAAATAGATTCATCACTGAGGTTTGGAAAATGAGATAACCTAGCAATGATGCTGTCATCCCATACCGGGAGCCAGTTAGTGGCATCAAACCCCCGGAGGAGAGATGGGGTGGGTACTTCAGGTATAGATGGCTTTGATTATGGACTCGTCTGATTGAAGCAATGGCTGAGATACAAATAGATTCTAATATCTTTCTCTGTTTGGGCTCTGAGGCTAATATCTAATCGCTATAGTTTTAAGTCAAATTGTTATTACAAGACTAACAAGTAATTTGATCATTTGTTTATGCAGGAAAGCAAAGCTTGGAAGTTTTACTCATTTGTCCTTCAGTATAACCGTGTCTGTTCTGACGTCTACTACCTAGGTTTGGACATATAGGTCTCACATACTTAGCTGTCTTTGATTATTAATATTCTTGACAGGCTGATCTTAAAGTGTTTTTTAAAAATTTTCTCTAATTGATATTTCCTTGATTACAATGAAATTCTTTTCATATGTTAATGGGACATTTCTATTTCCTCTTCTCTGAATTGCTTGTCATATTCTTTGGCTGCTATTTTTTATTTTTAGTCTTCTTGTAGGAATTTCATGGCAATAAGCTCTCAGCTTGATATTTAATATTTCTTTAGATCTATCCTGTGACTTATAGCTTTATTGGTCATCTCTATTCTAAAAGAGAAGTTTCACATCCTAAAGAGATAAAATGTACCAGTCTTTTCCCTACTTGCTTCGTTTTGTGGTGCTTCTTAGCATCCTAGAGGTACCCTCCCTCCTTTTCTTCTAATAGTTACAAAACATTGTCCAGTACTGACATTTTTAATTGAAACCATTTCTCAGGGCTTTAAATGAATTTTGTGTGTGTATGTATGTGTGTACATATATGGGACTATGTGCTTGTGAGTACCTGACTGCCAGTACCAAAGGAGAGAGGCATGGGATGCCCCTGGAGCTGGAGTTCAAGGCAATTGTGGGTCATCTGACACAGATACTAGGAATTGAACTTAGTAAAGAAAGTTTGTGCTTCTATGCAGAGACATTCCCTTAAGTGCAATGGGACAGGTTAGGGATTTGACTAGGGTGGCCCATCCCCAAGGTGGGTTAACCTTAGGATAATATGTTTTCCTTTCCAGAATTACCCTGATAGTGCAGTCCTGCAAGCCAAGCTGCTGTGAGGTTCTGCTACATCTGCTTACCTCTGTCTTCTGGAGTCAGGCCTGAGCTCAAGCATCCTTTTAGACATCTAATGAATGCTTTGGACTTCTTTCTCCATTTTCCCAAGCTCCTCTCTTTAGGTGCTGACCACTGTGTAGCCTTATCTCAAGCAGCATAGCTTTTGTTCTCCATTTATCCTTCCAGAAGTTCCAAGAGTTACAGCTTACCTGACCCGGAATTTTCCCCTTGAAACGCTAAGAAATTGTCCTTAAGCTCCCCTCTGAGAACATCATGTACCCTTAATCTTCTTGTGTTTGCTCTTAAATTTTTTATTAATGACACCAAGAACTGCCTGCTAGGACTCCCCAAGATTTCCAGTAACTCTTCTTCCCTGGCTTTTAATTCTTTAATTGGCAGAGGAAGATGGACCTGTTCCTGCACCACTGGGCAGCATCGCTTGGGTCCTCTATGATAGCAGCACACATTTTAAATCTCTGGGCCATCTCTCCAGCCCTTCAGCTTTGTTTTAATGGTGTAAAATAATGATTTAAATAACAATAATTTCTGCCTCCCATGTTCAGCCAGTACTGCCGTTTACTTGTTTTTGAGACAAGGTCTCACTATAGGGCTAAGGCTAGCTTTATCCTCTTTATACAGCCTCTCTTGTGCTGGGCCTATAGGAGAATGCAGTCATGCCAGGTGAATGCTATTGAGTAGGTTCTCTCCCACCCATCCTTCCTGGGATTAAAGTAATGTCTTCATTACACAGTGAATTCCATGTATACTCTATCCTTTCACAGGCTTCATAATCTCTCACTTTTCTGCATGTGATTACTTCTCTATTAATGCACTGTTTTGGTCTCAATAGCATGATCTCAAGTATATTTGGAATTTGGACAATTTTGTTTTGTTCTTTTCCAAACTTTCTTTAAGCATTTTTGTGGCCATGAGTTTTAGAATTAACGTCATTTTTTTAAAATATTTATTTATTTATTATGTATACAATATTCTGTGTGCATGCCCAAAGACCAGAAGAGGGCGCCAGACCTCTTTACAGATGGCTGTGAGCCACCATGTGGTTGCTGGGAATTGAACTCAGGACCTTTGGAAGAGCAGGCAACGCTCTTAACCACTGAGCCATCTCTCCAGCCCTCGTCATTTTTTTTTTTTTGAGACAGGGTCTTGCCCTGTAGCTCAGGTGTGATGGTTGATACTGACTGTCAACTTTGCAGGATCTAGACCCACTCAGGGACGAACCTCTGGGTGTGTCTGTGCTTGGTTAATTGAAGTGGGAAGATCCAGGCTAAATGACATCAGCATTAGTCCACTGGTTAGGCTCCTGGACTAAATAAAGAGGAGAAAGCTTGCTTAGCCCAGCCTTCATCTGTTTCTGCTTCCAAATGTGGCCAGCTGCCTTATGCTCCTGCTGCCATGAATTCCCCACTGTAAAGGACTGTTCCCTTAAATTGAAAGCCAAGATAAATCCTTCCTTCCTTAAGTTACATTCATCAGGTATTTTGTAATTCTCCTCATGCCTCAGCCTCCCAAATGCTTTGATTATAAGCAGGTACTACCATGCTGGACATCACCACTAAATTATCTGTCTGTCTATCTGTGTATATGTGTCTATCTGTCTGTCTATCTACCTATCCATCTGCCTGCTGATCCATCCATCCATCCATCCATCCATCCATCCATCCATCCATCCATCCTTCCATCCATCCATCCATCCATCCATCCATCCATCCATCCATCCATCCATCCATCCATCTATCTATCTATCTATCTATCTATCTATCTATCTATCTATCTATCTATCTATCTTTTTTTTGGTTTTTCAAGACAGGGTTTCTCTGTATCTATCTATCTATCTATCTATCTATCTATCTATCTATCTATCTATCTATCTATCATCTATTCATCTACCTATTAGGTGTATGGGTGTTTTGCCTGTATGCTTGTGTGTGAAGCATCCTCAGAGTGCAGTGCCCTCAGAGACCAGAAGAGGGCATTGGCTTTCCCCTTGGAATTGGAGTTATAGACAGTTGTTTGCTGCCATGTAGGTGTTGAACTGGGTCTTTTGGAAGAGCAGTAAGTGCTCTTAACCCCTGGGCCATCTCTCCAACATCACCAATTTTAGATGATTGCTTTTCCTTGCTGTTTCCCATCCTTTCTCTAGGTTTAACCTTCTATTTCTTTCTTTTTCCACACCCCCTTATTTCTAATTCATCTCCTAGGTCACCCCATTTTCAGGTTTCCTACATTTTTGTCTGGGGAGGTGGACAGACTGGAAACTGGAAAACTCCAACTTTTACTTTGAGTTCTGTCATGAGTTGGTTGCATGGCATTGGCTGTTGGCTATGCTGCTTTTTTTCTATCTGGGTGTTAGGGTTTTTTTTTTTGTGAGGTGTTGACAAATGTTCACTTCCCTTATAACCTTTTATATGACAGCTTTTAGTTTGTCTTATTCTCCCACCTTATTTACTAATTTACACATTTTAGTAAAAATAAAATATGTAATCCTCCACCCCTCCTTTACTTGCCCCACCCAGCTGCACACTAAGGCCCTGTTGTCTGGATGTTGAGGTTATGTGCTTGACACCAACTAATGCTAGTTAGGTAGACACGTGCTTGCATGTAATCAAGAATAGACACCTCAGTCAGAGTTTGCTTTGGACCCCCATCTTCTGTTTCCCTGGTAGCACTAGAAAGGGAAGTATCAGTTTTTTCAGTACTTGGATTCTCAATAAACATATGAAAAGATGGTGATGCTGATGGGTTGATTTACTCACATAGAATTGTTTTCCCTGGTCAGATAAATAGAATCTGAATTCTGCATTAGGTCACAACATGACTTTGTAAGCTGCCCAAAATATTATACCCCACTGTTTCTTCCCTTTACTGTTAATCCAGCTGAGCCTGCCAATAACCTGATGAGGAGACCACTTTGAGCTAATTCATTCACCTCAAGACATGCTAAAAAGATGGAAGGAATACTATCTCCTTAATGATATAATTATTCAACTCAGACACCCTTCCCTCTATTCAGTTGCTCTCAGTTCTTTATTTCTAGGTCTGCCCCTTTCTGAATTTAAACTCAAACTTTTTATTTCCTCAATTCTGTTTCTCCATTGGTTAAAGTATCACCTAGTGCTGTTGTTGTCTCTTGGGTCTTTAACTCAAATGAAACGGTTTTCTTTTTCTTTGTCACCTTCCCTTTGACAACTGCTGTGATTTACAACTTGCCCACTGTGTGGTTTCTTACTCAAATTTAATAAAATGATCTTGAAGCTTCTGAATCCACTTTAAAATTCTTTTAGAAAAGATATTAAGAACCCACAAAAGGAGTATCGGAGTTGTATGGAAACCTAATACAGTAGAAGCTTCCTAAAATATATACATATTTGAAGGAGATCTAAATGAAATTGCCAAATAATGGGGAGACAGTCCCAGCTGGACATATATCACCACCAACAAAAATTTCCAGTACTGGGGATAGGTTACATCTCATCAAGTTGTTGGTTAAAGGGGACTCATGGGAAGCCCTAAGCAACCTGGGCTGTTGCCAAGGCTGTTGGTGCCTCTTTACAAACTGACAGTTCTGTCTCCGAAGGCAACACTGACAAATGCATCAAACATGGAGATGTTGAAATAGTGCCTACCTAGAATCTTTGCTCCTTCTGACTAGTGTTCATGGTACCGGAACGGGATTCTGCACACTACCACAGGAGGAGAAAGGTAAACATGAACCTAGCTACAACCCCTGTAATCTACAGTGAAGACCTGAGTGTAAGATGTACTGGGGTATTGGTGGCACAAAGCTTGTGGGAGTAACCAACCAATGTTTAGTTTGATTTAAGGTCCAATCCATGAGAGAGAACCCATCTATGACACTGCTTAGGTGGACAAGAACCTGAGACTAGTTAGGTCAGGGACCTAGGGGAAAAGCAAATACTGTTGTTCTGCTAAAGGAATGTAGCAATACAATGAGTCCCGATGCTCTCGTAGATCAGTGTCTCGTTTAGCTATCATCAGCGGAGCGTCCTCCTGCAGCAGAGGGGAACAAATACAGAGACCCACAGATTAAGAACGTGCAGAGAATGAGAGGCCTTGGAACACCCAGGCCTGAAAGGGATGTCTCCATCAGATCTGTCCTTTCAGGGTGCAGGGAACCCTGCTGAAAAGGAGGTGGAAAGATTAAAGAGCCAGAGGAAATGGAGGAACCAAGAAAACGAATGCATCAGGACTGGTACACCATATGAACTCTCAGAGACATTGGCAGCATGCACCGGGTCGGCACCAGATGGCATCTTGGTGCTGAGAGGAGAAGTGTACACAAGGCCCCATCCCTAACCCAGAAGTTATCTATAGCTGATAACTGTTCACAAGTGAAAAATTAGTTTTCTCTTCGATGAAGTCTCACTGAGTATATAAACGGCACTTAAGGGCAGGCCCTATGCCCAGTAGTAGATGACCAGAACAAAACGAACTCAGTGGTTGTTTTGAAGGCTCTTTGTCTCATAATGTTTGTCAGGGCTTTTATTTTTTTATCTTTATAGGTCCTTCGGTATATATTATGGTTTCTGGTTTTGTGTATTTATGGGATTTCTTTGTGTATGAATTCTGTGTCTCTGCATCTGCATTTCTTGAGCCTTTTTTTCTGTTTATTTGTTTTGTCCTATTCTACTTTGTTTGTTTTATTATTATCATTGTTATTGTTATTGACATTATTTGGCTTTTCAAGATAGAATTTGTTCTATATAGCCTTGGATTTCCTAGAACTTCTTCTGTAGACTAGGCTGGCTTCAAACTCACAGAGATCTACCTGCCTCTCTTTTCCACATGTTGAAATTAAAGGAGTATACCAGCACCGCCTGGAAATTTTATTATTATTATTTTTAGAAGTTTGTATATAGTCTAATTAGAGAGAGAAAGAAAGGGTGTGGATTTGGGTGGATGAGGAAGTGGGAGAGGATCCGAGAGGAGTTTGGGAGGCGAAACGTAATCAAAATATATTGTCTAAATAAAACCTATTTTCAATTGAAGAAAAAAATGAAACAGAACAACAACAGCAGCATCTACAGAAAAACCCAAAATCAACCAACCAACCACCACCACCACCACCAAATCCCGATTCCCCAGTAACACTAGGATTGGATGCTTTCGCGGAAACAAAGAACCTTTCAAAGAGCCCCAGTCTGCTGCCTCTGGATTTGCAGGGTCCGGCTGCATGGAGCAGACAGCCTATCAATCACGCTCAGCATGCCCAAACTGCTGTCCACGTAACTCCAGCGGCAATGAAGGCTCTCTTTGAAACCTTAGCAAATAGTAAGGGTGTGCTTAGCATATCTAGCTGATGCACTTGCTTTTCTGCCTGCTAATGGCCACAGGTAGAGGGCTAATGAGGCAACTGCTGCTCTTCTGTTTAATCACACCCTCAGTGAGGCACAGGTGCGGTGAAGCATCATTTCATATGGTCTCTAGGCTCTAATTTGCCCACAGGGATAAACTAATAGAAAAACTTCTCCTTCATCATTTGAATTTTCTCAGCACCTAGGAGGAACAGCTTACCTAAAAGGAGAGCTGTATGCCCCTCAGGCCTCATAAAAGGAAAAGACTTGTGGCTAGAGTGAGTTTTAGGAATTCCTAGAATGCTTGGGTGACTCTCAGCTTGTGCAATATTGGCCCTGCAGTAAGGAAATGGTCTGCCCAAATGGACTGTTGAGCTAGGAGTGGCTCACTGATGACGGCTGCAGATATTTGAAAGGCAGCTCAATATAGGATAACCCCAGAGCACCTGCTTCAATCTGGAGTTTTCGATAGTGCGAGCTACTGCAGATGTTTTGTGGTTAGTTTCTTCCTTCTCACGTTTTTGTCTTTGTGTTCTTACAGATGTGTTGCCTAGGAATGTGCTCCTTTGACCTCCTCTATGTAGTTCTTTCTGGAAATCCCGAGGGTAGCTGTGAATACTACACCACTCCACCCCCTCCCCCATCTCTTTCTTTCTTCTTTTTCTTTTTTTCTTTTTTCTTTTTTTCTTCTTTTTTGATATAGGCCTTGTAACTTGCTATCTAGATTAGGCTGGTTTTAAAATTTACAATTCACAGACAGTCACCCACTTCTGCTTTTGAGGTTTGGGATTAAAGGCACCACACCCAGCTTCTACACTTTATTATTGTAATATCTGATATGGAACAAAATTTGCACTGAATGCATGGATGGAAGGATGGATGGATGGATGGAGTCAAATCTTGGCAAGCAAAATGGAAAAATTTAAGAGTTGTTTTGTGCCTTGTTGCATCCTTTGTTCTAATACTTCTCAGGTATGAGCAAAGCAGGAAGGAAGAAACGAGTTTCAAACATGCTAATCTTAAGAAAATGGCTGAGACGACATTGAAAACTATGTTGGGGAACATAATGAGACAACCTTCTCTGATGTGTTTAGTGTCTTTTCCACTAGGCAGTGAGTGTTAAAGCCTGGTGATCACTCACCTACATTGTCCATATTTCAATAGTTTCTCCCCTAGGAGCCCATTCTAGACCCAGAAGGAAGTAATGAGACCCAGACTCAGAGGGACAGTGGATCGGATCTTGGCTGAGTTATGTCTGTTCCATTTTCCCCTCTCTAGTTCCCCTATGCATTGCCTAAGGTCTGTCAACATCACCAATCTGACTTAGATGCATTGGCTTCACCTCAGTAGCCTACTGGCTCTGGTCATTGGCCAGATTTTCCAGGGGACTTTGTGCTGCACTCTTCTTCCTTCAGCCTTGATTCACTGTTGCTTGTCCTTCAGGGAAACTTGTGTGGCACACTGGATGCAGCTCCAAGGACACTGTGACAAACCTTGCCTGTCTTTACCATACTGTCTGTGTTCATCTGAATTTATTAAATATATCACTGGGGTGCCATGGGGAGGCCATCTTTCCTAGTAGCCCTTTTCAGGTAAAGTCATTGTTTAACTCCTAGACTCAAATGTCTCTGAGAAGCAGTAATCACAAAGTGATGCCAAGGGCAGCTCATGTTATGAACTAAATATATCACAGCTTATTTAATGATTTGAGTATGGCTAAGGGGATTACTGTTACTTCTGTTTTGTAGAGGTAGATGCTAACCAAAATAAAAAAAGTCTGTCTAGTTTATTGCAGATTAAGACAGGGCAAGGTTAAGAAAGTTGCCGTGGTAATACACTGATTAAGCAGCAAGGCTGGCTCTTGAATCAGGTAGGCTTGCTGGAGGGCGCCCTCTGGTGCACTAAACTGTATTGCTTTTTTGAGAGAGAGTGCACTTGGGAGCATTGCTCAAGACCTGGTTACCTGATCTAAGGATATTTGCCTGGGCAGCCTGGTGGGTTTTTCTAGCTATAATATCCAAGAAACATGTTCCTACTCTTGATATGGAACACTTGTGTTTGGGAAGGAATTTCTTGCCACAAGGAAAACTTCAATGCCTTTTGGGCGAAGGGGTAGCCAATGGCTTTTGACTTGTGCCAGCTCTTGGATGTGTTTCTTTAGAAATGGTTAATTAAAGGTCCTTTACAATTCCAGCAAGCACCAGAAAAGGGGGTTTGTACATATTATTCTCTAGGTTATCGTAGGCAAACAAGCATTAGCATCATCTAACAAACTCTTCAAGGTCAAGGCAGTTACTTGTTGATTTTCTTTGGAGGCAGAGTCTCAGTACCTATCACAGGATGGTCTTCAATTTGAGATTCCCCTGCTTCTGCCTTTTTAGTGTTGGGACTATTTGCTAATGATAGGTATTTTGATGACTCTTCCTGGTGTTCGATAGTACTAATTAGCAAGTATTCTGCATTATGAATTGCTACAGCACACACAAATTTCCTGTAAGAGGCAATAAATAAAGACATTGGTTGGTTCCTTCCACAAGCCTTGTGTCATCATTGCCCTAGCATATTTTTTCAGGCAGGACAGAATGTAAATAAATGGTGCTGTGGTTGGGATGGTGTTTCCTTTTCTCTTTAGGTAGCAGTTAGAGTATCTCTTGCTGGCACAGACACTAGAACATGGGAGTCTGGTTTATGTAGGCACCAACTTGACTTCTCTGTGTTTAGTGTGTTGTGTGGTTATTGTTTTCAGTAATGGGGCCTTGTTAGACTTTGAAAAGAAACCTGTTGCTTGCCAACAGCCTGGGTTGTTGGAGGATTTCCATGGGACTCTTTCAGCAAACGACTCAATTGGATGAAATGCAGTCCTGGTTCTGAAAGCTTTGCTCAGTGACAAAAGATGGCCAGTTGGAGTTCCATCTTCCTAATAGTTTGAAGACATCAGATGGTTCACCTTCATATGTTATAGGAATTTTCTGCTTCACTAGGTTTCCATAATGTCCCTCAAATGTCATTTAATTCTAGCTGTCTCTGTTCTCATTCCTTCCCTAAATCTCACCTCACTTTCCCTTTTCACTTGATCTTCCTGTTCTTGTCTCCCATCCTAACCTCTCTGGGTGTATGGATTGAACCTTGGTTTTCATTTATTTAATTGTTAATATCCAGATATAAGTGAATACATACCATATTTATCTTTCTGGGTCTGGATTGCCTTACTCAGGATGATTTCTTTACAGTTCCATCCATTTGTGTGCAAATTTCATGATATTGAGTTTTTAACAGTTGAGTAATACTCCATTGTGTAAATATACCACATTTTCTTTCTTCATCTTTCAGTTGAGGAACATCTAGGTTGTTTCCGATTTCTTCTTATTATTAATAGAACAGCAGTGAGCATGGTTGAGCAAGCATTCCTGTGGTAAGATGAAGCATCCTTTGGGTATATGACCAAAAGTGTTGTAGCTGGATCTTGAAGTTTATCAATTCCCATCTTTTGAAGAAACTGCTATACTGATTTCCATACTGACTGTACAAATTTGCACTCTAACCAGTAATGGAGGAGTGTTCTCCTTGCTCCACATCCTCAACAGGTATTATTGATCTTATACATTAGGACAGATGTAAGATGAAGTCTCAAAGTAGTTTGATTTGGATTGCTATGATGGATAAGAATGTTAGAACATTTTTAAAAGTGTTTCTCTGCTACTTGAGTTTTCTATGTTGAGAATTTTGTTTATATTTGAACCCCATGTTTAAGTTGGGTTATTAGGTTGTTTGATATCAAATTTCTTTAGTTCTTTGAATATTTTAGATATTAGCTTGAAAGCAGAGACTGTTCATTCATTTCCCAGCCATCCGACCTGAAATAATCACACTGAAACTGTACTATTTGGAACATGCTTGGCCTATTAATTTATGCATATTTCTAGCTGATGTGGGAGTGATTTCTTATTAATAAATAAACTGCCTAGGCCCATTTGATAGGCCAACCCTTAGGTAGGCGGAAAAAACAGAACAGAATGCTGGGAGAAAAAAGCTGAGTCAGAGAGTCGCCATGGTTCTCCCACTCCAGACAGAGGCAGGTTAAGATCCTCCCTGGTAAGCCACCTCGTGGGCTACACAGAATATTAGAAATGGGTTAGAACAATATGTAAGAGCTAACCAATAAGAGGCTGGAACTAGCCGGGCCAGGCAGTGTTTAAAAGAATACAGTTTCCGTGTAATTATTTCAGGTAAAGCTAGCCATGCGGGCGGCCGGGTGCCGGGGACGCAGCCTTGCCGCTCTTAACACTACATCTAGCTAGCTCTTATATCTGGCATCTGTCTCCTGTGGCAGCTATATGGCTTCTCCCTGACTCCACCTATTCTCTGGTCCTCTCTCTGCTTGGAATTTCCACCTTGCCCTGATCTGTGGTGCAATAGGCCCAAAGCAGCTTTATTTATTAACCAATGGTATTCAAAGCATACAGAGGGTAATCCCACATCATTATCCTTCTATCAGATGTGGAATTGGTAAAATCTTTTCCCATTCTGTATGCTGCCATTTTTTCCAAATGACATTGTCCTTTGGTTTACAGAAGCTTCTCAGTTTCATGAGGTCCCATTTATTAATTGTTGATCTTAGTGCCTACGCTATTGGTGTTCTTTTCAGGAAGTTATCCCTGTGCCAATTCATCCAAGGCTATTCCCCACTTTCACTTCTATCAGGTTCAGTCTTCCTGGTTTTATGTTGAAGTCTTTGATCTGTATGGAGCTGAGTTTTGTGGAGAGTGATAGGTATGGATCAATTTGAATTCTTTTACATGCAGGTGTCCAATTTGACCAGCACCATTTGTTGAAAATGCTTTCTTTTTTTCAGTATGTATTTTTGACTTCTTTCTAAAAGTCATGTGTCCAATAGGTGTGGGTTTATGTATGGGTCTTTAATTCCATCCTATTGACCAAAGAGTGTGTTTCTATGGCAACATCATTTAATTTTTATTACTATAGTTCTGTAGTATAACTGAAAATCAAGAATTGTGAGACCTCCCTCAGTTTATTTATTGTTTTTAGGGATTGTTGTTTTAGCTATCTTGTGTGTGCGTGTGCGTGTGTTTGTGTGTTTCCATATGAAGTTGAGAATGGTCCTTTCAAGGTCTGTAAAATATTGTGTTGGAATTTTGGTGGGGATTGTGATGAATCTATTGATTGCTTTGGGTAAGATGGCCATTTTTTTTACTATGTTAGTCCTATCAATTCATGAGCATGAGAGATAATTATATTTTCTAATATCTTCTTCAATTTCTTCAAAGACTTGAATTTTCTTTTTTAATCATACAAGTCTTTTACTTACTTGGTATGGTGGTTTTAATGAAAATGACCCCATAGGCCCACAGAGAGTGGCAGTACTAGAAGTGTGGCCTTGTTGGAGTAGGTGTGGCTTTGTAGGAGGAAGTGTGTCACTGAGGGTAGGCTTTGAGGTCTCAGATGCTCAAGCCAGACCCAGTATCTCATTCTCTTCCTGCTGCCTGCCAGTCTGGATGTAGAACCCTTAGCTATCTCTTCAGTACCACACCTGTCTGCATGTTGTCAGGCTCCCTGTCATGATGACAATGGTCTAAACATCTGAACCTGTAAACTAGCACCAGTCAAATGTTTTCATTTGTCAGAATTGCAATAAAGATCCTAACTAAGACACATGGTTAGAGATATCCCAAGGTATTTTGTGTTATTTGAGGCTATTGTAAAAGATGTTGTTTCCTTGATTTCTTTCTCAGTTTGTTTGCCATTCATATATAGGAGGGCTACTAATTTTTGTGGGTTAATTTGTATCCAGCTACTTTGCTGAAAGTGTTTACAGCTGTAGGAGTTTCCTGGTGAATTTTTCGGGATGATCCTGTAAGTATTATACAGTAAATGTACAGCTGTCAGCTCTATTAGACAAATCCACGTAGCTTGGACACTCCACATGGAGAACCCCATTTTGCAGAGCTGCGGGAACACCTGCTTTTTGGTTAAGTCACTGTCAGTTCTGGAAAAATCTTGTGAAATCATGATGTTTCTCCCTTCTGTAATATCCCAGCCATGTAAACTTGACTTTTCCTGTAGGGCGACCAGGTACCACCTCCCCCTACACCATGAAGCCCTGGTGTGAAAGCATTCACTCAGTCAAACCTTTGTTCTGATAGCCAAAATCTACATAAAACTAGCTACCCCACCCCACAACTATCTTTATTGATATCACTCACTGGTAAGAAAGGAGCCCCAAACAGGAGGCTCCTGAATAGAGAGACAGTATGTCTGCTCCACCAGCAGACTCAGGAAGGGGTCATTTATTTGTCTTTTACTCTAACCCAATGAGCTACTAATATTCTGTATTACCCTTCACGTTGGCTTCAATTAACATAAGATCACAACTCAGAAAATTAACTGTTTATACCTTTACCCAAAGCAAAGAGAATCCTTTTAACTCAGCCAGCTAGACACTAATGCAAATCAAACACCTTGCTTTCTCCCCAGGCCTACAAGTTGCTATGGCTACCAATGCTATGTTCCCAGACTCCAGGGAGTTTCACAGCCATGTCCACACTGAGCTGCAAGATACCTCCTTGTCAGACCCACTGGTTTTTGTGATTCTGTGAAGTGCTTGTTTGATACTATTGTTACTGCCTATGGAATTGCTAAATTGTCTGTATGCCTATATAAACAGAAAGCTTTGTGGAAAATGCTCCCGTTTTTCTTCTTCACCCAAGGAATAAAAAAAAAAAAAACATGTAAGGGGAACTTACTCAAGTCAGTCAGTTTGTTCTACCCTTCAGGTCCCTTTCTCCAGCCATTTTCACTTGCCATAGACGTTCTGCTCTAGACCCTGAGAGGTTTAATGGGCTTAATGCCAAAATAAACATTGATAAACCTTTAGGTTCACTTATGTATACTAACATATCATCTGCAAATAAAAATTCTTGACTTCTTCTTTTCCAATTTGTATTCTCTTGATCTCCTTCAGTTGTTTTATTACCCTAGCTAAGACTTCAGGTACCATATTGATTAGGAATGGACAACTTTGTCTTGTTCATTATTTTAGCGGAATTGTTTTGAATTTCTTTCTATAGAAGTTGATATTGGATATGGGCTTGCTGTAAACTGCCTTTATTACATTTATGTATGCTCCTTGTATCCCTAATCTCTCCAGGACTTTTATCATGAGGGGGTATAGGCTTTTGTCAAAGGCCTTTTTTTTTGTGTCTGATGAGATGATCATGCGTGTGTTTTTCTTCAATTTGTTTATATAGTTGATTGCATTTATTGATTTCATGTATTAAACCATTCCTTTGCCTATGGATTGCATGACCTTTTTGATGTGTTCTAGGATTTGGTTTACAAATATTTTATTGAATGTTTTTGCATCTATGTTCATAAGGGAAAATGGTTTGTAATTTTCTTTTTTTCTGTTAGTCTTTCTGTAGTTTGGGTATCAGGGCAAATGTGATCTCATAGAAGGAATTGACCAATATTCCTTCTGTTTTTATTTTTGTTGAGTAATTTGAGAAATGATCGGGGACCTCTGAGTGCCAGCCTGTGTCCCCCAGAGTCCAGAAGAAGAGTTACAGAAAGTGCGGGACTTAGAACTGAGGGTGAAGTGAGTGCTCCATTACGTGCTTTTCTGCATCAGTTTCTTCCTCTCCTGCTGGTCTCCTGTTCTGTAACAATTCCAGTTTACATACACACGCAAAACAAAGGCAATTCTCTGAGCTTGGACGTACCTTTATCTTTGAAGGTCCCAAATGCGATCTATATGAAAGACTCCTTTCCTCACTGCATGTCCTGCCAAATGGAAGATGGCTGCAGGGAGGCGGCTTCTGATGGATCTCAGGAAAAGAAGCAGAGATTAGGCTGTGGGAACCAAGGATACTGACTGCGTGACTGAACTTCCCACTGGAAGTCCCACAGAGTGCGCGGGTGGGGAAAATTGTGCCCTAATAATCCATACTCTGCTGAATCTTGCACCAAGGGAGAGTGCTTATGGCTTCACAAGAGATCCTCTGTGAGTATGGTGGTAGGTCCAGCAACTTGCGAATTAGGCTTTCCTCTGGTTGGTCAGCCTTTTGCCTTATCAGTGAAATCTCACTGCATGATTCCTGCGGCCCGCAGAAAGGAATATTGGTATTAATTCTTCTTTGAAAGTTGTGCAGAATTCTGCCCTACAGTCATCTGGCCTTGGGCTTTTGTTGTTGTTGTTGAGAGACTTTTAATGATTGTTTCTCTTTTACTACCAGTTACAGGGCTATTGAAACTGTTTACCTGATCTTGATTTAATTTGGTAAGTGGTAGTGATCGAGAAACTTATCCATTTCTTGGAGATTTTCCAATTTGTTGGAGAAGAGGTTTTTTTCTTTTTCTTTTTCTTCTTCTTTCTCTTTTTTATCCATTTTACATGCCAACCACAGGACCCCTCCCTCCTTCTTCCCACATGCCCTGATTTCCCTCCCGCCACCATCCATTCCTCAGAGAGGATAAGGCCTGCTCTGGGGAGATAGCTAAGCCTGGCATATCAAGGTGAGGCAGGGCTAAGTCCCTCTCCACTGCATCAAGGCTGAGCAAGTTTTCCCACCATAGGGAATGGGCTCCCAAAAGCTGGTTCATGTGTCTGGTCCCATTGCCAGGGATCCCACAAATAGATCAAGCCACACAACTGTCACCAACATTCTCTCCAATATAAGTTAGAAAAAATCTTTCTGAGTGAGGCAACCCAGACCCAGAAAGACAAACATGATATGTTCTCACTCATAAGTGGATATTAGATGTACAGCGAAGAATAACCAGGCTACAGTTCACATTTCTCTCCACATTGCACAAGCTGCTCCAAGTGTGTATCTCTCCCATCTCTCCAACAAATGCTTGCTGTCTTAGTTAGGGCTTTTATTGAGAGATAACATGACCATGGCCATGCTTAGAAAAGAAAACATTTAATTGGCACTGGCTTACAGTTTCAGAGAGGTTTAGTTCATTATTGCCACGGCTTCTCACGATGGTGGCATGCAGGCAGACATGGTGCTGGAGAAGGAGCTGAGAGTTCTACATCTTGATCCACAGGCAGTAGAAGGAGATTATCTGCCATACTAGGAATAACTTGAACATATAAGACCTCAAAGCCTGCCCCCACAGTGACACACTTCCTCCATTAAGGCTACATCTACTCCAACAAGGCCACATCTCCTAACAGTGGTACTCCCTATGGGCCAAGTATTCAAACACATGAGTCTATGGGGCTATTCCTATTCAAACCATTATACTTCCTTACTGTAGTGGCACTCACTACCTGCCACCCATGCTGAATGGTGGGGCAGCTTCAGAGTACAGGTTTTTGGAGGACGTCCTTATGATTCTCTGGATTTCCTCGGTATCTGTTGTCATTCTGTTAGTATGCTTTATTTATTTATTTATTTATTTATTTATTTATCTATTTATTTATTTATGGAACGGAGACAATGATATTGAAAGATAGAGATACCAATGACCAATGACTGTTGACTCTTATTATTTTGTTATGTTGTTGAGTGTGTGTTTGTGTGTGTGTGCATTTGCATGTTCATGTGTTTGCATATGTGTGCTTCTCTTCATTTGACTGGGACTCTTTATACCCTGTGTTTTTATGGCTGTAGTTAACCTCCTTAGGTTGGAGATTCTCTCTTAGCACCATCTGTAGATCTGCATTTGTGGATAAATATTGTTTAAATTTGGTTTTATCATGGAATATCTTATTTTCTCCATCAATGGTGATTTAGAGTTTTGCTAGGTATAGTAGTCTGGGCTGGCACCTATGGTATCTTGGAGTCTACAGCGCATCTGTTCAGGACTTTATGGGTTTTAGGGTCTCCATTGAGAAGCCAGGTGTAATTCTAATAGGTCTGCCTTTATATATTACTTGGTCATTTTCCCTTGCAATTTTTAATATTATTTCTTTGTTCTGTATGTTAGTGTTTTGATTACTATGTGGCAAGGGGACTTCCTTTCCTCGTCCAATCTATTTGGTGTTCTGTATACTTCTTGTACCTTTATAGACACCTCCTTCTTTAGGTTATATTTTTTTTTCTATGATTTTGTTGAAAACATTTCCTGGACCTTTAACTGGGTTTATTCCCCTTCCTCTATTCTTATTATTCTTAGATTTGGTCTTTCCTTAGTGTCCTGTTTTCCTGGATGTTCAATTTCTTTGACTAATACATCTATTTTTCCTATATTATTTTCAACACCTGAGATTTTTCTTTCCCATTTCTTGTATTCTGCTGTAGAAACTTACCTCTGTAGTTCTTGCTCAAATGCCCAATTTTTTTTTGTTTCCAGCATTTCCTCAGTTTGTTTTTTTTTCCCCGATTAAATCTCTATATTCAGGTCTTGAACAGTTTTATTCATTTCCCTGCACTATTTGTGTTTTTCTGGATTTATTTAAGGGATTTATTCATTTTCTCACACTTTGTATTTTTCTAAAAAGATTTATTTCATACATAAGGGCCTCTATCATTTTCATACAGGTTATTTTTAGATCATTTTTTTATGGGTTCAGCTATGTTGGAATATTCAGTGCCTGCTGTGGTAAGGTTGCTGGGCTCCAGGGCAGACATTGTCCTGGTCATTATTAAGTCTGTTTTTACACTCATGTCTAGACATCTGGGGAATTGAGGGTATCTGATTTTGTCTTTGTCTAGTTAGTGCTTCGTTTTTTGGCTTCTGCTCCCTACCTGGATTTTCTGAAAGTATGTTGACTGTGTTATCATTATCATCATCATCATCATCATCATCACCATCATCATCATCATCATCATCATCATCATCATCATCATCATCATCGTCATTTATGCCCCGGCAATGCTTAAGCCTGCACGGACAACCAGTTTATGGTGGTTTTCCAGTTGTTCCTATTCTGGGCAGTCCTAGATGCTTGTGTTATTATCATACCCAAGATTCCACAGGCTTCCTTTAAGCTGTCTATCCAACATATTTTTTGGCCTTCCTCTTCGCCTTATCCCATGCACTCCTACAAGCAGTGCTACTTTTGGGTATCTGCCATCATGCATTCTCATAACACGACCAAAGTATGTCAGGTGCTGCTGCTGTAGTTTACTTTCTTGTGTAGATGGAGATTTTTTTTAATGTCATTGCTGTGCAGCCTGTCTCTTTGTGTGACACCTAGAATCCTCCTGATACACGCCATCTCTAACACATTCAGCTGCTGTTCTGAGGCACGTTTCATTGCCCAGGTTTCAGAGTTGTAAAAAAGCCAGCTCAAGACAAGTGAACTGGAGCAAAGAAAAGCAAGAAGTAAGCTGAGGAGGTTGGAAGAGGAAGATCTTTGGGATCCACAGGATATGGGAACAGTTGGGTCAGGGAAGGTTACCACAGGTGTTCGCTGTAAAGCTGAGGACAATATTGGGGGATTGGTTCTTGGGGAACAGAGGGAGAAGGGGAGATCTGCAAGCAGCCTACCTGGTTTTCTGGGGTTGTGGGTTATCGGGGGGTGCCTGGTGGAGTTGGAGGCTGGGATGATGGGATGAGTTGGGTGAAGGAAGGTTAGGGGAGAAAATCTTTGTGATCTGTTGGGGATGGACCCAGGGAGGAAAGGTAGACTGTGTGGTTCTTCTGCTGTAGAGCAGGATATGAGATGGGGAGGGATTGGATCTAGCGGAGCAGAAGGAGAGGTGTGGGCCTACTGTCAGCCAACCTGCCCTGCTCCAGCATACCTCACACTATCCTTTTATGAAATTTGTGTCTTCTTTGGCAAGCACCTTTCCCTGCTGAGCCATCTCACTGCCTAGGTCTGTGATTCTAATTAAGTGATGAGGGTGAATGGTTTTTCAGCACATCTGTTCTAGTTGCCATGTGATAAGCAAAAGCCTCCTTATCTGCTGTTGATCAGATACCACTTAAAGCCTAGAAGTTTGAGCTTGGAATGTAGTTCTGTTTGTAGAGTGCTTATTCACCATGCATGAAGCCCCGAATTCAGTCTCCAGAACCACATAAACCTGGTGTGGTGCTGCTGTACGTCTGCACTCCTAGCACTTGGAAGGTAAAGGCAGAATGATCAGAAGTTCAAGGTTCTCCTCTGCTACAGAATGATTTTGAGGATAGCCTGGGCTGTACGAGATTCTGTATGAAAACCAACCAACCAACAAACCCATCTTCCTGAAACCCCACAAGACACGACATTGAGTTGTTATCCACTCACATAAGAACCCTGGCTAATATGAAATGCGTTGCTGTTGAGCTGAGTCACAGCAGATTCCTCTCTTCTGTCTTAGATGACAGGTCCTGGAGGGCAATCAGCACACAGCACTTTCCAGGTTTAGAAAGCCCCAGAGAGTAACAAGCTCAATGAAGCTCTGTTTCACCCACAGCCTTCCCTGTCAATTGGAGAAGCGACAAGGCAATTAGAGGTAGAAGATGTTCTGATTATTTTTACAGTCACTGACTGGGAAACCTTGGACAAAACACCTGGCTTTGGGTGCTTTGGCTTTCCTGTCTGTGAACCAGGCTGGTGGGAGTAAGGGTTCCTCAAATTCTTAAACAATCAAAATTTTGTAATGCTGCAATATGGAATCAAACCACAAGATGGGAGTATTAGCTAATACTTACTGAGAGGCAGTACAAATGCAAGCACTTCAGACGCCTTGGTCAGCAGGATGTTGTGTTGAAATCCAAAATTCAGTCTCTCTAACTAACATAAGGTGGTAGGAAAGAACAGACGCCATAGAGTTGTTCTTCAACTCCCACTGTACGTAAACACCCATACACTAAACTAGAAGAAAACATTGTAAGTCGGCCACCTCAATTAAATGTTTACCTTTATAAGAATGCTGTGGACACAGTGTGTTTTCACAGCAACAGAAACCTTAACTAACAAAAATTGGTACCATGAGCTGGGGTACTGTTGTGATAGGCTGAACCATGTATTTGTTTGGAGGAATTCTGACTTTGATACTTTGGGTTTTTGAAGTGTTGAGAATTCAGAAGTTCAGAGAGTTAGTTCTGGTTGTTTTATTGTTTAGCTTGTGTTGAGAAAGTTATTTCAACATCCTGGCCTTAGCAAATATAATAATCAATACCAACAAGGTAGCATTTACAGAATCTCAAGGTGATTGAAGTGCATAAAGGATACTGGACATAATTTTACTCTTTTTTTTTGCTCTCATAATGACTGTAATGACTTTATTATTACTGCATATAATCCTAATGAACTTCCTATAACATGGAATTTAATAGTATTTCATTTATGTTTTTCATCTGTAAACTCTGTGGTTTAGAATAGATGCCTTTCTCTAATTTCTTTTCAACACTTGGGATTTATAACATGGTCCATCTGGACTTCAATAACCCATTTGTCTTGTCCTGTGGGACAATAGAAGAAAATTATTTATGAGCTTTATCTCAGACTTCCTGTAATTTGATTATTTGTAATTGGCTAAGTCATTATCTTCAAAAATATCCAGACCTAATGCCCAGGACCTGTGATAGTGGCTTACAGAGTTTAAAGATGTGATTTTAAATAGGGGTCTAACATTGTGGCTTGTCTAGGTGTTTCCTGAGTGTAATCACAGGTATAAAGATGTTTCTTTCCCCAGCCCGGGTCTCAAATACAGGGTGTGTTTCTTTCTCTGACTCTTGGTTCAGAGTCAGGGTGGTCAGTGATTGGATGGTTTTCTGCTCCAGTTGTCCATTTTACCCTACAAAATCCTTCACCTGGTGGAGTGTTTCAGTCAATCATGTACTGCTGTGAAGGAACACTGCAGCTTGAGTCATGTATAACAAGCTGAATAGATGTCTCCTTTTCAGAGGCTGGAAAGGCCAAGAACAAGGTGTTAGCAGGGTTAGTGTCTAGTGAGGGCCTGGTCTCTCTTCTTTCAAGATTGTGCCTTGAACCTTGCATCCTTTAGAGATGGGTAACACTGTTTTTTACCTGGTGGAAGATCAGATGAGAGAGGTCAATGTTGTTGGCTTGTCATGTAGTAGCATGGATCTATACATGTGAGCAGAGCTCTCATGGTGTAAATTCTTCCTAAGAGTTCTGTTTCCTAATGCAGTTTCAGGGGAGATAGAGTTTCTAATACGTGGCATTTGGAGGACATATTGAAATCATAGCATAGAATATATTTCTAGATTATTTATTTTATAGTTATATAATACAAGATACAGTGAATATTGGTGTAGCAATACTTGATGTATGACATGTGTGATAATGGATCCTAATTGTCAAAGTTTTTATATCCAAAGTTTATTCAAGTTTATATTTATTTATACATAATATACATATATATTTATTTGGATATTTGATCTCATGTATCCTAGGCTAGCCTTGAACTTGCTCTGTGGCTGATAATGACCTTAAACTTCTGATCCTTCTACCTCTACCTTTCAAGTGCTGAGAGTATAGGTATATACTACTATATCCTATTTATATGGTGCTAGGGACAAAATCCAGGACTTCGTTTGTATGAGGCATGCTTTCTATACAATTGAGCTGCATCCAAGCCTTCAAGTGTGTTTAATTGGAATATTTTCCCATTCCCCTTGATTCAGAGTATTTTAAATTCTGCCTCATTCCTTCTGTACTCCTTGCTTTCCCCCTTGTAGACTAGCAGAAAAGAGTGAAGCAGCAAACACAGACCACTATCATTTGTGTGACTAAAGATAGTGGTAATAGCACAGCATCCTGAAGATTTCACATCTATGGATTGGAATCGAGGTTCTCCATCTGGAACTTCTTTCTTATTTTTCCTCTTTTTGTTTTTGGGAGAGGCATCTAGTCACTAAAAGGTTGTAACCTTTGGAAAGTTATTTGTTACCTTGATTGGACTGAGAATCACCTAGGGGTCTGGGATGAATTTTCTAGGAAATGTTAGATCCTAAGATCTCTGACACAACAAATGGATGATTTGTTTTGATAACTTTTATCATATGGTTCTACTAGTGAGAAGGGATGGATGATACTAGGTAAGGTGGGACCTTCCTGAAGAAGTGGTCCACTGGGTACATGACTTTTCATACATTTACAAAACTCTGGAAGATTATCTCTTTTTCTGCTCTCTTCATATGGGTTGGGGAAGTAAGAATGGAATGGGTTATTCAAAAAAGTTGGTCTTTCTGCGTCACAGAATCCCTATTTGCTTAGGGTGAATTGGGTTGGTGCTTTAGATTGTATCCCTGTGAAATTTTGACAATTCTCCCAGAATCTGAGGTTATAATTTCTTTGAGAATTGTAGAACTATCCATCTTTTCTGTGGTCAAAACTCTTTGAGAGTTTTTTTTGACTTCATCCAATGCATTTAGGTTTTCCAGAAAATAATATTATTTTTTCTCCAGAAATACTTAAAAATAATCCTGGCTTATAAAGATGCAGCCTGATAATGAAAGGCCAACATGCTCTTTCTTCCTTTGGTTGCTTTGGGAAAGTGGTTATTCCTTATCCTGTCACTCCATCTGGTAGTCCTTGGTAGAAAATCTGTAAGGATTTCCCTCTGTGCAGATTGGAAGAAGTGCTGAGAGTGGTAGATTGCTCTGAGTGTTTCACTCTGTACTCACGAAGTCTGGCAACTCTTGTTAACAGTTGTTTTCCAGTTCTGTCTTTCAAGGGAGACAGAAGAGGGCGTGAATGGAGCAAGATAAAGTAGGGGAACAGAGAAATACAGACTTTAGGTAGTGTGGTTTCTCAAAGAAAGACAATGAAGAAGATTCTGTGATAAAGAATTATTAGTTAGCTTTTCATTGCTATAAAAAACACTAGAGACAGCTAACTTTTTATTCATCTGATATTGCAAGGAACCACTTGTTTGTCCTGACTGCCCAGAATCTAAATAATCACACAGAAACTGTATTAATTAAATCACTGCTTGGCTCATTCGATCTAGCTTCTTCTTGGCTAACTCTTCATTCTTAGTTTAACCCATTTCTATTAATCTGTATATCACTACGAGGTTGTGGCCTACCAGCAAAGTTTCAAAATATGTATCTCCTGCAGCAGATCCATGGTGTTCCTCCTCTGACTCTACCCTTCTTCCTCCCAGCATACAGCCTAGCTTTCCCTGCCTACCAAAGTTTTGCCTTGCTATAGGTCCAAAGCAGTTTTTTATTCATTAATGGTAATCACAGCATACAGAGGGAAATCCCACATTACCTCCCCTTTTCTGTTTAAATATAAAGGAAGGTTTTAACTTTAACATAGTAAAATTACATATAACAAAACAGTTATCAAGCAAGAATTACACTTACAATATTTATTTTAACTTTTATCATAACTAAGGAAAACTATAAATATCGATCTATTCTTCAATTCCATCAAAGACTCCAGAAGGATATAATATTACCTAAGTAAACAGGAAGTGCAGTGTAAGCAACTTCCAAAACTCTAGAAATAACAGAGACATCTCGCTACCTAGACAGCTACCCAAAGTTCTTCTGTACTGTTGGGGCATCCATCTTCAGCCTACAGACCCATAGTATCCAATAGACTTTTCCATGAAGTAGGAAATTTCAGTCACTTTCTTCTGTATCCTGCAGAATGTCTCAAAGACTCTTTCATTAAGCAGGAAGCTCGAAGGATCATTTCACCTTTAGGCAAGTTCAGCAGCCATTTCTTTGTGGGTCCTGCATGTCCAGTGAAGCAGTCCAGGCAAGAGCAGTTTCTTGCTCAAATGGCTAACCAACTCCATAAGGAGCCTCTTCAATGCCCATCATCCTCTTAAAGTAGTTTGGTACTGCCACAAGCAGATGTGTCTCACCATCATGAAAAGTCTTACGTTCTTAAACATTTTAAATGCCATATTCTGAAGGTCTTTGAAAGATTTGAAGAATACTTATTTAACTGAAATATATCTCTATACGTTTAGAAAATCTAACCAACATGACTATAAGCTTAACTATGATGAGTATCTATTAACTTATATTTCTTAATTATTAATTTTTAAATGAGCTACACAAAAACAATTCCTTAATCAATATCAGAAATACATATACACATAACAAAATTGACCTTAAATTTGTATCAATAGAGCAAGATCCATACAAATGCAAAGTATCAATTTCTATAGCATATCCCCCTTTAAATGTAAAGAAACATTTACAAACAACATTTGGGAATATGGGCACAGTTCTGTCCAAACTTCTTCCTGCTATTTATTGGGTGAAGTATTTTCTTTGTGGGGGTGTTTACAGCAACCTTTCAGGGGGTCTTGTTCCATCAAACCATATTGGTCTGGAAGCAATCCACAGGTTCTCATTTTCTGTGAAAACAAAAGAAGAACTTTTTTTCTAAAGCAACATATCCTTAGACTCAAATTTTGGAATCAAGATACTTTTACATTGGGTTAACATAGCAGTACATACAATGAAATGGCTTTCTCTGTATTTAGCTCCGTCACAGTCAAAAAATTCAAAGAAAACACAATAACATACATAATTCAGACTCTCTGTGAATTTTCCGTTTTTACGTGGCTTATTTTTCTTTTAATCTATGACTGACTGTACTCTGACTCTTTAAAGACTTTACCGTTTTAGTAAAAAAGCATCAACTTTATTTATTACTCTTTATACTCTTTTTTCTCTCTTCCAAACCTATATACATTTATTCAACACTATGACTCATCTGGATTTGTCTTTATTGCATATTTGTAATTATTTTCTGTCTTGAAGTGCTTTGAAAATGTTAAGCAGTTTGGTTGCAGCTGCTCTGGATGCTGGCTCACCTCTCTCCACTTTTAAAATGATGGAGGCTCTGGAGCCACCAGGTAGAAGCCATGCTCAGCACTTTAACTCTGAGAATGAGTGTGCAGCACATAAACCCTTTTTATTTGAGTAATAGCTAAATATGGCCTGCAGCGCACTGTGTGGCCTGGAACTATCTTGGTGTGTGGCAGCGGGAATCTGCCATACTCTCCCACCTGTGTAAGCCTAGTAGACCTGATCCTGCTGCCTGCCCAGGCAGGGAGCACCAAGCCAGAGGCATGGTCTCAACTACTTTCCACCCAACCCCAAGTGGGTACACAACCCCCCCAGACCCACAAATGCCATTAAAATGCTCCATAGCCAGAGTTTGTGATGGCAGCATGGGCCAGGAAGCTGCATTTCAAAACCGTGTGCCCCCCCCCCATGGTGGAAACAGAAAATCCTCTTCCAAAGGAGCCATGCCTCTGCCACCTCTAGCGAACAGAGCCCATCCAAGAAAATGCCACCACCAAACCATGCTTAACTCTGTTTTTTTGTTCTTTTTATGTTTTCTCAGGTTTTACATGGATTTTGTTCGCCATGTTGGCATGCCAATTGTTGGATGAAACCACTTGTTATGAAGATTCAAAAGGATGGAGCCCACTTTGGTTTAATTCTGATATGGACTGCATGGCTAGGATGCATCATGGCAGATGACGGTGGTAGGAGTTGGACCTCAGGTATAAACATGTGATCACACTTGCGCAAGAAGGGATTGTGTACAACTTCAGATTGTATAAAACACAATCCTCATATACACTTGGTTATAGGTGACCTTCCCACTCTACTCTGTCTCCTTCACCTCCATCTACTTTGCATACTAATATAAAACAATAAAGAAATTAATCCAGCAAACTCAAGATCACAGAACATATGTATCAAAGGCTAACCAGGCAAGAAAGGACAATTTTAGACACACTCACCATGAATCATAAAGACAAGTATGACTGTCCTGATTAGCTTACTGATGGAGGTGGGTCTTGTATCTTATCTGTTGCTTTGATTGGTTAATAATAAAGAAACTGCCTCGGCCCTCATAGGACAGAAAATTAGGTAGGCGGAGTAGACAGAAGAGAATGCTGGGAAAAAGAAGCTTAGTGAAGGAGTCGCCATGATTCTCCCGCTCCAGACAGACGCAGGTTAAGATCCTCCCTGGTAAGCCAGCTCGTGGGCTGCACAAAATATTAGAAATGGGTTAGAACAATATGTAAGAGCTAGCCAATAAGAAGCTGGAACTAGCCGGGCCAGGCAGTATTTAATAGAATACAGTTTCCGTGTAATTATTTCGGGCATAAGCTAGCCATGCGGGCAGCCGGGTGCCGGGGACGCAGCCCTGCCGCTCCTATGGCAACAGCTTACTCTAAAATATTTTAGCTGACAAACAACAACAGCAAAACACAAACAAGAGAAGGATACTTTTAAAGTGTGTTAACATACGAGTTTGTCCCAAAAGGTGCCTGGCTTAGCAACAACAGAAAAAGTTATGTGTACTTACATTGTCACAGAACAAAAGAAATACATGGTCTAGCGCATGTAGTGGAACCTAACTGTATTTTCTAAGAGTTTTATCTAATTGATGTGAGAATGTTAATTTAGATACAGAGATCGCAAGGGTCCATTGAGAGGAACTACGAGAGCACTACATAATTTTGGTTCTTAATCCATAACATTGTCTTCATCATCATGGTGTCTTATTCAGCCCAAATGACAACTAGTGTGTGGATGTTTGACACAGATGCAGTTTTTTCATCTAGTCTCATACTTGAGGTTCATTCTCCAGACCTTTCCCTGTTAGCTGAGTGTGCAATGGGAGGGCCACAGTTATACCAAGAGAACATCTCCAGGAGAATTAGAGTTAACAGCCCACTGGCCATATCCAATATTTCTTTAGAATGCTTAGAGTGGCTTAGAAAATTTCTTTCAAGGCTGAAGCCCATGTTGCTCTTGAAGTAGAAAGGAAGTATGAGTCAGAGGAGGAAAAGGATTACCTTTCCCAGGAGTATGGCTTAATCCTCTCATCAGCTGAGAGTCAAGAGCTCCAACATGGCAACATTTGCTTAAGGCTTTAAATCTGTAATTTTCTAGGCTTCTCATGAGAAACATCCCTTAATAGTTAGAAGACGTGATCTAACTCCTTTTTTCATTCCCAATGGCTCTTACTTTTAGACTATAATACCATTCAATACACTTCCAGAATTACCCTAAAATCTCACTTATAAAGATGAAAGAAAGAAAAGACAGAAATTTTCTAGCAATCCTTTGAGATGCACCTCGAGAGTCACCAACATGGTAATATGGTTCCAAATCTTAAGTAAATGTGTTCTTTAAAAGTCCACACCTATGCTCTCCGTGTGCCTTATTCTTCCCCATAATTTCTATGTTTAATCACCTCTCACTTGACCTAAAACAGGATCATACTGATATTTTTTCCTTTAGTCTGGCCATGGGTCCAGTTTCCCCAAAGTCTACAACCATAAAAGATAAGCAGAATTCCACAGAAGACTGTTGTCAGAGAGAGTAGAGTTGCACGTTGTTATCTGCCATGGTTGGCAGTGCAATAATTGTTCTCAGAAAGATTAGCATGGTGGATAAAGACTGTTGCCATCTTTAAGGCCACCTGAAAGTGCTTGCTTGAGAAATTTTGGGCAATGGGAGACGACTCAGCTTTATTCTAGATATTGGGAAAGAAGGATTGGTGGCCATAAGCAGGGTAATCACCTAATTTGCATTAAACAACATGGTCTTATCATAAAGCTGGGACAGTAGCAGCACGGTCCTATGAAAAGAGCTAGAGCATATTTCTTAATTACCGTGTGGTTTGCAGGGGAAGAGCATTTGCAGGAAACTACATCAAGGGTCATCCTTGAGATAAATCAGGCATGGAGCCTAGACGCATTCTCCAAATAAGGGCAGGTAGAGAGTAGGAAGTCTTGCTGGGGAGTGCATCCTTCCTGTTGCCAAGCTTGGAAAAAGCTGCCTGGTTATGGTAGACTGTAACCTCTGATCAGCATGGCCTCCCAACATCTCCCCCTGTTTTATTTTATAAGGGAGAGGTGTCATCAGAAGCCTTGAGGAACCTGTCATCTATGATGGAAGGCTCAGGGTCTGGTAGTGAACCAAAACCTGAGTGGTGATAATGTTAGCAATGGTGGTGATCTGTCACCAGAGGAGCTGAATAAAGTAGGGGGTAAAATTAAACAGCATCAGAGCACTGATAAAGGGTAAGAGCCAGGAAAACAACAGGTATGGAGCCAGCTAAGTTGCTCCCTAGGCTGGAATTTTGAGAGCAAGTGTTTGTGGAGTTTTTGGTTGATATTGACTTAAGTTCCAACCACATTTGATTCATCTACATAGAAGCATCATTCTCCAATACCAAGCAAGTCCCCCCGTGTCAGCAGTTATGGGGTCCAGTGCTCTTCTGTTTTGGAGTACAACCCCAGAAAGAGAGCTCATCTGTCCCTGGAGTGGATGTCATTGTCTGACGAGTCTGTCTGATCATCCCCAGCCTGATGATGTATCTTAATCGATGGCAGTTGTTGTAGCCCCAGCAGAGCCAAGGGAGATGACAGACAAGTCCTGTTTCTACCAGTAAAGGAAGGAGTATCTCTGCTTCTTACTCCTCATGTAGATAGACCTGTGGTATAATCTCAACAGCGGTGCAAAACCCTGGCAGGGGTGTATCTATGAGGAAGTAAAGTTAAAAAATTAGCTTAAAAATTTAAACACTGACCAAGATGGAATTTGATCAGGACTACCATCTGCGTAGCTTTGAGATATGTGTTGTTGATGCTTTTATGGACAAAATCCATAGGTCACTGTACCTTTTTTTTTTTTTTTTTTTTTTTGGTGAGACTTCAATGAAAAGCCGTTTTACGCATTTAACTACTGCTGAGATCCTGTCCATACTAAGAATATGTGGAGCCACGGAGGATCGATTGTCCCACACTGCTAAGAAACGTAGACCCATCTCCCCAAATATCTATACCACAAAAATCTGCCCGATCTTCTGGGTTGGCAGGTGAACAAGTGCCGCCTCTGGGACCTGTCCCCTAACGACCACAGAGTGGCTTGGAACTACCTAGGTGCCTGGAAACCTGTCTGCTCCTTTACTCATTCTTCTCAGATCTGACCGTGTTTGTTGACCAGGATATTAATAGACTTGCCAGTTTTACAGATCTCCTGCCCAACCCCAGGGTTACAAGCACCTTGATAGCTTTAGAAAGTTTCCTGTTAAAAGTACAGACAGGGTTGCCTTATTCACAGACTTCATAGTACAGAATAAACTGGTTTCAGGCATAACTTCAGAGGTTCAAAGATTTTAGCACTGATGAATGCTGTTTTGATAAATTGATAGCACACTGACTATCAGTTTTTAGGAGTTTCTTCAATTTCTAGCCGTTTGCTATGACAGCAAGATATAAATCTGTTTCTGTTGTTTACAGACACCTGTTGGTTCCTGCACAGGTCCATCCCTCCTGCCAGACTTGTGCCAAGGCCAACCCCCAGGCGGTCCTCCACATAAGCCAGTCTGAGTGTGCCAGCCAGGCGAATACTGGCAGGTTAACTTCACCCACGTGCCCACTCATAAAAAGTGCTATCTCCTAACTTGTTGTCACTTCTACAAGATAGACAGAGATAGTTCCCACATCCAGAGAGGCAGTAGATACGATGGCTCCTGTACTCCTCTAACGTATCATCCCTCAATTTGGTATGCCATCCCCTTAAGTTCCCAAGACTTTACTGCTGGAACCACCTCTCCAGGCTCAAGCGGGCACTTACCCAGCAACTGAAACTTGGTTTTCCAAGATGTCCCAACGCGGGGCATATCTACTTTCATATCTCGCTCCTTCACCCTTGCCTTGTCTGCACTACCGAGACACTTGTCTTTTTCATATTTTCTAGCACTTATCACTCTTCCCATGGCTAGCCCCACTCACGGGGGCAACAACAACAGTCTATTTTTTTCTCCTAGGTACCTGCCTTCTCATCTCCCTCAAGGAATAGTTAGTTGCCTGAGGTCTCCAGAATGACAGCTTCTTCACTCACACCTTCTGCTGCTTTTGACCTGGACGCCCAACTTCCCCAACCCACTTCATCCCAAGTCAGCACGATGCAGTCCTGAGAACCTGGCACCATCGTTTCCCACCCTGCTTGCTATCCATTACCCACCTTTTTATAATAAAACAAAAGGGAAGAATGTTAGCATTCAGGCACGGGTACTGGCCTACCCTTGAGGACCTGGCAGGATATATGCATGTGCTTTTCAGTATTCAGGCAGTACCCTGGCAAGCCCAGGTCCTATGGCTGCTACACCTGTTCCCCACCTCGTTCCCACCTCTCCTCCAAAGAGGTCGACAGGCCTTTGTGTCCTTCCTTCCTCCCAAAAATCTCTCTATTTGATTCTATCACATGATGGCATTTGTCGTCTCTCTTGTGTACCTTACTGTTTTTAAAATTATAACACATTTGATCCCAACCCTGGCAGGGGTAACCTAACCAGATCTCTGAGTTTGAGGCTAGCCTGATCTAGAGTAGGGTCCAGGACAGCCAGAGCTACACAGAGAAACCCTGTCCTGAAAAACCAAAAGCAAAAAGAAAAAAGTGTATTTCTCCAGTGAGACTACCACGGAGGAATCTAAATTTTTATTTGCAAGTGGTTATCAATTAGAGATAGTTTCAGGGTTAGGAATGGATGTGTACTATTCATTTACACTGTATGAATATATGACATTGCGGTTGGTTTAATAAAAAGTCTGACTGGCCAATAGCTGGACAGGATAAGGGGCGGGGTCACACAAAGAATGCTGGGAATAAGGAAGGCAGAAACAGAAGTCATGAGCAGAGGCAGAGAGAAACAAGATGGGCACGCTGTACTGAGAAAAAAAAAACACCAAGCCATGTGTCAAAGTCGAAAAATATGGGTTAATTGAAAATGTAATAGTTAGTAATAAGCCTGGGCTATTGACTGAGCATTTATATTTAATTTTAAGCCCTTGTGTGGTTACTTGAGAGTGGATTGCAGGACAGAAATGTCTATCTACAGATAGGGGATTCTGTCTCCTTCTTTCAGCTCTAGGACCCCATCTGGCACAGAAACATATAGGCCCTGGAAATGCTGCCACAGTCTCTGTGAGTTCACATGTGCATAGGTTATGCTGTGTTTAAAAGGCCTTGTTTCTTTGGTGTCCTCAATGCCTATTCTTTCTGCCTCCTTTCCTGCAGGGTTCACAGAGGGAGGGATTTGATGGCCATATCCTGTGAAGGGCCGAGTGTTCTGAGGTTGCTCACTCTCTACATAATATCTGGCTGTGGGTCTTTGCATTTGTTCCCAACCATTGCAGGAGCAGGTTTCTCTATTAATGGCTGAGCAAGACACTGATCTATCAGCATGGCAGAATGTCATTAAGAGTCATTTAATCGCTGTGTACCCTCAGAAGAGCAGTAGTATTTGGTTTTACCCTAGACCCCTGTGCTAATCAGTCTCAGGTTCTTAGTTACCTAGGCAGCACTGGGTAGGGCCTGCATATTATGGAGTGGGCACTAAATCAAATCGGATATTGGTTAGTTACTACCACAGGTTTGCTTACTGTCACCATGTAACTTGTGTTATTTTGTAGGCAGTACTATTGTAAATTGGAGAGTTCATAGCTGTGTTGTTGCTGACATTTCTCTCTTGGTAGCCTACAGAGGACTGTTTGGTACCAGGAACACTAGCCCATAGAGCCTCTGTGACTTTTTTTTAAGTAGCAGCTCTGCTGTGTGCAGCTTGTAGCTGGTTTAGATTTCATTTGATGAGAACAGAAGTGGTTTAATTTTTTTCTCTTTACTTTTCCTAATTTTTTTTTCTTTTTGAGATAGGATTTCACTTAGTAGATTAGCATGGTCTAGAACCTCAAATTCCCAGTGATTCTCTTGCCTCAGCTTTTCGAGAAGTTGGATTGCAGAAATGAGCCACTATGCCCAGAACAAACCTTCCTCTTTTATTTATTCCTTGGTTTGTTCTTTGTCTTTCTCTATTCCTTTTTTCCACTCTCTTTCTCCCTCTCTCCATCCTTCCTCCCTTTTTTCTCTTTTCACTGCCTCCCCTTTTAGGATAGGGTCTCAGGTAATCAAGGATGGTTTCAAACTCACTACAAAGCTCACGATGGCCTTGAACACCTGATATTCATTATCTCTACTTCAGGAATGCTAAGATGATTGGCAGACGTCACACCAGTTTTATGCAATGCTGGCAGTCAACCATTGGCCTTTGTGTTGTCACTCTCCAACTGAGCTACACCCACCACTTAGTCTATTGATTTTCTACCTTTGTAAATGGTAGTTTTATGGGTTGGCAGGAGAGTTTATCTTTAAGTTTATCCAGCATCAAGAAGAAGGAAACTGAAGGCTCCATTAGGCAAAAGAAAACTGCAATTGAGTACCACCATCCACCTATAATAACTTTTAGCGTCATTAGGAGACTACCCTCCTCTTCCTCCAGTTCTCAATGGGAAGTTCAGCCATGCTTACTGACCTGAGCATGTGGACCACTCTTCCCTCTTCTTCACTGCTACAACATTGGTTTTGTTGCAGATCCTTGATTCAAAGGATTGTGCCCAGATTCATTACCAGACTGAGGTCTTGACTATTTGCTGTTTGAAACCCTAAAATTTGTGATTCTAGAGTTAGGATGAGGAATCTTATTTGTTCAAGGACTAGAATTTTGATAAGTTAGGGGATTGTGGCGGTTGGATTAATGAAGACCAATGATAATAGGTATTTGAACAAGTTTAATGACAAAACCAGACTCACGAAACCAAGGTTCCAGCGGAGTACCCAGTCCAGGCAGGAAGGGGCGCGCAGCGTCTGCACGCCCAATTTATCAGTAAACATACGCCCGAGGGCAGCCCGCCCCCAAGGGGAGGGCTTATCCCTACATCTCCCTCTTTTTGTCTAAATAAGACAGAACTAACCTAAATACAACTATAAACAATAATAATAAATAATAGATATAACAAACAATATTGAGAACAAAAGTTTTGCCAGACATTCTATCTCAAGGAGTCTAAATAATGTAGAGAGTAATTACAATTATATAATCTTCAACTCCGTCAAAGATCCGAGAAGGGAATAAATATTACTTAACAAATGAGAGATATCCAAAACGTGCCATAAATGACAGAGACAACAGACTACCTGGGCAATCACCCAGATTCTCGTTCACAAGGGCTTATCCCTACAGGGGATACCAATTTCAGATCTTGGGAATTAGGGGCACAAAGGGTTTGAACAGAGAACAAGGCAGAGTGAGACAATGGCAAGGACATGTAGACTGAGGCAACCAGAAGTGAATCTCCCTTCACTGCCTTCTCTCTTACCTCTGAGCAGATCATTATAATAAAGCTCAACCCACTATTTATTTATTTTATTTAACTATTTATTGTATTTTATTAAACTAACATATACTGGGGATACAGTCCAGGTCAGCAAAAACCAATATGGTAGAACATGCCTGTGACCCTAGTACTCTGGAAATGAAGCCGGGATCAGAAACTCAAGGTCATCTTTGTTTATATAATGAGTTTGAGACCAGCAGGAGCTATTGAGACCTTGTCTCAAAACAAAACAAAACAAAACAAAACGGCACTTTTTGGAAGTTTAATCCTACAGCAATTTTTTTGTCTTATGTTAGTGAATGCATAGAACTAACCATTACTGAAATGTTAAAAGATTCATCAGGTGTTTTAAGCTTTTAAAATGGAAAGAAAGATTATTGAGCCATTAATGTCTTTGCACATTGTGTGCAGCTTCTATGTGAATTTAGAATGGTGGGCTGAAAAGAGGAAGTCAGAGTACATAATCCTTATCACAGGGTTATGGGTTGCCTGATAGCAGCTGGGCTAATGATAAGTCCCTGGGGGAGGCACCCAGTTGCAGAACTATTTGACAACAAGGTTTCTTTATCAACAACAGCAAAAGTCTAGTTTGTTAAGTCTTATAATTTTGTTTTCATAAAATTATAATTTCTTGTGAGACTCTGTTCGGGAGTTCCGTGCTTTACCAGGAATTCAAGTCAGTTAAATTTTTCTAACTTTCAAATATTTATTAAACCTAGAATCACTTTCCAGCTTCAATGGGAACACACACACAAATTGATTGATTTGCTTTGCTCTTTTCCCCTGAAATAAGGTTTTTTGTTTTTTGACTAAACTTCATGGAAAATGTTGTTAATCGTTGCTCAAACAATCCCCCCTCCTCTTTTTCTCTTCACTCTTTCTCTCTTTCTCCCCAGCCCTTTCTTGTTCTCACTTCTTTCTTTCTTTCTGATTCTTGCCTGATTCTTGTGTATACACAATCTATAGGAATGTATATGTCTAGGGAGGCTAAAAGAGGGCTCGGGGCATTCTCCTCATTCTGACCTTTGAGGCCGGGTCTCAACCTGGACTTGGGGCTCACATTTTCGCTGCTAAGGTGGAAGACAGTGAGCTCTAGCAATTCTGTCTCTACTAAAGCACAATTAATAAAAGCTCAGCATGAGAAATTGGGTTCAACCTGAGGACCAGAAAAGGAAAGTAGCCAGCCATTGGCTCTTATCTCAACCTCAGTCCAAAACGACTATCCTGCCCCCAGGAATCTCAGAATGAGACTGGATTCGAGAACAATGGGGTTGTTTTACTCTGAGATCTTCAGACAAGCTTTATTTATTCAAATACAATTGAAATGCCACAATATTCCACAATACTCTGCCCTTGTAGAGTTTGAATCACAGGTGTGCACAGGACACACGACTAGTTATATGGGTGCTAGAATCTAAACTCTGGTCCTCATGATTGTGCAACAGTGCTCTTAAATAATGAGATATTTCCAATCTGTCTTTCTTTTTCTTCTTTTTTTCCTCTCTTTTTTCTTCCTTTTTTTTCTTTTTATTTTGTTATTTTGACACAAGATAGACCAAGGTATCTTCAAGCTTGGGGTGATGGTCCTCCAACTCTTCACTGATGACGTGATAGGTTTGTGCTACCATACCTGGTAAAGTTCTTTTTGCTTGGACTATGAATCTGATTTTTCTAAATATCCCCCATAATAAGGAGGCATTGGAACCAACCAAAATTTAAACCCAGGGAGCATTACTGGTGCAGCACTTGTTTATGAGTTTGGTTTCTATCTGATTACCACAATTTTCTCACTGCTTTCTAGTTAGCATATTTAGAGCCTCCTGTTAGTTTGAGCATGCCATCTTTGCTTCATAGACAACATAGGACGTTAAAAATCCTCCTCATCATTGTAGGAAACCATCCTCTTTCTGAAGATTCTCAAGAATGAAAGGATAAGATAGATTAAATAGAAAACACATTGCTATAATGGTTATGGCATTGTTACACCTACAATTCCAGCCCTCAGACCTCTGAGGCAGGAGGATCATGAATTCAGGAACAGACTGCTACTGTGTCAAGACTCTGTATACAACCAAACAAAATGGGAATAAAGCACCTGTACAAATACTCCTGGTGCTTGAGAGATGGCTTAGCAGGTTAGAGACCTCATCTCTCATCATAGGTGCCACTTGGGGTGTCATCTGTTGCAGCCATACAGTGGGGCCACATCTGATGGCGACATCTGTCGGGGTCCAGTCTCGACGAAATTCTCACGTTCCAGGGTAGGAGTGTGAGGATTAGAATTATTAAGCAAAAGGAACAGAGATGTCAGAGATATAAAAGACAGAAACACAGAACAGCTCTGGGAGGGAAATTCAGTGAATACCAAATTGCCTATTTTTATTTTCCACATGCTTATATACTCCACTCCAAAAGGCAAGGGGGGGGGGCACAACAGACTTCATTAACATGATACAAGGACTAGTCCAAGGGATACAGGTAGCCACTCCCTGGAAACTGCCAATCTCCTTGAAAGAGCAGGTATAGATTTGAATTCTGTGACCTTTGGTCAAGGTGGAGTAGATCCACTACTATACTCAAAATACTAATTTACCACACCTGTTTTCAGCAACTTTGAGAGCGCAAGAATAAGCTCAAACTCTCTGACCTTTAGTCAAGGTGAAATGGACTCATATCTGTGGGTCCTGGCAGCTTCTCTTACAGAGGATCCCACGGCAATTCCCAGTACCCTTATGTTACATATGTAACTCCAGCCCAATGTGTCTGATACCCTCTTCTGGGCTTCTCAAGTACCAGGCATGCATGTGGTACACAGAACACCCATACATAAAGAATGAAAAGAATTCTAATACAAAACAATCAAAACTTCCTTTCAGCAACAACTCCGGCATCTGTGATCAGCAGGACGTCCTATTCAATAGCTTCTGGGGACCTGTTCAGAGGTCAGTTCTAGGGTCCAGACACCCAGGAATGACATGAACCTTCTTGGAGACACAGAGGAAGTAAACATGTTTTTTTCTGTGCATCTTAAATTTGCTGTGGGCCTGGAAATTTGTCAGAAATTTGTCATACAGATTCTGGAGATAAATGAAGAGCAAGAAATTCCTTAACTTGTGTTTGAGTGAGAAAACAAATCCAGCCTCTTGGGCTGGGACCACCCCAGAGGCAGCAGCCTACAACTAGAAGTAGGACAATTATAGAAAGGAGGACAAAATGGATAGACTTAGAATGTGAAAGTAATTTGTAAGATTAAGTACTTGTGGATTCTTGATTTCTGGGAGGGTCTTCCTGGCACTTATGAGTCCTGATAGGATTTGAATGAAGGTTTTAACACATTCAGGAATGTGTATGGGATTTTGTTCTTTTCTTACCTCTAGCTTGTTAACTGATTATCCCGCTTTGATTCCCACTACCCATTGTTAATCTCTCCCATCCTTTAGGATCATAGTTCACTTATATCAGTATTATTACCCAAGCAAAGGCAAACCCCTGCTGAGGGATACCCAGAAGACTACTGCAATGCATCAGTGAAAGATGATTCATAGCACACAGCAAAGGATGTAGATTTATCAACCCTTGTCTCATTGGGGATAACAACAGATAAAGGGGTCTAGTGACCAACCCCAAATGTGGATTCTGGGTACTGATGTGAGGTTTAGGTTTAAACAGAGAAAGTGCTGTGGCAGTTGGAGAGAAGTAGATGTATTAGCAGTCTTAATCAAAGTGTGGTTGGTTAAATATTAATTCTGCTTCAGCAAGGCCTTTGAAGGACTTATCATTATCACCACTTGTTGAAAACCATTCCTTATAGTTATCCCTATAATCCTGTGATCTACAGTGAGACTTTTTCCACAGATCAGTGCCCTTATTTGGAGGACGCTAATCCAGTGAGGCTTGCCATTACTTGGTGTGGAGTTTAGCCCTTTGTCATAAAGGTGTTTACAGGTCAGACCTGTGACTCCTGGAAATCAACATGACTACAGGTTTTGGACAGTGACCAGAGACTTTCATATGGTTTGGGGAGACTGAAGAGGAAACTTTTAAGAACTGACAGTACAGGCCTCTTTCACTGTTATCATTGTCACCATGGAAACAGGCTGCAGGTTTGTAGGTCCTTGATCTTATTACGAGGTTCCAAGGGGCAAATCTGAAAATGGTTTTATCGGGGTTAGATTAAACAACAGGGTAAGTGGACTGGAGAACTCAGCACTTGTTAGGAGAAGGGAGAAGGAAAGAGGAGGAGCAGGTGGATAACAAGCTACACCGTTAATAGAGCAAATATGTAAAAGACATGCCTGATAGGAAAAGGTTGACATATTGAGCAGAGAACTGGATACACAGGGTTTTGCTACACGAAAGGAAAGTTGTTTCTCTTAGCCTGTTTTCTTTTAATACTATTTTAACTACTTTACATTCTTCAACATGTATATATTTTATATTGAGAATATTTTCTCAAACTCCCTCTCTCCTTTTTTTCATTCCTTTCTCCCCCATAAGTCTTCTTTGACTCCCTGAATGTTTTACTTTTCTTTTCATGCCACAGAAATATATACATACACATGTAATGATTTAATATAGATATGTAAAATCTAGGAGTCATAAGTGAAAAAAAACTTATACTATTTGTCTCTGAGATTATTAACTGTGGATTTGCAATATTATGAAACTCTTTCTTACAATCTAAGAGACTCAACTTTTGCTGGACCTCATTTGGTTAATTTGTTATTAACTATAGTTATAAGGTCACTTAAGAATTATGATTGTTGCTCCTGTGTACTTACCCTGTTTTTTTTTTTTTTCTGTGCCTTTAATAGAATAATGTGAGAACCAACCTTACTTATCAGGTATTTATCATATAATCAACTTTAATTTTACAATCTAAACTAATGTTTAGCTGTAATCTTAAATTTAGTACTTTCTCATGCCCCTTTCACAGACCAATTAATATGTGTTCTGAAAATTATTTGCTGAAAACAGCAAAACTAGAGGTTGAAAGCAATCTTCCAAATTAAATATCAAGCATAAATGTTGAACACAGCACATAGATTTTGTTTGGTAACCAATGATGTTTGAGCACTGCTTGTTATCTGGATCACTTGTGGGCAGCTGGAGTCAGCGACTTCATTCTTTTTAAAACTGCATTAGGGCTGGAGAGATGTCTCAGCCGTTGAAGGCTAGGCCCACAACCAAAAGTATAAAACTTCACTAAAAATTTCAGATAGTGTCTTTCCTTCCTTCCCCATGTGATGAACAGGCACAGACAGACAGACAGGCACAGGCAAAGATAACATGACAGGGACAGAGTCACAAGATGGCCTTCAGACAGGCACAGAGTTAGACTCAGACACCAGATGGACAGGGGGTGGAAAGGCACAGGGAATGCAAAGCAGAGAGTCCCAGTTTGGGCCTGCTCTTGGTTAAATGACACCAAGGAGGAGTGATTTGCTTCCATTCCTTTATAAGGAACTAATGTACTCTTGGTGACTCATAGTCTTTTATTGTGCTCAAGTCAATAACATTATCAAAATTTAATCTTCCTAGTATCCAACAGTTTCTTAGCACCTGAGTAAAGTGACCTGTGTAAATAAAGTCCCGACTACTGCTGACTCACTCTGACTTTGTGAAAGTGTTTAGCATGCCTCTCTATAGCTCTCTTTCCCGCTTAGAGTAGCTTAGCTGTCTTATTCAGCATCGGCATTATCATTCGATAGGCTGCTGGGCTGCTGGGCTTGTTATGGTGGCTAAAATGCTTCCCTGGACCACAAGCTTTCCTTCACAGGAATGTCATGCCTGGCCACAGAAGCTCTCAGAAGCTCAAGGAACGGAAGAAACTCACGTTTCTCTAAAGAAACATCCAGACCTATGTCATGACTCAAGGGAAAGCTGTAACTCTTAGTCTGGTTTTTAAAATCTTTGTTTTAGCTAAGTTTTTGTATGTGTATTTATTGTATGTTTAGAATAAACATGTAGAAACATATACACACAGCATTATATATCTGCATTAAAAAAATCTAAGAACCACAGTGACAGAAAACACATAATACTTATTTTTCTGAGACTCTTAGCCCAATATTTTGAGTTTTAATATCTATTAAGTATGGTTTAAATTCATATAATGAATTAAAATGAGCTAAAACAAGAGCATTTTATACAGTAATAAGCACCACAAGGAAGCAGTGACAAGAAGGGGCACCCAAAATGAAGTTAAAAATGGGGAGATACTTATCAACATTCAATGATTTTTCAACTTTCCTGAAGCTATATGACTAAGTAAAATTCCTAATGTTGCTGATGGCCCCTAACTCAGCATTTTCCAGGGACTGACTGTGGCAGAAGCCACTGTTCACCTGATCTTTTTCTATAAGGCTATGTATGACACAGGGCAGTGCTTCAGCATGGTATGTTTCTCCTGGTTATTGGTGCGACTTCACTGGGATTCACTCCTTTCTACCCTCTAGCCATTTATCAGGAATTTCTCACAGGAAACAGAGTGTCTCTGGTTCTTTGGTTCGTCTGGTTAATTTTTTTTAATCTCCAAGTTGAAAAGAGAAAAATAGAAGCTATCTAGGCATCAATTCTACATCCATTTTATGTGATGGCTTCTTGTTCACATAGAATGAACATTATAAATCACCATAAGAAAGGATGCAAATACCATTCTATCAATTGTCAGAATGGGCCTAACTTGACAACTCAGTTTTTCTCTGTGCCTGGGATGAGTCTTTTCTTCCTTGGCCACTACTTGTCTATGGTCTGTGTTATATTAGTGCCAAGGCTTTTCATAGATTGTTAACCTTATTTCTGTTGAGGTTAACAGATGAACCAAAGAAAAGACAAAGTATATACTCATTAAGTTTATATCTGGTAAGATGTTGGGAGAATACACAATAAAAGGATTAATAAAATAGGCAAAATTTTGATTCTGCCAAGAGGTAGGAATAGACTATTATTTAACAAGATAAATTATAGTGCTAGTGGAATACCAGTTGTAGTATTTCAACAGGAGGAAGTGTGACATATCTGTGAAAGTGGACAAAATGCTACTTAGGGTTTTCTGATTCTAACTGACTCTCTGAATTAATTTAGAGTGTAACTGACCAACACGCTTATTGAGCCGCATTGATAGATATTAGAACAATGTAAGGTGTCACAGGAAAGCACGATGGATCTTATCTAATGAGGCTGTAAGAGTCAAGAAGAATCCAAGACTCAAGCACATATGCTGAGCTTAATAAGCAGAATTCATAAGGTTGGTGGTGACTGAGTTGAAGGGGAACAGGCTATTCTGGAACTAGACAAGTATTTAAACAAAGGCAACATTACAGAGATTGATGTGTGACATTAATCTAGTTTTTCTTGAATAGAAATTATTAAAGAAGCAAAATAGAGAGAATGTGAATTTTGAATAAAAATCTTAACACAAGGAAAAAGATACTTAGATAACTAAATTAAAGGTGAATATTCCCAAGGAATTTTGTTGTCTGGGTGCTTAGGCTCAGATAAAATGCTCTGTTTGATAAATCTTATAAAGTATTTTTATAAGATTTATAAAACAGATAGAGGGTGAGGAAATTAATAAGCCTTTTAGCAGAATTCATGTTTAGGAACGAACACCTTGATGATAGTTTTACAAAATCTTATGAGTAAGTCTGGTGTAATTATCAGGGGCAGATTGTCACGGCTTGCTTTGCTGTTTATGAGCTGAAAAGCCAATGTCTTTTAATAGATAAACTTTCTGGGTGTGTTTCCTGTAAAAAAAGTCATAGAGGAATTATAAGAAATCAATTGGACTCAATGGACTCCAGCTTTCTTTTAGAGCCTTTGCAATCTTGGCCCCGCCCATCTTGACAGAAATAAATAGTTCTGGAGCCTTGCCTTTTACTCAGCTCAGGTTAGTAAGGAAGAAAAGACCAGGCTCAGACTTGTTAGGTTGTGGACATCATGGATCTCAAACATAGTCATTCAGTGAAGCTGAATGATGGAAACTTGATGCCAGTGCTTGGATTTGGCACGTTTGCTTCGGATAGCGTAAGTGGGCCTCTCGGGAAATAAAGCATTAGCTATTAAGTATTCTGGAAGTGTGTTCAGAAGGCAGGAGACCTGCAGCTGGTGGATGATTCACCCGGGCTTCCCTTTCACTGTCTACGTTTACTTCTGTTCGTGCTTGGGGATGTGTATTGGTACTTGGTGAGATGCGGAGATGTTAGGTCTGGAGATGTGGAGGTTAAGGATTTCGTAGGCGGATTATCTATCATTATTGTTATTAACATTGTTTCCGGACAAATCCCAATGCTTGCTATATATTTACTTACATATATGAGTATAATGAATCCTTGATGGAAGTAATCTTACTAATTTTTAAATTCTTATCACCTAAAGCTCAGGCTTCTCCTGCATTCTACTCTTGGTTAGAAATTCCTATGGGCAATGCATACAGGAGAAAATGGCCAGCAGTGGGAACATTGGACTACAGTTTTTCTTTGAGTTTTTTGGAAGAAGTTGTATTTGTTAGAGAATTTCAACTATTTGAACAGGTTTATAAAATTTCATACAGGTATGCAATGTATTTTGTTCACATGCACCACTCATTCCAAACCTCCAACTCCTCTCAGACTCTCACTTCTCTTTCCCCACTTCATTTCTTCTTCTTTTCTCTTTTCAATAACCAAATAAGTAAATTAATACTGCACTTGAATATGAGGCCATTCACTAGAACATGGCCAGTCTACTTGTAGGCACATGCCTGAAGTAAACGGGTTTTCAGCTTCCCAGAAGCCATCAACTGTCAGAAGCAGGTTAGCTGGAGGGTGAGTCCTTGTCAACCCACCCTCTGTCCGTGCTGCAGTGTAGACTGGATTGATAACAGCTGCTGTCGACTCATGAAAGCAAGCAGTCCCATCCCATCCAGAAGACACTGTTTTACAGCAGTTTCCAGTTTCATGATCTCTGGTTCTTACACTCTTTCTTCCTCCGCTTCCATGATGTTCCCTGAGCCTCTTGAAGAAAGGGTGAGATATAGAAGTCCCAATTATGGGTGAACTCTCCATGAACACCTGTTTTCTGGACACAAATAGTTGTGGGTCCTGGTATTAGTTATTGTTTATGGCAAAAGGAAACTTCGTTGATGAAGACCGAGAGATGCACTAATCAATCTATGGGCATAAATATAAACATTTAGAATGCAAGTCAAACTTTTTAAAAATGTCTCTGAGAATCCACAATCATTCCATTCATAAGTTAGTACTGAAGACTTGCAAGATATAAAGTAGCAATGGGGATGGGATCACACTTCTTACCAAACACATTATGTAGCCATTCAACAGATTATTGTAGTGAACTGAAAGTGTCTAACTCTAGTTACAGGTAATGGAGGCTTTGGGGTGACTGTGTGGCTTTCACAACAAAATGGAAATATTTGAAGCAAAGATAAAAAGCTGTTAAGATGATGATAGTATTATTTTTAAAACTAAATCTCATGCATCCCAGGCTGCTGTTGAATTCACTTTTAGATAAGAATGACCTTGAGCTTCTGATCTTGCTTCTCCATCTCCCAAGTGCTAGGATTGTAGGCGTGGGCTACTTCATCCACTTCTCATACTTTCTTTCACACTTCTTCTGGAAACTTCATGAGAGAAGGGAAACCAGTCCTTTTGTTCATGGGGAAAATACCTAGTATTCTAGAGCCTAACATAGTGTTGGGCTAGAAGGCAGCACTCAGTAAATGCTAAAAGCAAGAACCTGAAAAATAAAGGGAATAAAAGAATCTTGAGCAAAGAACCTATTTGAGTAGAAATCGAGAATTATGGGTAATAGGAACCACTTTTTAGGTGTTACCACACACATACCTATGTGTTTGTACACCTGTCCTATCTACTGAGTACCTTAGAATTTTTCTCCCAGTCTGCAGCAGCTTTCCTGCTAGCTAGTTCCTTCCAATTGATTTTTATTGAATGAAACATGCATTTATATGCTTCATATGATCCCACATCACTAATTTCATTTTGTTGAGATTTAGTTTTATTTCTTAGTCTTTGTTTCCAGATAGATTGCAAAACTGTTATCAATGTTTGCATCATTAAACAAAATCAACCATGGTGCTGGCAGCAACTCAGGAAAATGCTATGGAGAAATAAATCGCTTTTTCCTGAGTTGGTCACATCTCTGACTTTTCCTATTGTTGTTTGATAGGTTCCCAAGAGTAAGGCTACTGAGGCCACCAAAATAGCCATTGATGTAGGTTTCCGTCACATAGATGCTGCATACTTCTACCAAAATGAGGAAGAAGTTGGACAGGCTCTCAGAGACAAGATTGCTGATGGAACTGTGAAGAGGGAGGATTTATTCTACACCACCAAGGTGAGCACCTGTGGCCAGAATGGCTGGAAGCCACTGCCAGCTCAGATATGTTCCTGGGGAAAGTGACACCACACCCTTGGTCTCAGATTGAATCATGGCTTTATTGCAAAGACACATTATAGAAAAATAGAGAACAGGGCCAACAGAATGACTCAGTAGAAAAAGATTCAGGCTGCCATGCCTGGTAACTTTTTATTCCTGGTAAGTACATGGTAGAAGAGAAATGATTCCTGATATCCTATTTCTACATGTGTGGTACCCATATACATGCACTGATGGTCTCTCTCTCCTTCTCTCTCTCTCTCTCTCTCTCTCTCTCTCTCTCTCTCTCTCTCTCACACACACACACACACACACACACATACACAAAGTATAAATAAAAAATTAAAAAATAAAGTCTTGTTTTGTCCCCGAAGTATTGTAAATGTGGGATACATATATTCAGTATCTCTGAATATCAGACATTGTCTTGATATAAAGTAAGGATGCAGTTCTGTTGGATAATCTGGCCTCTCTGGGCACTGAGTAACTAATTCTTCAATAGATTCCCAAGTGAGGTTGAGAAAATTGTTCACGAAAGGAAAAATCCTTTTCTGAAATCTGCACTGAATGGAATGGTATTTGTAACGTTTCCTCGGGTGGAAAGGCAGCCTTCCAGTGTGATTGCATCTGAGCTGAGGTCTCTACAGATGTCTCCTACCTATGTTTACACTGGTGACAGGTTGTTTTTAGATGAGATCTCTTAGAATTTCTTCTGGATTTGCTAAGAACAGTAAATCCTTTGTCTACTTTACTGTGTTTGTTCAGTTTCTTGGAAACCTCACCCAAGGGGATACATCACTACCCAGGATGGACTTTTTTTTTTTTTTTTTTCAGAAATAGTCAACTTTTAATCAAAGACTACAGAAAACATAGCAAGGGAAATGCGATCTTGACTAATGTTACCCAGCTACCTCTGATTATATGTGTTCAGAAACACAAACTGCACAACTATCACAAAGTTATCTCAAAGTGACATTTAAACTGTTGTTTCTGATCCCTAGTTACTGATATGTCTACCAAAGACAGAAGCTTCGTGATATAGATGTTCTCTTAGCAAACAGAGGAGATCTCTTGTGATGGCTCTCCAGCCCCTGTGCTTTCTTCTGGTTTCAGATAAATGCAATCCCACTGATGCCCAATCCCAAAGCAGCCTAGAGAAATGATTTAAACTCTGCTTCCTGCTACATGGGTTATGGCAGAAGATGTGGATTTTTTTCTTTTTTTTTCTTTTTCCATTCGAATATTTACACTTCCTTCTGAAGGTGAAGGCGTAAGTCACAAACAATCCCACACCAGTTTGGAATTATGATTAATAGGGTGGTATTTATTTAAAGGTGAAAAAACTTACAGATCACCGTCTCAGACAACAGCCCTCTGCGCAATCAGGAAGGAGTCTAGTCGCCGGAAGCGGAGCAGGAAGCAAAGAGAGAGAGAGAGAGAGAGAGAGAGAGAGAGAGAGAGAGAGAAAGAGAGAGAGAGAGAGAGGAGGGAAGTGGCCGCTTTTTTAAAGAGAGAGATCACGCCCCAATGGGTTGGTATCTCAGCGGATATTGGCTGGAGGAGCTGAAGCACCTCCTGCAACATCCTTCCCTTCTCCCAATCCCAATCCCCTCCTGCTCCCCCACACCCCCTACTCCCTCCCCCTCCCTGCTTGAGAGAGGGCAGGGAACCCTGCCCTGTGGGTAGTTCAAGGCCTCCCCCCTACATCCAGGCCTAGGGAGCTGTGCATCCATATGGACTAGGGTCCCAAAAAGCCAGAACATGCCATAAAAACAAGTCCCAGTGCCTTTATCAATGACTTTTCAATTCCCCATTGTCAGCCACAATCAGAGAGTCCAGTTTGATCACATGCTCATTCAGACCCGGTCCAGCTGGATTTGATGAGCTCCCATTAGAACAGGCACACTGTCTCAGTAGGTGGACCAACCCCTTCCCTGTCCCTGACTTCCTTGCTCATCTCCCTCCTTCTGCCTTTCAACTGGACCTTGGGAGCTCAGTCCGTTCCTCTGATGAGGGTCTCTGTCTCTATCTCCATCTGTCACCAGACGAAGATTCTTTGGTGATATTCGAGATAATCATCAGTTCAGGCACCCTCTCCTCTGCTGCCCAAGGACCTAGCTGGGGACATCCCCATGGACACCTAGGATTCCCTCTAGAGCCAAGTCTCTTGCCAACCCTAAAATGGCTCCCTTAATGTAAATATCTTCTTCCCTGCTCCTATATCCGCCCACCCTCCATCTCCACCCTCCCACTCCCCCAAGCTCTTGCCAGTCCTTCACTTCTCCCTTCCCTCTCCCCCTCTCCCCTTCCCCCAACTTCACCCCCACTTCTGCCCCCACCCCCATGTTCACAACTTTTGCCCAGCAATCTGTTTGCTTCCAATTTCCAGGAGGATATATATATATTTTGGTTTCATCATGTTATTTGGTTTCTCTGGGCTTGTGAACTATAGGTTTAATGTCCTTGGTTTATGGCTAGAGTCCACAAGTGAGTGAGTACATACCATATTCATCTTTTTTGGGTCTGGGTTATCTCACTCAGGATAGTGTTTTCTATTTCCATCCCATCATGGACTTTTAACTGGGAAATTTCATCTTGCTACCTCAATGGGACTCTCCAGTTAATTTCTATTAAATGTTTGTCAGTCCTCTGATTTAGTGCTTTGCTATTTCTCTGCTGCTTCTTTCTATTTGACCCTCCCCCAGCTTACCATTTCTGTGCTCTTTTGAGACCAAAACTTCTAGGTGTGAACATTTAAGTTGGTCATTTTCTAAATTTTGCTCATTCTCCTCACATTGTCATCACTCAAGTAAATCTGACTATTCTGTTAAGGATATGATCTATGACAAACAGTACAAAATTGGGTAAGGTCCTGCAGAGGATCTGGGAAAAGTTAGGTGTGGGGAAAACCATGACCAAAATACATTGTATGAACATTTTTAATATATATAAACTTAGCCACCGACGTTCTTAGCTTTACTGAGATTACCATAGCAAGTCTCAATCATTTCACTGCAATGTGTAAGCAATGTGTTTTTTGTTTGGAAACTGTAGATTTGGAATACTTTCCATAGACCAGAGTTGGTTCGTCAGTGTCTGGAAGAATCGTTGAAGAAACTTGGGCTGGATTATGTAGATCTCTGCATTATTCATTCACCAATTGCTATGAAGGTCAGTTTTGGATTTTTATGCCCTAGACTATTATATTATGTCAGGACAATGAGATTTTTCTAAGCTCTTGCTGAGAGAAATCCATTGATCTGAGATGAACAGAATGGTGAATTATGACAGCTGAGAGACCCCACAGGCAAGACTTCTTAATGTGTTCATTCTCCAGTCTTCAGGAGGGTTCAAGTTCAAGGACTTCACTGCCTTCTATCGATCAGAGTACCCCAGGTTGTGGAGACTTCTGAGACTCCAGGGGGAGTCTCCATCTCCTTAGGGCATGTTCTCGCCTATGTCTGTCTCTCACTCTAGGACACAGAAATCTGAATTTTGGTATTGGACAATGGGGCTTGGGCTCCTTTGGGCCTCATGGTTTCATTTTCTTATGGTACATATTTGCTGATCACATCTGAAAGACTCATTAACTGAGAATTTTGAGTCATCATAAAGAGGAGCAAAAGTTCATGATTAATAGTGAAAGTTCCATCCTTTACAGTATTCTGTCACTGGGATAAGGAACTTTTAATGGGAAGAGCCATCATTGTTGGTGAGATTTAGAGCTTCGTTGGGTTCCCCAGGAGAGAAAAGTGATGGCAATCAAGGGGAGAGATATTCTCGTATAATCTTTTAGATAATTTGTGTTTTTCTTCTCCAAAGTCTCTGTTTAAAGGAAATATGAATTGTGCATGCTCTGTTTCTGTCTGTCTGTCTGTCTGTCTGTCTGTCTCTCTCTCTCTCTCTCTCTCTCTCTCTCTCTCTCTCTCTCTCTCTATCACACACACACACAGAGTGACTAACTCAGTCTCCTGACTGTTGGATGAGTAAGCTCATTAACCACTTGAAATTGACTATTAGAGAAAGTTTTGCTAACTTTTCTTTTCTCTCTTCATTCTAGTCTGGAGGGGATCTTATGCCAAAGGACGCCAGTGGAAAAATTATTTTTGACAATGTGGACATCCGTGATACATGGGAGGTATGCCCTGCAGACAATAAGCACTGTGCGGCAAGAGAGGAACTAATTAATAAAGAATTAAGAAGAGATGGATTTTGCTTCAATAATTGACAAACCCAAAGCATATCGTAATGACTAATCTTATTGTAGCTTATTGTTCAGTTAATATCTCTGGGAGGCCTGCTTATGTCTGCCGAAGGAGGAGTTATGTGGGGGAGAGAGGAGATGAGGAAGAGGAAGTGGAAGAAGTAGCGAAAGGGGAAATTATGGTTGGGATATATGTAATGTATGAGGGAAGAATAAACTACCACAACAAGAACCACCACTGCCCCTTCTCTGTCTTTCTGTAATTACATCTCTAGAGTAAGAGTTGAGAGCAATGAAGTTTATTTTTTAACTAAACTATGATTTGAGGTAGACATTTCTTTGTGTCATAGATCCTACTTAAGAATATAAGCCATATAAAGGGGATCAACTGAAAGAGGCTAAAGAAAGGTTACAACACTATTCCAGGACAGATAAACACGCCTTTCGAGAAGTGTAATCTGCCTTAGCACAGAGCAGGCTGTGATAGAGAATGAAACCTGCCACTATATACCCTATCCTGTATACAGATTGTCAACATTAAAGAGAAAATGTAACAATACATTTTAACTAGCACAAGATTCTAGAATTTTTTGTCTTTGACTATAATGACATTTATTGAAGAACCATTTTTAAGCTTGGCATCACAACAGATGCCACTGACGAGGGTGGGGAAGGTAAGGGGAGACTTCTATGTACTTGCTGTTCTCAATGTGCATGTAAATGAATGAGCAGACAAATGTGTATTCATTGCAGGTGAGTGCCTTAGGCAAGGCTGTATTCAACTGTCAAAACTGATTTGAAATTGTAACCAAAATTCTATAAGTAATTGAAATTATGTGAGAAATTGAAATTATTATGTAGGTATTCAAATAAGCTCAAGGAGAATCTCCAAAGGGCAGAGTACAAATAGGATTAACTACATACTTTCTTCCTCCCCAGGCACTGGAGAAGTGTAAAGACTTAGGTTTAACCAAGTCCATCGGGGTGTCCAATTTCAACCGCAAAGTGCTGGAATTGATTCTGAACAAACCAGGGCTAAGATATAAGCCTGTTTGCAATCAGGTGAGCTCTAGTTCACCCTGGTTGTGCCTTATCTTCTGTTCTTCACAAACTTTTTCCTTCCTCGATACTCCCCAAATCTCTGTTTTGAACCAACTATTTAGGTTACCGCTATTTTCACTGAGACAAAAAATATCAGTTATAGCTCAGGTTGACTAGAGTGAGAAGAAGAAGGCAGGGGAAGGCAGTTTGACTAAAATCACAACTCTTAGAAGGAATACCACTGCTCAGTAACACAATGTGTTACATATAAAACCTTAAACACAAAAACCTGATTGAAATGAAGCACAGCAAAGTTGTCTTGCTGCTGTATTGTTCTCGTGACACTCTAGATAATTTGTGGTGGTTTCTTTTCTAAATTTAGATGGAGAATAATTTTTAATAACTTTCAAAGACTTTTAACCTTTGCAGAATTTAGAGCTACAAATACACTGAGAATTGTGTGAGTACAACTTCCTTCACCTGCGCCCATCAACATGCTCAAGTAATAATTTCTCTTCTCTACAAATTTGTCATATACATACTATTTGAAGTATTTTGAGGCAGGCATTATGCAAGTTTTAGATCGTACTTTAAAAATATATGGTTTAAAGAATTAACAATGCTAGAATACTGTTAAACTCTCCACATATTTAGCAATGATTGGTATCACTAAATATCTTGAGTGTTAAAGTATGATCATGTCTGTTTATTTCCTTGGTACTTGATTGAACCAAAGGCCTCACACACAGTAGGCAAATGCTCCAACACTGAGTTTTTGCTTGTGGTATTTAACAAATTATTTTGAGGTAGAATCTCTGAATGCTTGGGTTGGCCTTGAAATTTTAATCTTCCTGACTTAGCCCCCCAAATAGCTAAGCGTTTGTCACCATACCTAGCACTTACATAGTGCTTTTCTTTTTTAAGAACAAATTAGTTCAAAGTGGGGAGGGCTAAAGTCTATACAAACCACTGGGTGGTATGTCTGTGAAGTTTTTCTTGAAATCAGGGGTTCACTCTCTTGCATTTGTATCCCCTTTCCATCCTCACTCCTCCATTTCCCTTCTCCCTGTTCTCTGTTCTCACTCTCTCTCTTTTTTTATTGAAAAAAAAATTCCTGCTTCCTTCCAGCCTCCCATTTCCCTCCCCCTCCTCCCGCCCCTCTCCCCCTCCCCCTACTCCTCTCCCCCTCCCTCTCCAGTCTGAAGAGTAGTCTGGGTTCCCTGCCCTGTGGAAAGTCCAGGGTATTCACTCATGAACATCGATGCAAAAATCCTCGACTCTCACTCTCTTTTTCCTTTGATCTGTTTATGAAAGAAATCAAGCATTTTATCCTGTTAAAGTTCCCCACATGATAGGGGAAACTAGTCACTGATCACTGTGATAGTTTGGTAGGTTGCTTTTGAATTTCTTATACATTGAGGATCAGAGCAAAAGGCTTGATAACAGAAGTCCAAAGCCATGTGAGTCCCTGAAGGCTAAAAGGCACGGCATTTCCCCATCCAGTGCAGCTGCTCTTGTTTATCATTCTCTCCTCCTTTGTTCCCCTGAACACTGGGTCCTTCTACAAGGCTGCCACTTCTTCCCTCTCTAGGGGGCAAAAGGTTTTATCTTAGCTTGTAGTCTTCTCACCCACAGGTATACTCAGTCATTGCTCTAACATGCTATAGCTTCATTCTATAGAAACTGACAGAGACTGCAATTTGGAAATGGGAGATTTTAATCTTCAAATACTAATAAAGGACAGAAGAAAGTATTTCAGAGAAAAAATGATCAATTTGAAGCATATTGTACTTAAGTCAATATGGAACTTGATCTACCCTTAGTACTTTTAAAGCCTGAGTAACCTTGTTGGCTCATACATTCTAATGCCGTTTTGTTTTGGAAATTTACAGGTAGAATGTCACCCATATCTCAACCAGAGCAAACTCCTGGAGTTCTGCAAGTCCAAAGACATTGTTCTAGTTGCCTATAGTGCCCTGGGATCCCACAGAGACCCAAACTGGTAATGAGACCATTGGACTTTATTTCCTTATGTCAATAATTCCACATTGACAACATTAACTTTTAACTCTGTGGAAAAGTTCAACCATAAAGAAATAAGTTCAACAATGCCCCAGTTTCTATGCACCATGGTTGAACTTGAAGCTCATTAGTAGTCTTTTATTCTTTGCTGTTGCTTTACTAATAGGCATAGGGTTTTTTTTTTTGTTTTTTTTTTTTGGATTTTTTTCAAGACAGGGCTTCTTCGTAGCTTTTGGTTCCTGTCCTGGAACTACCTCTTGTAGACCAGGCTGGCCTCGAACTCACAGAGATCCGCCTACCTTTGCCTGCCGAGTGCTGGGATTAAAGGCATGTGCCACCACCGCCCAGCATAATAGGCATAGTTGTAAAAAGGATTTTAAGACACAGTTTATAGAAATTAGACTGCATGTATCCTAGCCATGTAACTTTGACAATGGATAGAATGTAAAACCAATGTACCTAACGTGTCATAAGAGATTTTCCAATGGATATGTGCATTTCAAGTCATGCGCATATAGTTGTATGTACATTGCTATGGTAAAAATTCCATATGTTTAAGACAGTAGTATGTCTTATATGTTTATCAGTGAATTTTGATTTCTACTTGTAGATACAGAAACAGCAGATATGTTTATGCCTGTGATGGTTGACTTTTTTTTTCTTTTGTCAACTTGACACAAGCCTAGACTTATCTAGTAAGAGGAAATCATAACTAAAAAAAATGCTCAATAAGTTTGGCCTATTTGCAAATCTGTGAGGTATTGCCTTTATTAATAATTAATGTGTGGGGGTCCAGACCACTGTGGCGATTTGAGCAAGGCAGTAGGCCACCTTCCTCCATGGCCTCTGCTTCAGCTCCTGCTGTGAACCCCTTTGAGGATGGACTGTGATGGGGAAGTGTAAGATGAGATAAGCCCTCTCCTTCCCAGGCTGTGTTTGTCATGATGCTTTATCATAGCAATAGAAACCATAGCTAAGACAGAGCATGAGAAAGAAGGCATTTTTATGACTGTCAAAGACATTGTCTCTTTCCCATGCTTTTAATAGAGTGTAGCCTTTAATGTAAAAACTTGATTTTCTTGAGTGAAACAAAAAAGAAGTTAATCAATAATAATAATAAATAACTTTTTATATGTTGTTTAACTTCTTATTACTTCCAGACATTTTCAACACTTCTCGGACTAATAGTTTTTGCACTGTTCTTTTGCTCTAGAGAAGTTTTGCCTATTCTATAGAAATTCTGTGCTTATGGGTGAGGGGAATGGATTGAATTAGGATCATGCTATGTAGAGCAGCTGTCTTCAAACTCATGGATGGGGACCTCCTGCTTCAGTTCCCAAGTGTAGGATTGCACACTTCTGCTCCCATGCCTATCTTGAATTCACATGTCTATGCTTTTGTGGCCAGTGTCATCACAATTACCTGTAGTTCATTAAATTTTATAGCAATTTTCCTAACTTTTTTCTCCTTCCTTCCTTCCTTCCTTCCTTCCTTCCTTCCTTCCTTCCTTCCTTTTTTCCTTCCTTCCCTTTCCTTTCTAAACTTTTAATTATCAATTTATGGTATCTTGAAATTATCAAAAGAAAAATTCTAGAAATATGCAAATTTTAATTTTTAAATTAAGATAAGAGCTATGTGCAAGACCCCTGAGGATAAAAGGGAGTATATGTATTTCTGTTATATTCTATTGCATGGATACCTTTCCCACATAGTGTTTGTCTTCTGATCTATCAAAGGGCAACATAATTGTTTGCAACTGCTACAATAAAAATAAATCTCTATGAATACTCACAAAATTCTGTTTTAATCATTCTATATTGTACTTACTTCTTTTAATGGTCTAGGAATATAGGTGAAGGGGGCTGTACATTCCAGGTTTGTCATCTCTGTGATAGTATGTGTGTGTAATTTTTCAGGATCAGTGATAAAAGCCCATACCTTCTGGAGGAACCTATCTTAAAGACCATTGCCAAGAAACACAACCGAAGTCCAGGCCAGGTTGCCCTGCGCTACCAGCTACAGAGGGGTGTGGTGGTTTTGGCCAAGAGCTTCAATGAGAAGAGAATCAAAGAGAACTTTGAGGTAAAGGCCCAGAGATATTTCTCCAGAATGAGACCTGGGGGGCAGTTTCTCTCACATGGGAACACTTGCTATTTATTTGCTCCCGTGCATTGCCTCTGTGTGCTACAGACAGCAGCTTGAAAGGGCTGCAGAGAAAGCGTTTGTTAAAATGCTGGGTTTCCTCCACTCAAGGCTTTGCCTTTCACAAGTTTTTAACTAGGTGTATTTTAGTGCCATTACTTCAGTTGGTTGTGGGAGTCCTTTCAGATGGTAGAGAGCTTTAAATACTTCATTTCTGCTCTTTATATTCTTTGCTTTCAAAAAAAATCTTTGTTTGTATTAAGGACAATAATTGGATTGAGATAAAATCCAAATAGGATTGCTGGTTGATTGAACCACTGGACTATACTAGTACATTTTTGCCCTTTTCCCCTTCACTTCCATAGTTCTGGGCATGGCTCTTTTCCAGTTTCTCCATTAACTTTCAATTATATAGTTATACACTGGCATGCTTTCTGAGGTATAGGATGTTATACATGGCCATTTCCCTTTTAATTGTTGGTGTTTCTCTCTGAAGAAAAGGAGCTGGATAAAGTTATAGATTGACCATATAAAGAAATCAATGAAGTTATTCCTTAACTGCTTTCTCATATTATAGTGAGAGCTGCTTTCTCACTAGCTAGTCTCTCCTATCAGTCAGTGGTTTTTCATTTGTTTCCTTTAGAATCCCATAAGGTTAAAAAATTACCCTATATTTAGTTTCTGTATGTATTTGTGTTTGAGGACACACTCACCAGCACACAGTGGGTGGCCAGAGGATAATTTGTGGGAATTGTTTCTTTTCTTCTACCATTGGACCTCAGGGGGTGGATCAAAGTGTCAGCAAGCACCTTTACATGCCACATGGCAGCCATATTACTTAAAAAGAATGTCTTTTTAAGATGGGGTCCTGGTGGATAGATGGATGGACAGTGTCTTGGTTTCTTTTCCTATTGCTGTGATAAAAATATCCTGGCAAACGCAACTCTAGGTAGAGATGGTTTATTCTGAATCACACTTCTTCAAAGGCACAGATTACCATCGCAGGGAAATTGTAGTGGCAGGAGCTGGAGGGAGCTAGTCACATTGCATCCACAGTCAAATTTAGAAAAGGTTGAATTCATGCTCAGCTCTTCTCTGCTGTGTGCAGTCCAAGATCCCCTGCTCAGGGAATGATCCTACCCACAATCAGGATGGGTCTTCTCATATCAATTAGCATAACCAAGGTGATCCTATACAGGCATGCCCTATGATGCATCTCACTGATGGTTCTAGAGTCTGTCAAGTTGACTATTAACGTTAACCATCACAGATGCTTTTAATAGATAAATTATTAGATTGATATATTAAATTTACATAATTATGAATAAATGTAAATTATTTATATAATATCAGAAAGGTTCTTTTGACAAAGAAGAATAGACAGAGATAATGGTTGAGAACATGAGATGATCAAGTGATATGGTTGAACTGGGGAGGATTTTTCTTCAACTCAATGAAGTCTTTGAGAGGAGTTAGATTAGGCTCTGTGACTGGGGTGGGGGAACTATTCAAAGCTGTATCAAATTCCAGGGATGGCAAAGGAAGAAAAGTTCAACAAGTTTTGGTGAGATTAATTCTAGTATTTCACCTAGATTTGAAAATTAATTTGGGAGTTCCTTTTTCCTGCCTTTCTTAAGATTAGGGGTTGATGAATCTTTCTTTTGTGAAGTGGATCAAAGTAGGAAAGAAATGGGAAAGGAGGGTTCTGCCATATTCAGCCAAAAGTTCTGAGACCTGGGCCATCTGGAAGCCAATGATAAATAAAATTCTTCTCTTAAAGTCTCCCTTGTTGCTATCACCCTTATATTTCCAGGTAGAGGGACACTTCAACAGTTTGTTTGTTTATTTATTTATTTATATTTTATTTTCTATGACTATGTATTTCTAGGTGTTTAACTTTGAATTGACCCCAGAGGACATGAAAGAGATTGATGGCCTCAATAGAAATTTACCATATATGGAACTGTCATTGTGAGTAACTCCTCTAGACTGCATTATAGTTGTTTGCTTTTTGTAACATGGAGGTGAATCATAAACATGTTCTATAAAGTTCAGGCAATGACCAATGTAGCTAAGCTTTTGCTTTTTGCATGAATAACATTTCATATATATATATCATAGTAAAATTATAAGTAGCAACAGATAGATAGATACATTGCAAACATAATTAAATTGTGCACTCAAAATATCCAGAAGTTGACTGAGACAGCAACTTTAAAACAACCAGCCTGAGTTCTCAATAGAGAGGGCCCTGAGCAGAGCACAGGGCTCAGTGAGGCTTCTAGGTAAAAGAGCACATGACAGAAGAAAGGTTGCGTTACTAAACTGGATGCTTACAAACATCTAGCAAAATTCAACTGGAGAAGTTGAAAGAGTCAGCTATAGTTCCTACTAGACAGTCTTGAGCAGAGAAGAGTGAGTCCCTAGGGTGAGGATTCTAAGTAGAGCAAAGCCTAGAAGACAGAGACAACATTATCAAAATGGGTGCTTACAACATCCAACAGAGACCTGGGAAAACAGACATCTACCAGTGACTGGTGGTGAGGAATTGAAGTCAAATTTAAGAATCAACAGACGCTAGACTCTGCTGCTCGAGAGTGCTTTTACCAGTCTTCCGGGTAGTTTTCCTTATTCTGGATAGCTCAATGTTCAAAGAGAGAGAGAGAAATGATAAAAAAAAAATCAGACTATTTTTATCACTCGATGTACTCAGGACACAAAGGCAGTTTTATATTATGGAAACCTTCTTGTTCTCAAAATCACGATGTTTTCATTCTTGCACTGTTTTGTTGCTTACTTTTTTTCCAAGTCAGAGGCTTTCTGGGGGTGGGGAGTATCCCAACCGTAGACAAGGGGTCTTGGAGGATACCTTGAGACAAAAATACTTTGGGTCTTAAATAAGAGAAGTGGGTATTCTGTTTCCAGAGCCAGCTTTTCAGCGAGCTAAAATAAATGTCTTCAGGGTTCACCTGCCCTTTAGACACAGAGAGCAGACTACGCATGCCTCGTGATATACTAATAGGCACATGTAAATGTTTTCTTATTAATGTACATTAAAGTCAAAAGAAATAAAAGAGAATTCAATAAAAATGAACTTACAGCAATGCATCAAGCCTAGTCTAACTTTGTTTATACTAAAGCAGTATAACATGTACTTCAAATAATCTTTTTGTAAGATGGACTCTCAAAGATAATAGGAATAAGTCCTAGGAAAAACATAATTCTCTTTCAGCTTCCTCTTCTCTGTGTCCATTGGCATTTTCCCTGAGCCAGTCCAAGATACAGCTATTGTTCCAAAACATATCCATTCCTGACTTTCATTTTCCTATCACATGCCTATTTCTTTAGCTACATAGTCTTACAAACTTGAAATATAGGAATTCATGAAATGGGGCTAACAAGATGACTCAGTGGATGTAGAAACATCATGTAAGTTCAACAACCAAGTTCAATCCCTGGAAGGTAGAGGAGAAAACTGACTCTACAAAGCTATCCTTTGACCTCCACAGGCATGTCTTGGCACACACACACACACACACACACACACACACACAACAACAACAACAATAATAATAAAATTCCAAGAAAAAAATAATGAAATCAGTTGATCCACAACCTCAGTCAATGGTGTGTTCCATTTCATTTAGCAAGACAGGGTCCACTGAAGATTTTCTGGCTTCTCAAATCATGCCTATCTTCATTTTGTCTATCAGAAGTGTGACTTGTGAACAAACATGTGTTTCCTCTTCTCTTTCAGTGCGGTGGATCACCCTTACTATCCCTATTCAGAAGAGTATTGAGAACAAGCTATTAAACATTACAGAGACTCTCCTCCCTCCAGACAATGTGTATCTGAATTTGGTGAAGTGATTGAGAAGCAGGATTCCTGCCTCTAGGTGCTTGTCTAATGTCAGAAAACTATGAACCTCAAGTGATGACATTTGTTTCTCCTGATGATTAAAAATAACACGCAAATTACAGAGAACAAAAGAAAATACTTGATCTACCTTTCTTGATTTTTATGCAATCTCAGGTCTGCATTATTGTTTACAAAAATAAAATCATTTTCAACACATGGTTCATAAACTTTTAAGATGTATTTTGTTCAGGTTATTGAATGTTACTCAAGAATTTTTGAGCCCTTTTTTGGAATATGAAGTAATGGGTCCTGCTAGCTCATTTCTTAGTTCTTGAAGGAAGTTTGGCAGTGGCATGCACTCTTTTATCCCCCAGTAAAACTTTGTTGAATCTTCCCTCCCCTCAAGTCATTGTTTTATAAAAAGCAGGAAAAATTAGGCTAAGTTCTGGGTATGAACGTGTACTGGAAGAAGTAGTCTGCTTACAAAATAAAATTTGAAGCTTTCAATGAGAAATGGAGAGGGGGTGCGCTGAAAAGGGCTCAGAGGGGAAGAGTGTGTACTGCTCTAGCAATGTGATTCCTAGCACCCATGGCATCTCCCAATTGCCTGTAACTCCAGGTCCAGGACATCTAAGTCCCTCTTTTGGCCTCTTTGAGCACATGTACTTACATGCACTTACCTCTTCCCCCAAGACATACACAGAATTAAAAAGTAATATTTTAAAAAAAACCCAGTAGGCTTTTAAATTTTACCTTTTGAAGTTTTATTTTTTTGTCTTTCTTCTTTTTCTGTTTCTCTGTTTTTCTATTTACTTATTTTGATCTTTGCATTTCTTTTTTAAAAAGTCAGTTCTTTGAGAATTTCATATGCATTTTGCTCAAACTTACCCAACTCTTCCCAGATCCATTCCCCTTTCCTACCCTCCAACTTTGTGTTTTAAAAAGATAACTAACCAACCAACCAAAAATTGCTCAAAATCAGTTTGTGCTGCCAAAAAATCTGGATGTGTGGACTTCCATTGGTGTGGTCAGCTTCTCAGGGGATACACACTTAGAAGTAACTGTCATAAGGTCTTCTAGCACGATCAATTGACATGTGTTCTATGCTGAGGAGTAGGACCATATGAGTATCTACGTCCTAGGATTTCTTATGTTGTTTTAACATGTGACAAGTGGAGGGATTGACTGTCCTTCACTCTACATTTATTCAAGAAGTTTGTATATTGAACAGTCTTAGTGTATAGAGACAGTAGCTTCCTCCAAGGAAATATGAAACATGTATAATGAGGAAAACAGCTAAACTTTTTGTCAAAGAGGCAGCCATGCTTATTGTCTTTTGCAAATAATATGGGTCTTATGCCAGAAGAGCCACCTGATATAGGACAGAAGAAAACCAAATATTTAAGGACTATTTTATTGCCACTAATGTCATAATCCTTTGGTTTTCTTTTGACTCGTTAACAGTTTTTCTTAAAGTATAACTAATTTATATTTATATTTATATACATATGCCTTATGAATAAAATACATGTATGTATATATTTTAAACTTTTTGTCATGATATTAATGGTCATATAGAGTACTAATTCTAGAAAAAGATTTCATCTACTTTCTTGTACATGATTTTGGGTTTGAGTCTCTATCAGCTTTCTGCAGTGAACTATGAGCATGCCTAACAGTGACCTTTCAAGTCTTCAAAAGAGAATGGGGCCCCACAATGATGATTCCTCCAGGACTATTATAACACCACTAAGCTGAAAAATGCCACCTAAAGATCAGCTTTGGACTACAAAGCTGGCCTCTGCACTCAGGAATTCTGATGGCTGTGCTGAGCTGCCCCACCTCTCACTGGCCCTTGAATAACTGGCTGTACTCCTAGTTAGATATTGCAACAAGAGAGCTGGTCCCACTCTCCATGGGAGATCTGGCCACTGCACTGAGGAGAAATGGCCCCATCCCTCACTAGAAGTACGCCAGAGTTGGCACATAGGCTCTGGCCCTTACCTGAGGGGTCTGTCTCAGTGGTCTGAACCAACCAGCTCAGTTACCACCAAGACCCACATTCTGGGCTTTGGGTTGTCCCATCTTAACATCCCATCTATGACCTGCTGAAGTTCACGAAGGGCCTCATCCTGTCCTGAAGAACAATAACTGCAGGATCTAATATGATATATGAGAGTAGTTTTATTAAAGATCAATTGATTGATCAATAGATTAATGGTGTTCCAGAGGCCTTGAACTAGACTAATGACTTATTGTAATGAGTGTTTTGCAGAAGGGGCTGATTGGACAAAAGGGTATATTTTGTGACACAGAACAGCTCTTGATATCACTAGGATGAAAGAAGAGGAACTGGAAATATGAGGAGCAAGGTGGTTGTTTTTTTTTTGGTTTGGTTTTGTTTTAAGTTAATTTTGGGGGGCTCCATTGGTGGGATATGCTATAGGAGTGAGAGGTGGACATGGAGGGACTAGTAGGTGAGCAGGATTGTGGTGCATGATGTTACCATTCCGAAAGAGTCAATAAAGAATTATGTTAAAAATATATAATCAAATTATCTTCTAAGGTGGCTGTACCATTATGCACCTCCACCAGCAACGAGTGAGGACATCTGTTGTAGAGAGTCTTCCAGAATTAGGTGTTGTCAGTTTTCTGGAATTTGCCCATAATTCTGATGTTATTACTTCATTATTATTTAATTTGCATCTCTTAAAAAGGAATAATTATACAACAACAACAATAACAACAACAACAACAAAAACCCACACATTTATATCGTGATCAGACTCAATGTCAATATGGTCAATGAGTAAGTCCTAAACTAACCAAGAGTTCCAAGGGAATAACAAATAAATGCTCCTTTTATGGAAGTTGACTAGGTGGTTATAAATTTACATGACAATGATAAGTTAAAAGAAGTTACTCTTAAATACAAGTTATAAAGAAGTTCACTTTGCACATTATAAAGAAAATATAGACATTAAATACATTAGGACTGTGGTGATTGCTCAGTCAGACTAGTGCTATCCTTGAAAGCATGAAGATCTGAGTTTGACCCCAGAACCCACACTTAAAATGGTAACACACACATACACACTTGTAAATTTAGTGTTGGGGAGGCAAAGACAGGTGTAGCTGTGACCTCCTAGTCCACTTGTCATGCTCTAGATGGGTGAGAGATCATGTTGATGAATAAACAAACAAAAAAAAAAGCCCAAACTCCAAACAGAAAATGGATGGCACTTTTTATAAGGTTATTCCACACACTCACACGTGTGCAGATATGTGTACAACAAAATTAACATGCAAGTTAAAACAAGAGAGTTCAGTGTGCCAGGGAAACAGGGCATAGGGTCCTTCATCTTGTGTTCTTGCTGAGGACATTTTAGGTTTAACTAGAATTTGATTTCCTTGATGAGTGGAAAATTACACAGCTCCATTCTAGGAACTCAAGTTCAGTGTCTCAGCAGCTAACTTATCTTGGCTTTTGTTAAACTGTCTTCTTACAAATCTCCAAGATTTGAACAGGATATAGGTTTTTTCTTTAAGAGTCATTTACTCCAAATGTTTATCATTACACCTGGGCCCCAATTACCTGAATGTAGTCCCAGCTGGCTTGGATAGAGACTTTCAAATGGCTATAGATTGTCTGAGTGGTCTTTTCTGGAGGCTACCCTACAACATCAGAAGCATATTATTGTGTCTAAGAATAATATCCAATTGAAAATGGCAAGTGTATATTGCAGGAGAATTGTTTGCTTGGCTATTCCAATGTGCCAATAAAGCCACTTGAACCAAAGGACCAAGTTGGCAATTCACTGACTGGGAATAGTCATGGAGTCGTTGGAGGACTGAGGAGTGAAGCATGATTAAAAAAAAAATCAGAGATACAAATTGGGGTTCAATCTGAAGGTCAGAAAATCAAAACAACCAGCCACTGGCTCTTACGATCGACCTCAAGTATAGTGGCATTTCATAAATAAAGC